>NC_054476.1:29847387-30158220 GCF_017639515.1 Carcharodon carcharias | reverse complement strand
GGACTCGAAACATTAACTCGGTTTTTCTCTCCACAGATGCTATTAGGCTTGCTGAGTTTTTCCAGCATTTTCTGTTTTTGTTTCAGATTTCCTGCATCAGCAGTATTTTGCTTTTATCATTGCAAGTGATTCTCTACCCAGAAGGAAAAACGAGTTCAAAATTGTGAAATCACAGTAAAAATCAGTAATGCTGGCACCAATAATCCTGGAGTTCCATTTTAAGGAATATAAGACTAATTCAGGCAAGTTTTACTAGTACCCTTCATTTCCATGTTTTTTTTCCCCTTTTGGATACGATTAACTAAATAATAATAGAATCAGTTGGTTGCTCTTACTTTGGAAATACATTTACAGTTAACCATACATTTTCTACTGAACCTAAATCTCACTCCTACCATTCCCTATGCATCCCCCAAGTGCACTTCTGGGGTTTGTAGTTTCTGATGGCGACACTCAGGAGGAGCAGCAGCAAAATAACGCATGCGCATTTGGTTAAACAGCCTCTGCTGACAGTTCGTAACCGTTTGGCAAACTTTGAGTTCCGGCGTCTTTAACGTCTAACTCTTGTGAAGAAATTACGTATAAAACAATACCATCAGCTACTAAAATAAGTAAGGACAAATCTGTACCTTCTCTTCCTAAACGGAAGATAAACTCATCGCTTTAACAATGTCAACCGCACGCTCTCTCAAAGACCCTGTTAGTACGCAGCAGGGGAGGGTAAGGGGAGGAGGGGCCAATCAGAAATAAGCTATTAAGTGTTTCTGGCCTTAATGGTGAGGAACGGTGTTCCTGATTGGATGGAACTCCGCAGTTCGCTATTGATTGGCGGTCGCTTGCCACGCTTCCGTATTAACCACGCCCCTCCTTTATCTTTTATCCATGGTGCAACACGGCCAGCAGCCGTCGGAAGATGGCGGCGTGTGCCGGCACGAGTTTCCAGCGGAGGGCGCGGAGCCAACGGGCATTAGCGCGTGGGACTCGGCCGTCGCTGCGTAACGGGCAGCTGCTGCTCTCAACTGGGGTGCCGTCCCTCGACTACATCATAGGTCAGTGCGCCCGGCTCCAGCAAACCCACCAAACCAAAGACGAAGGGTGATTGTAAACACAAGAACCTTCAACCGCCCCGGCCAAACTGGTGGAAAGAGACAGAGCAACTTCACTCACAGCATAACCAAGCAAGGCAATTCAGCCTATCATAATTCATCCTACTAGGCCATGGAGGGTTGCCAACCCTGCAGGAATTTAATTTTTATACCATCTTTTACTACCACCAGACGTTTCAAAGTGCTCGGCATTTAATGAAGTACTTTTGAAGTGTAGTCACTCTTGTAGGAAAAGCAGCAACCGATTTGTGCTCAGCAAGCTTCATAAGCAGCAATGAGATAACATTAACATGAGTATTCTATTTTGTGATGTTGATTGAGGGATAACTATTAGCCTGGACACCAGGTATAATTCCTCTGCCCTTTGAAATAGTTGAATCGTTTGTGCCACTGGTAGGGCAAACAGGGCCTTTTTAAAAATTCATTCATGGAATGTGGCTGTTGTAGGCAAGGCCAGCCAGCATATGTTGCCCATCCCTACTTGCTACAACTGAGTGGCTTGCTAGGTCATTTGAGGGGGCAGTTAAGAGTCACATGTAGGCCAGACTGGGTAAGGATTGCAGATTTCCTTCCCTAAAGTAGGAGGAATCATACAGACTCCATATGCTTTTTCTGTTATTCATTCTGGAAAGAGCATTAGGGAACCAGATGGGTTTTATAACAATCGACAGTTTCAAGGCCACTGTTCCGAGTCCAGCTTCAATTCCAGTCTTTTTGTTAATTTAATTCATTGAATTTAAATTCTACCAGCTGCCATGATGCAACAGCCTTGGCCTCTGTTTTACTAGTACTGTGACAATACCACTACACCACTACCTCCCTGTGATGTCTCATGGGAAAGAAGGCACCTCTGATAGTGCAGCATTCTCTTAGTACTGTAGTGCTTGCCTTGATTTTTTTATGCTCAAGTCTTGGAATGGGATTTAAACCTGCAATTTTCCGACTCTTGAGGTGAGAGTGTTACCATTGCAAGGTTGTTTGGTGTCTTACTAAGAGGTCTGGAGGCTTGTGTGGTTGAACATAGATTGTTCATTGTTAACACAATTATATGCATATCTCTTAAGGGATAGCCCTATCTATCATTATGCTGACTTTCAGACTCTTTATACACCACTCTGCATCATGTCTACTGTTGTGTGTGTCTCTACATCATCGTGGGCGTTGCAGTTTTCTAATCCCACTTTAACCCTTGCTTTGCTGAACAACCTTTTTAAACACCGCCCCACAAGTATTTACCCAACATATTAACCGTGTTGTCTTTCTTTACATGCTGTCCCTTCTCCCCTCCTCCAGTCTCTGACATTACAAATGCAGATGGTCTGGAAGCTTTATGACTCTTCCAGATCTCATTCCCTTCCCATTGGAAGGAGTAGTAGTTTCAGTTGCTTCGGGCTGACTGTCTATTTTGGAAATTGTAGTACTTGGTGTTTCAAATATTTGGGTGTCAACAATTGGTTTGCTTCTTGCACTCTTTAGTGTTATGCTTTTCTTTGTTGCCAATCCATCCTTTTTGATCGGATACCATTGTCTTATCCCGTTCCTTTTGGAAGAAATTTTTGCTCCATTTGTTCAGAGTGGACTCGGGTTTTCTTTTGCGGTGGTGACTGCCATATTCTTCCTGGAAGTTGACCTTCCAAAAATGGGACCTTCATTTCCACTTGTTTCACAATTTCAGCCAAATATTTGTTTACTCTTATTTCCCTGTACTTTTTTCAATCTTTTCATTAAGTTCAGCCACTACCCTGGTGAGTTCAGTTGTCTTTGTTTCTGAGTTATCTGTAGAATCCTTATACAAGCTTAACATCTTCACCGGGCATTCAATTCCTTTTGGAGTGTTTCTTCCGTAGTCCCTGATTGCTCCTTAGAGTTTTCCAATTCACTCATTAGATTCTTTATCTGTTTCTTAGAATTTTCATTATCTGCTTTTGAAGTCTGCAATTGCTCTTCCAAACCACACATCTCATTTTTCATGTTCTTCATGTTGGATCGAAGTTCAGGAATTTTGGTGTTTCACGATGAAGTTCCAAAGTTTCATCAGTTTTGGTTGTTAATCCTGCATTCAACCAACTTCTGATTCATCAGTAATTCCTTCAAGCTCACATTTTGTAACTTTACTTCTGCTAGCCGTTTCTGAAACTCTTCACGCTCCTTTGTGAGAGCTTCTACTTTCTCTTTCAACTGTTTTCTTGACATTCTAAGTTCTTGATTTTCATTTCAGCCATGTCATTTTTCAACAGCTCATTTGTTTTCCGTAAGTTTAAAGCATCCAGTACTTTTCCTCCTAGTTCCTTGATCTTCAGCGTCGGTTTTACATTTCTGGATCTTATTTCTGCTTTTTCTTTCTCTGCCTGCTGCAGAGCTTCGTCCTTGTCCTTCATTTTTGGTTTCACTGTTGGCTAGGTCTGTCTCCGGTAAAGTCTTAACTTGTTTCCGTCCTGTAATCATGCTATGTGGCTTCATTATCTGCTTGCAGCTTGGAAAGCTCTACAGATTTTCTTTTCAATGCCTCCTTTTTTCCATTCAGCTGGTTCTTCAGCTCTTCAGCCTCTTTATTGTACCTCTTGGCTTCCTCCTGGAATATTGAACATTGCTGAATCTTCTCTGCCAACTGGTTCTTCAGTTTGCTCGGAATGACCAATTCATTTTGCTTCTCTTCATAATTTTCCAGAGGAATAAACTTTGACCTGAGGGATACTTGTAGCATGAGAAGGTCCTTCAACAGGTTAGACTTTGCGAAGCTCAATTGCTTCATATTGAGTTGAGTTTTCTTGTAATTTAACAGAATCTGCTCGACTTTGTTTTGCTGTTCTTCCATTCTGCTGTTCAAGATGGGCTTCATTTCTGCATGCTGCTGAAGGGTTATGTACTCTATTTGCATTCGACCTTAAAGAATAATTAGCTTTTCTTTCAACTGTTTATTTCCTTGTTGACCTCTTGCTAACTCATGTTGCACTTCAGTGCACTGCTTTGCTGCTGCTGGTAGTTCTAATGCAGCTTTTTCTGAAGTAGTATTCGATATTTTTTTTAGCTCCATGTTTTTCCAGGGGCATGAATTGATTCCTCAGAGGCTTTCAGGGCAGTGATTTCTTTGAGTACCTTTTCTACCTGCTGTTATGCCTAGCTGTACTTCTGGTTGAGTTCTTCCAATTCAGCTTTGATACAAACATTTTCTTGTGGAATAGCTTCATTTTCCTTTTGCTGGTTTTCTTGTTTGAGATACATCAGATAACTTTTCTTCATTCACAGCCATCTGCTCTCTCTGCACTGTCACCTGCTGTTGCAGTGTGAACACTCTCAGCATTTAGAAAAAACTTCATAAGCCTTTCAGATGCCTCTCACCCGCTATCCTCTGCACTGAACTCTTTGACTCATGCACTTCATTGCACTGACAAGGTCTGTGACCACCTTGTGTTTTGCTTGAGTATTGTCTTCCTTACTGCGGGGTCTCCTTTTCCTTTTGCCACTGTATTAGGTGCGTTCCAGACTTTTTTAAGGTCTGCATTCTTCACCACTTGGAGTTTAAAATTATTGTCAAAAACTTTTAATATCTCACCTAATGTAATTGAGGATTCACCCGTACCTTGTCTTATGATTACATTGTTGGCAAATTTACCAAGTAAGTACAAGAATGTATTAACTTGCACTTCCTCCCATTTCCTACTTAATTCTGCCTGCCGTTTTAAGAACTTTTTTCATTCATTCGGCCTCAGTTGCCACTTGGTATGGAGTCAACTTTGCACGCCTATAATCTGACTCCCAATTTTGCATCTCATTTGGCCCTTGCATGAACTCACTGGTCTGGTAGTTTTAATTGATGCCCCTTGGCTGTTTTTAAGAGCAGGAGGGTAGGCTTAATTTTTTTTCTTTCAAAATGGCACAGCTGCAGCAGTTCTCTCTTCCTGTGCTTGTTGGGTTTCTGCAGGCTCCTGCTGCAATCACGGGTCTGATTCTTTAAACAAATCAAATTTGCAGGAAATCTTCAAACACGTGTTTGGGCCAGGTGCTTCGTTTTTTATGCTTGAAAACCTGATAACGTATTAGGCTCTGGCTGCCATTTTAAAAACCTTTTTCATTTATTCAAGCTCAGCTGCCATATGGTATGGCACCAACTTTGGACTCAGCTGCAGCATTCTTCCAGCCACGCTGGTTAAACACTTGACATGTTCTACCTAATTAGTGCCCTGGTTATTTTTAAAAGGAAAGTTCAGCCTTTTTATGAATTTTGCTCACCCTTTGTGATCTGGTTAGGTCCTTTAAACTCTGTGTTTGATCAAGTTTGGCAGTGGTCGTCTTTGTGCTCTGTCCTTTAGCTGCACCATGGATTTTTCTTCTGCTCTTCACCCTCCATGTCTGCAATGGAGCTTCTTGTTAGGTGATCTCCAACTGTGTCTTTGGTTCAGGTGCACTTCACTCAGATCAGGCTACAGTTTCTTTAGTTTTTCTAGCCTTGAGATTCTGGGTTCCTTCTCCAGCTTCTTTGAGGTTGTGATTTTGTTCATTAGCTGCCTTGGGATTTTAGGGTCTGTCCCACTGCTGCCACCATGTCGTGAGGTTGTTCAGTATCTCACTAAGTGGTCTGGAGGCTTGTGTGGTTGAACATAAACTGTTTATTGCCATGTACACAACCATATACGTATCTCCAAGCTATAGCCCTATCTAGGTGCTATCATTATGCTGACTTCTCTCAGACTCTCCCTGCATCACCCTGCCACCTGTCTACTGTCATGTGTGCCTCCACATCATACTGTGGGTGGTACTGTTCTTCAGTGCCACATTAACCCTTAAAATCCACACACCCTTAACCTCAGTTACCAACTGAGTCACAGCTGGCACCTGTGAGGAAAAGCTATAAGGAGCATTTAAAAATACATTAAATTTGCTTGAACACTTTTTTTGTTGGTTGCAAATATGAGAATGCTTCCAGGGATGAGGGACTTCAGTTATGTGGATAGATTGGAGAAGCACACGTTGTTCTTTGAGCAAAGACAATTGAGAGGAGTTTGATAGAGGTGTTCAGAATCACAGGGCATCTAGACAGAATAGATAGGAAGAAATTGGCCCCATTGGCTGAAGGATTGAGATTTTAAGTGCTTGACAAAAGAACCAGTAGTGGCATGAGGAAAGAAAGCTTTGCACAATGGATACAATCTGGAATATATTGGCTGAAAGGGTGGTAGAGACTGTTTTATCGTGACTTCAATAAAGGAATTGGATAACCACCTCAAAGGAAAGAGATTGCAGGAGAAGTGCAGGGAGCAATGGGACTGGCTAGATTGCTCTTGCAGAGAGACTGCATAGGCCAAATGGTTACAGCACAGGTAAAGGACATTCTATCATTCTTTCCTTTGAAATATAAGAGATGAGGGTTGGGGAAAGGCTGTTTGACCAATTGGAGGTGGGGGATGATGTGTTGAAACCTCTGGAATATGTCCAACTAGAGTTGGCAATCTTAATCTAGAAAGACCATACAGTTCCTCCTTCCTGACACTCCTTTCCATTGCCACATTGTACAGCGAGTTTATTATAAATGGACGCTTGTATTTTTTTTAAAAATTCATTCATGGGATGTGGGCACTGCTGGCTAGGCCAGCAATTATTGCCCACCTCTAATTGCCCTTGAGAAGGTGGTGGTGAACTGCCTTCTTGAGCCACTGCAGTCTGTGGTGTGGGTACACTCCTCCGTGCTTTTAGAAAGAGAGTTCCAGGAGTTTAATCCAAGCACAGTGAAGGAACAGCAATATACTTTCAAGTCAGGATGGTGTGTGGCTTGGAGGGGAACTTCCTTGTGCTGTTCCCATGCATCTGCTGCCTTTGACCTTCCAGGTGGTAGAGATCGCAGATTTGAAAGGTGCTGTTGAAGGATCTTGGTGAGTTGCTGCAGTGTATCTTGTAGATGGTACATGCTACATCCACTGTGTGTCGATGGTGGAAGAGTGAAGGGTGCCAATCAAGTGGGCTGCTTTGTCCTGGATGGTGTCAAGCTTCTTGTGTTGGAGCTGCATTCATCTAGGCAAGTGGAAATCACACTCCTGATTTTGACAGTGGACAGGCCTAGGGGAGTCAGGAGGTGAGTTACTCACTGCAGAATTTCCAGCCTCTGACCTGCTCTTTGTAGCCACAGTATTTATATCATAGAATCACACAATGCAGAAGAGGCCCTTTATGGCTAGTCCAGTTCTATTTCTGGTCAGTGGTAATCCCCAGGATGTTAAATTTATGACTTAAATGCTAAGAGCGAGGTCAGGAATAATGGACCAGAACCTTTGAGAAGTGACCATCACAGTTGGGTTGCTACTCTGCTCATTTTTACTTACCTTTAGTAGGGAGCTGCCCGTTTCTTGCCCAATGTTCTGTCTCGGGGCTTGGTGAGAAACCTGTAGTGCAGTGGGTTCCTGAGGCTTCATTGCATTGCAGCAGTGTTGGGGGAAGTTACAGAATAGTTACCCAGGGAATGTTAGAAGAATTAAAACCACTTCTAATTTCTGACTAACTATAGTGCTGACCCACAGCCCCTGATACCCTCCTAACCCCCTGACTACTCTACACGGAGGGTTTTAAATTGGAGTATAGAATGGTTCCCAGTGCAGGGTAACTGCCCATCGGAAGTTTCAACTTCCCAGGCAATTGCCATTCAGTCCTTGTGTGGGCTCCCTCTGGGTGGGGGGTGGTTCCTTCAGCACACCTTCTGAGGTACCGCTTGGGTACAACCCCCTGGAGATTGGAAGTTCTGGGCCTATGCATTTTAAAGTGGGGACTAAGTCTGGCCTTATGACATGACCATCTTCAGCCCATGTCATCTGAAGGTTACAATTTATCCTATCCTTGCAGTGCTGCAAAGGATTGACTTGTAACTCTTAAGTTTACACCTCCTTTCTGTGTGGGAAAACCTACATTGCTCCAGTATTTCTGGAAGCACTATAGCATGGTGGTTATGTAATCCAGCAGACCTGGACTAATAATCCAGAAACGTGAGTTCAAATCTCATCATGACAATTTCTGATATTGAATTAATAAGTTTGTTATAAAAAGCTAATATCAGTAATGGCGACGGTGAAGCTAATGGCTTATTGTAAAAAGCCCTTTCACTAATGTCCTTTTGGGGAAGAAAACCTGCTGTCCTTACCTAGCCTGGTCTGCATGTGGTTTTAGACCCACAACAATGTGGTTGATTTTTATCTGCCTTCTGAAATACATAGACCACTCAGTTTTATCAAACTGGCCTGTAGGTGTTCAATAAGGTAGTTCACCATCATCATCTTATGGATGAACAATAAATGCTAGCTTTGCCAACAACACCCACATCCTGTGGATGAATAAGTAGGAAAAAAACAGTCCCTTGACACAATCGATCAGAATGTCTCCCTTGTTTTTGAATGACCAGAACTGATTGTTGGTTTTGCCTTATATGCAGGGAGACAGCTTTTATAAAGGAGGTGGGGAAGCAGGAAGGGAGTGAGACTAACTGGATGCTTCTCACACCCTCTTGAGAAGAAAGCCTGATGTTGCTATCCAATTTAGTTTGAAATGTATGAATTGTTTTGAAGTATATCTCTTAGACGTAAATATATTGGACAGAGATTCTTGCTATTTACAGAGGAATTTTAAACTTTGGCCCATGGGATGTTTTCTTGATTTTAAATAAGCAGCGAAGCCTTCCCCTGCCCAAACGTTCATTGCTTCTGCAGTCCTCTCACTTCTTTTGATCTTCTAAATGTCATACCAAATGTTTCCCAACTGTTAACTGTTTAGATATCTAATGGATTTTAAAGTAAATTTGTCCAACATTCTGGACTGGAGAAATTTATTAAATACTTTTTTTAATACTAGTTTTGCCACTTTAACATATCTCAAAGTGCTGTAAGCAGTGAATTACTTTGAAGTCCAAACTGTATTTAGGTATTTAGCAGCCAGTGGAACTTAGCGTTGCAAACTTTATTCCATGGAACTGCGTGACAACCTGTTAGCAGTTTTTTTAAAAATTGCAATTCATTTTAAACATTTAGACCTGTGAGTACTTTTCAGTGAGGCTAGAATCAAATAATCACTTTTAAAATCCATCTATGATGGACATTCAAAATGAATGACATTTGACATCTCTTTCTCCTCCTAGTCTTATCATTCATGTGCTGATGCACATTAGCACATGACCCAAAGTTGTGGTAATTTTAAAAGATATTGTTTACCTTAAAATCCAGTAGCCGGGCTTTTTTTATTATTTTAACATGGTGCAACAGTGTAGTTTACACTGGAGTTGTCATTGAGTCACTTGCTTGTCACTCACCCTCCTCAAACAACAAAAGATCCTGTTTAAACTAGGTATGAACTGGGAATTTATAAAACTAACTGCTTTGTATACTGAAAGACTTGGTTATTATCCAAACTTTTTATCCAAAGTGATTTCTCTTGTTGGGAAATAGAGAGTGTTTAAGTGGGCTGTGTTGTTATTTGTTGGCGTTAGGAATGAGTTTTAGCTTTAATGTTTAAGTTTGATTTGTATTTCTGTGTGTGTGTTGAGAGAGGGTCAAGTCGAGTTTTGGTTTCACTTTGGAGGGTGCCTTCATTTCTAATGCGAGTTTACGACTATAAGAGAAGTTAGGCAAACTAAGAGTGGAGAGGCTGGGCATTTGCCTGACGCAAAAAAGGGTCCAGAGAGGCAGGTCCCTCCCACAGACACACAAGAATCTAGAAACAGCCATTTTTCAGTTCAATTTTGAAGATAGCTGCAAGGCAGAAGCAACCTTGAAGGGGCAGATAGCTAATCCCAAGCTAAAGTTGGTTGAAAGTAGCTGCCGGAGAGAAACTGGAGCAAAGGGAACAGACAGCAAGTCCCAAGCTAAAGAAGAAAGTCCCCAAGAATGGAGGGGAGTGGAACAGGTGAAAGTCCCAAGCAGACCTTCTAGTCAAAGGAGAGACAGGAACCTGGAAAAGGCCGTAAGTGAAACTAAGAGTGAGGGGTAGAGAAAGACTCCAAGTTTCAAGCTTAAAGCTCCAAGCTGCAGGAAGCAGAATCAACGCGATATAAAGGCTTAAGAAGTCAGAAGTTCCAAAGAGGCAACTGAAGGTTTGTAACTCTTTGCTATTGCATATGAAGCAGTGGTGTACTGTTAACAGCTGAACCAGTGAGAGTGAGTGAGTGTGTGGAGAATAGCTTGAACACATGTGGTGACCCAGGGGAGAGAAACATGAGATTTTGAAACCCTGGAGGTAACCCCTTGTGGAAGGTGTCTGAGAGAAGGTGTTGGTTTGGAAGAAGATTCCCAAGTGAGTTCTTGGAGAGTGGAGATTGGAAACCTGAATGTGAAAGACGGAGTTCGTTGTGACTGGCTCACGGTATGACAAGTGTCTGGAGGGAGTTGAGAGATCCATAGCACCTTGTTGAGGTCACATCTGTTACTTGATTTCAGTGTGGTGTGTCTGACCACAGGTCACCTATTGGTTTATATGGACTGTGTACTTAAGGTGGATATTAGCGTATGAGAGAGCTTTTGTAACTTGTGTTGTCCTTACAAATCTGTATATATCTGTTGTAAGGTATAGTTGTAGGTGAAGGAGTATTGTAATATAGTTCACTTTTTCTTGTTTAATAAATGTTTTATGCCTTTGTTAAAAGTTCATGAGCTGACTCAGGTGACTCTGTTCAGTAACCCCTCTCCAGGTATCTAAACAAACAAATAAAAATTGAGATCTATCAAGCTGGGTTCCACCCTCGGGTCAGGCTTGTCCAGGGGTAATCTCTGCTGGGGACCATAACATTCTATATATTTAATGTTTCTCCTATTTTCTAAGTGGCCCATAATGCTAATCCAGCAAAACTTGTTAATGACTTATAAAATTATTTGTGAATATACATAATTTTGCTTGGAAAATCATAATATAAATTTGAATTCATGTAAGCCAACCTCTAGAATAAAGCAGTGGGGCAATATCATCAGAAAGTTGCTAAGTTAGGCCTGAAACAGCAAATTGGACTGGATGGAAATGAGAGGCCGATAGACAAAGTATCATGTGCTGTGAATTAATATTGTATTTTGTTGTGCTTAATGCTGTGCATCCATTTTAAATTAACACTAGGAACCAGCAAAATAATCTGAATTTTCCCTCTTGTTTTGCTGGGAGGGTTTTAAAAATTAATTTTGTGTGAAGATGTTGACTGGTGTTTTACGTTTGCTTTTATGCATTGAACTCTGTATTAAAATAGCATATTTTCCAGATAAAAATGGTAGGAAATACTTATTTAATTCAGATGAACAAATGTCTGTTGCATTGCTTGCTGCCCTAATCTTGGAGCAGGAGTCTGTAACAACTCAATCGCAGAACAGTGGACCCCTGCTATGTTAGAGTTTCATTGTTTTCTTCTGAAGTGAAAGAACTTGCCTAGGAAATCAGCTGACGTGTTGGTTCCAATGTTAAACAAGCTTGTGTAGGCAACTCAAATATCTGTCTGGGGCAGTATGTTATATCTTTGACAATGACATGGATTGCTCCCCTTACTCCCAACAGATATATGGTGGCTCTGAAGAGTGTCTTAGCCTGAGGCAATGGGGAGGAGTTGGCAGGGAATGGGAGGCAGGCTGTGCCTGAAGGACTGGGGAAGTTGGTGGGAAGAAAGCTCTGCAAATAGTGAGAAGGAGCAGGTGGACGGCAAGGTGGAATTGGCCATGAGTTTGAGTGCCTAGTGTCACAGGACACACATACAGCTAGGAAGTGAGCTATTTTATAGCTTTCGTCTTTTTTTTGTTAATCTGGAGCTAAATGAAGAGCCTGAAGGCAAAGTTGATAGGTAGCTGTCAAGATATATTTCTTTTTAATGTTGAAATTGAATTACTTTGTTAGCTATGACCATTAAGGCTATATGTTTACTTAAACCCTGAGATGCTGTCCAAGCCTAAATTTCAATGCAATTTTGTATAGACCCAACATTTTGTATGAGTTAGGACACGGACAGCAGACTTTTCGATGACTTCAAGTTTACAGAGGTAAATGTGGGAGGTCAGCCAAGAATAGAATAGTCAATAATAATAGAGATAAAAACAAAAAAACTGCGGATGCTGGAAATCCAAAACAAAAACAGAATTACCTGGAAAAACTCAGCAGGTCAGCCAGCATCGGCGGAGAAGAAAAGAGTTGACGTTTCGAGTCCTCATGACCCTTCGAGAGAACTTGAGTGAATCCAAGAAAGGGGTGAAATATAAGCTGGTTTAAGGTGTGTGTGGGGGGGGGGGGAGGGGTGCGGGTGGTGGTTTGGGTGGGGGAGAGAAGTGGAGGGGGTTGGTGTGGTTGTAGGGACAAACAAGTAGTGATAGAAGCAGATCATCAAAAGATGTCACAAACAACAGAACAAAAGAACACATAGGTGTTAAAGTTGGTGATATTATCTAAACGAATGTGCTAATTAAGAATGGATGGTAGGGCACTCAAAGTATAGCTCTAGTGGGGGTGGGGGGTGCATAAAAGATTTGAAAATATTTAAAAATAATGGAAATAGGTGGGAAAAGAAAAATCTATATAATTTATTGGAAAAAAACAAAAGGAAGGGGGAAACAGAAAGGGGGTGGGGATGGAGGAGGGAGCTCAAGACCTAAAGTTGTTGAATTCAATATTCAGTCTGGAAGGCTGTAAAGTGCCTAGTCGGAAGATGAGGTGTTGTTCCTCCAGTTTGCATTGGGCTTCGCTGGAACAATGCAGCAAGCCAAGGACAGACGTGGGCAAGAGAGCAGGGTGGAGTGTTAAAATGGCAAGCGACAGGGAAGTTTGGGTCATTCTTGCGGACAGACCGCAGGTGTTCTGCAAAGCGGTCGCCCAGTTTACATTTGGTCTCTCCAATGTAGAGGAGACCACATTGAGAGCAACGAGTGCAGTAGACTAAGTTGGGGGAAATGCAAGTGAAATGCTGCTTCACTTGAAAGGAGTGTTTGGGCCCTTGGACAGTGAGGAGAGAGGAAGTGAAGGGGCAGGTGTTGCATCTTTTGCGTGGGCATGGGGTGGTGCCATAGGAGGGGGTTGAGGAGTAGGGGGTGATGGAGGAGTGGACCAGGGTGTCCCGGAGGGAACGATCCCTACGGAATGCCGATAGGGGGGTTGAAGGGAAGATGTGTTTGGTGGTGGCATCATGCTGGAGTTGGCGGAAATGGCGGAGGATGGTCCTTTGAATGCGGAGGCTGGTGGGGCAATAAGTGAGGACAAGGGGGACCCTATCATGTTTCTGGGAGGGAGGAGAAGGCGTGAGGGCGGATGCGCTGGAGATGGGCCGGACACGGTTGAGGGCCCTGTCAATGACCGTGGGCGGAAAACCTTGGTTAAGGAAGAGGGAGGACATGTCAGAGGAACTGTTTTTGAAGGTAGCATCATCAGAACAATGCAATGGAGGCGAAGGAACTGAGAATGGGATGGAGTTCTTACAGGAAGCGGGGTGTGAGGAGCTGTAGTCGAGGTATTTGTGGGAGTCGGTAGGTTTGTAATGGATATTGGTGGACAGTCTATCACCAAATATTGAGACAGAGGGGTCAAGGAAGGGAAGGGAAGTGTCAGAGATGGACCACGTGAAAATGATGGAGGGGTGGAGACTAGAAGCAAAATTAATAAATTTTTCCAAGTCCCGACGAGAGCATGAAGCAGCACCGAAGTAATCATCGATGTACCGGAGAAAGAGTTGTGGAAGGGGGCTGGAGTAGGACTGGAAGAAGGAATGTTCCACATACCCGATAAAGAGACAGGCATAGCTGGGGCCCATGCGGGTACCCATAGCCACACCTTTTAATTGGAGGAAGTGAGAGGAGTTGAAGGAGAAATTGTTCAGTGTCAGAACAAGTTCAGCCAGATGGAGGAGAGTAGTGGTGGATGAGGATTGTTCGGGCCTCTGTTCGAGGAAGAAGCTAAGGGCCCTCAGACCATTCTGGTGGGGGATGGAGGTGTAGAGGGATTGGACGTCCATGGTGAAGAGGAAGCGGTTGGGGCCAGGGAACTGGAAATTGTTGATGTGACGTAAGGTGTCAGAGGAATCACGGATGTAGGTGGGAAGGGACTGGACAAGGGGAGAGAGAAGGGAGTCAAGATAACGAGAAATGAGTTCTGTGGGGCAGGAGCAAGCTGAGATGATAGGTCTACCAGGACAGTCCTGTTTGTGGATTTTGGGTAGGAGATAGAAGCTGGCCGTCCGAGGTTGGGCGACTATCAGGTTGGAAGCTGTGGGAGGATGATCCCCAGAGGAGATGAGGTCAGTGACAGTCCTGGAAACAATGGCTTGATGTTCAGTGGTGGGGTCATGGTCCAGGGCGAGGTAGGAGGAAGTGTCTGCGAGTTGACGCTCAGCCTCCACAAGGTAGAGGTCAGTGCGCCAGACAACAACAGCACCACCCTTGTCAGCGGGTTTGATGACAATGTCAGGATTGGACCTGAGAGAATGGAGTGCAGTAAGTTCAGAGAGAGAGAGAGATTAGAATGGGTGAGAGGAGCAGAGAAATTGAGACGACTAATGTCGCGCCGACAGTTCTCAATGAAAAGATCAAGAGAAGGTAAGAATCCAGAGGGAGGGGTCCAGGTGGAGGGAGAATATGGGAGGTGGGTGAAAGGATCTGTTGAACGGGGAGAGGACTCCTGCCCAAAGAAGTGAGCCCGGAGACGAAGACGGCGGAAGAAGAGTTCAGCATCATGCTGAGCCCAAAATTCATTGAGGTGAGGGCGTAAAGGTATGAAACTAAGTCCTTTGCTGAGCACTGAACATTCAGCATCGGAGAGGGGAAGGTCATGGCGTATAGTGAATACATGGCTGGGGCTGAGATTGGAAGATGGGGTGGGGACGGAGGGACAGGCAGGGATGGAGGGTCCTAGATGGGTGTTGGTGTCGATGAGTTGTTGGAGCTTGCGTTCCTTAGCACTTGAGAGAAAGAGAAAAAGTTTCTTGTTGAGGCGTTGGATGAGACGAAGAATAAAATGAAACTAGGGGCACGCGCAGCTTTGAAAAAGGGTACGGCGGTGCTGCTGGAGGGAGAGGTCGAGTGTGTTCATATGGCGGCGCATGGCACTGAGCGTGGATCTCAGAATGTGACGGGAATAGCAGTCCAAGAAACGTTTTATGTCCCGAAGATACCTGTAATCCTGGGTGGGTTCGAAACATGAGGGGTGGAATTTTAGTTGAAAGGCATGGGCCCCAGCTATGCCTGTCTCTTTATGGGGTATGTGGAACATTCCTTCTTCCAGTCCTACTCCGGCCCCCTTCCACAACTCTTTCTCCGGTACATCGATGATTACTTCGGTGCTGCTGCATGCTCTCGTCGGGACTTGGAAAAATTTATTAATTTTGCTTCCATTCTCTACCCCTCCATCATTTTCACGTGGTCCATCTCTGACACTTCCCTTCTCTTCCTTGACCTCTCTGTCTCAAATTCTGGTGATAGACTGTCCACCAATATCCATTACAAACCTACCGACTCCCCCCGCTTCCTGTAAGGACTCCATCCTATTCTCTCAGTTCCTTCGCCTCCGTTGCATCTGTTCTGATGATGCTACCTTCAAAAACAGTTCCTCTGACATGTCCTCCTTCTTCCTTAACCAAGGTTTGCCACCCACGGTGGTTGACAGGGCCCTCAGCTGTGTCCGGCCCATCTCCCGCGCATCCGTCCTCACGTCTTCTCCTCCCTCCCAGAAACATGATAGGGTCCCCCTTGTCCTCACTTATCACCCCACCAGCCTCCGCATTCAAAGGATCATCCTCCGCCAACTCCAGCATGATGCCACCACCAAACACATCTTCCCTTCACCCCCCCCCCCCATCGGCATTCCGTAGGGATCGTTCCCTCCGGGACACCCTGGTCCACTTCTCCATCACCCCCTACTCCTCAACCCCCTCCTATGGCACCACCCCATGCCCACGCCAAAGATGCAACACCTGCCCCTTCACTTCCTCTCTCCTCACTGTCCAAGGGCCCAAACACTCTTTTCAAGTGAAGCAGCATTTCACTTGCATTTCCCCCAACTTAGTCTACTGCATTCGTTGCTCCCAATGTGGTCTCCTCTACATTGGAGAGACCAAACGTAAACTGGGCGACTGCTTTGCAGAACACCTGCGGTCTGTCCGCAAGAATGACCCAAACTTCCCTGTCGCTTGCCATTTTAACACTCCACCCTGCTCTCTTGCCCACATGTCTGTCCTTGGCTTGCTGCATTGTTCCAGCGAAGCCCAACGCAAACTGGAGGAACAACACCTCATCTTCCGACTAGGCACTTTACAGCCTTCCAGACTGAATATTGAATTCAACAACTTTAGGTCTTGAGCTCCCTCCTCCATCCCCACCCCCTTTCTGTTTCCCCCTTCCTTTTGTTTTTTTCCAATAAATTATATAGATTTTTCTTTTCCCACCTATTTCCATTATTTTTAAATCTTTTATGCACCCCCCACGCCCACTAGAGCTATACCTTGAGTGCCCTACCATCCATTCTTAATTAGCACATTCGTTTAGATAATATCACCAACTTGAACACCTATGTGTTCTTTTGTTCTGTTGTTTGTGATCTGCTTCTATCACTACTTGTTTGTCCCTACAACCACACCAACCCCCTCCACTTCTCTCCCCCCAACCCAAACCACCACCGCGCCCCCCCCCACCACACACACACACACACGAGGACTCGAAACGTCAACTCTTTCCTTCTCCGCCGATGCTGCCAGACGTGCTGAGTTTTTCCAGGTAATTCTGTTTTTGAATAGAATAGTCAAGCCTGGATATAATAAAGGCATAAATGAGGGTTTCAGTTTTGCAAGCTCATTTTGGGGTCAGATATGGCACTAAGGTTGCGAACAGTCTGGTTTTCCCCTTTTGACAGTTGCCAGAGAGACTAGTAGAATTGGTGGTGAGGGAGTTTGTGGCAGGGACCAAGGACAATGGTCTTGGCAGTATTGAATTGGAAATTTCTGCTCCCCCAGTGCTGGACAACAGATAAACAGTCTGATAATTAGACAGTGGAGGCTTGAGAAAGTTAGTGGTGGGATAGAGCTGGGTGTTGTTAGCATACATGTGAAAACTGACATGTTTTCAGATGATATTGGCACAGCATGTAGTTGAGAAAAAGGAGTCCAAGGATAGACCCTTGAGGGACACCAGAGATAACTGCAGGAATGGAAAGTGAAGTCATTAATGGTGATTCTCTAGCTATAATTAGATGAGAATGAAACTAGGCAAGTACAACCCCACCCGTTTGGATGACAGTGGATAGGTTTTAGAGGAGAATAGTATGGTCAGCTGTGTTAAAGGTTGCAGACAGGTCGAGGAGGGATAGTTTGCGTTTGTCACAGCCACATAGGTTGCTATTTGTGACGTTGACAAACCCGTTTTGGTGCTATTGCAGGACAGAAAGCTGATTGAAGGGATTCAGACTTGGAGTTCCAGGAAAATTAGCAGAAGCTTGGGAGATGACAAAACATTCAAGGACTTTGGAGAGGAAAGGCAAGTTGGAGATGGGGCAATGACAAGTGATAAAAATAGGGCTTGAAATACAGATAAACTAAGTTGATATTGGTAGGTTAGAGTAAATGTTCAAGTTCTATATTTCACACAAATTTTTTATAGTCTTATTTAATCCTCTTAAAATGATTCATCATTACCTATATCCTTTTCTGGTATGACCATCTCCCACTCTGGAAATGCAGCCCAAAATTGCAGTTGTATTTCTCTTTTTCTGGTTTGCTTTGTTCAAATTTTGTGGCCCTGTTGATTTGGATAACAATGTTCTTGGTGCTGTTGCCTCATTGGTGGATATATCCCAAATTAGAAAAGTAAGATCTATTCGTATCTGTGCAGATCAACGTGAACATGAATTTTCAACCACGTGAGCCACAATGGTCAGTATCGCACAAAAACCTTGAACTTTTCAGTTATACAGGGTACATTTAGCTATGTCAAACTTTTTAGAAAATGTGTGTCCTAGAGGTAATGAAGATTGGATAGTATTGGAGTCATTTTCCACTGATCCATCAACTCCAATGCTGCTTCAGTGACTTAGTCAGTTCAGTCTTAAATAAACTGACTACACGATGAATGGTAGGATCCTGGGAAGTACCGAGGATCAGAGGGACCTTGGTGTGCATGTCCACCGGTCCCTTAAGATCGTGGGACAGGTAGATAAGGTGGTTAAGAAGCCACATGGGATACTAGCCTTTTATTAGCCAAGGCATAGAATATAAGAACAGGGAGGTTATGCTGGAACTGTATAAAATGCTGGTTAGGCCACAGCTAGAGAGTATTGCGTGCAGTTCTGGAATCTGCATTATAGGAAGGATGTAATTGCACTAGAGTGCAGTGGAGATTTACTAGGATGTTGCCTGGGCTGGAGAGTTTTAGTTATGAGGAGAGGTTGGATAGACTGGGGTTATTTTCCTTGGAGCGGAGGAGATTGAGGGGGGACATGATTGAGGCATATAAAATTGAGGGGCATAGATAGGGTAGACAGGAAGGAACTTTTCCTCTTGGTGGAGGGATCAATAATCAGTGGGCATAGATTTAAGGTAAGGGGCAGGAGGTTTAGAGGGGATGTGAAGAAGAATGTTTTCACCCAGAGGGTGGTGGGAATCTGGAACTCACTGCTTGAAAGGGTGGTAGAGGCAGAAATCCTCATAACATTTAAGTATTTGGATGTGCACTTGCGATGCCATGGCATACAAGGCTATGGGCCTAGTGCTGAAAAATGGGATTGGAATAATTAAATACTTGTTTGACTGGCGGAGACTCGATGGGCCGACAGGCCTTTTTTGTGCTGTAGACCTCTGACTTTTAAATGGAGGAACTTGGGCTTGGATATCCGGTCTGAGACCAATAGAGAATGACTAAATACTGATTCACTAACTTTCTTGAGGATGGAGAGCTCACCAAGTTGGATCAGGTGTTTCTCACCAAGTTGGATCAGGTGTTTCTCTGGGGTTCAGAAGTGAGGAAGTTACAGGAAGTGGAATGTGATTCATCAGCATCATCACAATGGTACATTATATTTTGGTGATTGGAAGGAGTTGAAACTTTGTATCATTTGTGACTTTTTCAGGACTTTCCATGTTTCCTGTGTGTATAAGTGGCAAAAGCCAAGCGTAGAACAGGGGAGGATCTTCTACCATGTTCGAATAACTTCGCAGATTTATTTTGGATTCTAAATCTCTTCAGATATCCTAAGTTTGAGATGATTATTTGAGGAGGAACAGGGCTTTTGTAATATCTTAACTGACCAATTAATATCTATAATGGATGGAAAGAGTTTTGGGGGATTGCAAGCAGAATTCCCTCTCCACCCCACCAATGCAAAATCATGATTTGTGTAGTACCTTTTGTTCTCTGAATTAATTTTTTGAATTGTCAAATGTCATTTCTTCAGTTGCCTTTGTGTTCTTGTGGTTCTGTGCTAGCACTGCTGCTTCCCAATACTTCAGTGTAATTTCATAAACTGTACAGCCAATATAAATAAACTTGCTGGATTTGCTAAGGCCAGTGGCTTGGAATATCTGTTTGTAATTTTACTGGATATTCATAGTCACTGACTTGAGGGAATCTGACAAGTTTGTAGTGCTGTCTGCCTTGGAAAAATTAGCACCGTACAGGAGAAAATATCAAAGGAGTTTTATTACTGTGCTTAGACTTGATGACCTCTGTGCAACTCTTCAAGAATGCATACTGAGAGAGTGCCAGACACTGAAAGCAACTTTTTTTTGTATTCTTTCACGGGATGTGGGCATCACTGGCTAAGCCAGCATTTGTTGCCCATTTCTTAATTGCCCTTGGGAAGATGGTGGTAAGCTGCCGTCTTGAACTGAAGTCCATGTGGTGTAGGTATACCCAAAATGCTGTTTGGGAGGTAGTTCCATGATTTTGACCCAGCGACAGTGAAGAACTAGCAACACAGGAAGGAATTTTCTGTGCCCGCTGGTGTCAGGCATGTTCGGTGGCAAGAGCGGACAATGTGATGAGAGCGCCAAAAATCGGTTTCATGATATCTTGAAACCAGTTTGCGATCGTCTGCTCAGACCGTCAATGGCCGGCCACTTTTCTGGACATTGGGAACCTCATTGCAATACATGTGCATGTCATTATAAGGCCAGCCCAACAGAATAATTCCCCTAGCTGGATCATCCACCCATGTCGGTGTGATTGCATGCTGATGTGTTTCACAACAGCATACATAAGGCCTGCACTTGGCGGGCTGCACTTTGGAGGGAACTCTGAGGTGAGTGCACAGTAACATTGCACAACGCTCACAAGGGCTGCCTGTTCGACTTCAAGGTTGAGGTGACTTGTGGAGGAGTGTGTGATGGGGTGGCAAGGGCTGCCCTACGGTTGAGGCGACTTGATGGGTTGGGGGGGTGGTTGTTAGTGCAAGGGCTACCCTGCAGTTGAAGGTAGTGCACAAGCACATGTGAGTGGAGTGGCGGGGGAGGGATGTGGCCATGCATTCGGAAAACTTTGTATGAGGTGACCAACCCTTTGTAAATTCAGACGCAGCCACATTTGGTGTGTGTGGAGTCGGGCCTCTAGCTTATCTGCCCACTTGAACAGCACAGAGGCTTGAAAGTACCACCAAGTACTCCAGCGCTTTTCACCCCTCGGGTACAGACCGCAAACTAATGAGCTTCCAAACAGTTGGATGACTTAGTATGTTTAGCTCCTTGCTAAAGCTGGCCATACAGCAGTCACTGGTGGAGGCGCTCACAGCCCTTTGCCAGGTCGTCATCCTGGTTTGGACCAGTCTCACCCATGGTTCAAGCAAACAGTGCAGCCTTGTCGCGTGGGTTAAGAGAATCCCTGCGCCTGAGCGGAGAGCACAGCATGCAGTCCAGTGGGCAAAACTGCTGGCAATCGGTAATAGGGGAAGTAGGGTGCCATTTCAGTCAACCATGCAGCGCATTAAACTCTAGTCATCCAAGTGGTGGCCAGCACTTTCTGGGATGGGTTAAGGGGCGTTCAGACTTAATCAAGAGAGATTCTTAGAATATCCAGGCTAACCCACATGTGTTTCTCTCTTGCCATGCAGGGGAGGTACATAAGGAGCATGGGGCTTGGTGAACTAGCTTCATGCTTCGTAGTGTATAGAAAGAGAACACGATGGAGAAGAGCGCAACTGAGGCGCCTGGCTGCACAGAGGGAGGGACAGCAACTTGGGAAGAAGGGGCGAGTGAGGCTCCCATACACCCTGCTGAATAGCCACAGCAAGTCGGTGCTGTGCTAGACCTAGGGTCTATGGATGCTGTCTTTCATTCCTGCAGATGACGGAGAACCAGTGTGGCCGAAGACTGCGCATATCTGGCCGGTCTCATCTACCAGTTTCTGCAGGATTTAGTGCCACTTGGAGGGCATCTACATCCTGTGGCCGTAAAAGTGACCAGAAGAGCCTGGGAGTGTGAGTTTGGAGAGAGCTGGAAGGGAGAGACCTGCATACATCCAGAGGGGGAGGACTACTCCTGTGCTGGAGGTGGGTGCCTGGGGGAGGTTAAGAACTGTGCTTGGACTGTTTAGTTGTCTGCAGGGGGAGGAATAGAACACCTGAGCATTGACGGCTGTGAAAGACTGAACTTGGAGGGGAAGAAGAATCGCACCCCTTTCTGCTCTCCCTTTTGCCTTGCCTGGGTTAGCTAGTACTGCCCAGAGCTAACTGCTTCCAAGGATATTCAACATCTTTTGTGAACTGTGCCTGGGCAGTGCAAGCTGCCGAGGTGAAGACTCCCCCTGCAGTGGAAGATTGGAGAATACACCATCACCCTGCAACCACCACCACCACCCCCATGCCATCCTAGAAACATCGAGGTGCCTGCCTGCTTATCCCTCCCTCTCTTCCCCCTCACTCTCCCCTACTCCCACTCCCCATCTGCTCTGGGCTATTTGTTTGTTTTTTGTTTTCTTTGCTTCCATCGGGGTGGGTATAGTACAACCCCACAATGGCGACAACATCTTTGCTGGTGGCAGGGCCTGCTTGGGCCACCTGTGCAGGAGTGGTGGTCTATTCAGCTCCTGCCGAAGGCCCCATCACCTTTTAAGTTGCTTACCCGCAAACTCGGGCGTGGAATGCTATACGCACCCCACTGTGAGCATTGAGGTCTTACTGAAGGCTATGGCTGGGGATGTCGGCCCCTCCACCATAGTCACAGCCTCGAAGGTGTATGGAAAGGCAATGTTCTTTTTTGAAGGCAGAGCGGGTGATGCACCTCATCCTCACAAAAGGGGCTTGATGTTCTTGGCATTGGACCCTCTAGACTACCCTTTATCTGGATGAGCCCCTCCTCCCCACCTTTGTCATCTGGGGGAGGTCAGGTTGGGGGCGGCACCAATCTCGCTCAGCCTAAAAGATGTTGCCTTCGACATGTGTACTCCTGGCGCCAGCTTTTCGTTCGCCTGGCTCGGGAGTGTACAGAGTGGGGGCTTTGATATTATCCTTGAGGGGGCTGCTTACCGTATCTCCTGGTCAGCGGATGGAGTGCTGTGCCATGCCTTTGAGGAGATGGACATGTGTGGAAGAGCTGACCCGCCTCCAAGGCTGCAGCACCATCCAGGTGGCTGCAGCTGGCATCGTCGCTCCTCTTTTCTCTCGGCAGCAATGGGCATGCGGCTCTGAGCCACCGCTGCCTTTGGCATATCTCCCAAGTGGTGACCATTGAGGACCCCTCTGCCCTTGATCCTTGGTGAGATGGAGGTGGAGCCGACTGGCAGCTCCGGACTAGCCCCCTTACTCAAAACAGGGAACGGGTTGGAAGCTGATGGCAGTGAACTGGAGGAGGACAACGTTTCGGTGGTGAGCACTGAGGACAAATTAAGAGTCATTGTCTGGTGAGATGGTGGATCCCCTGGTGCTCCCCATCGTTTCTCCCTTATCACTTTACAGGAGCTCCAGTAATTTTTAGTGGGCGGTCACTGATATCGGTTCCGGCCGGCCTTGGACTGGTGGATTTCGACTGTATCCTTGAGGCTAGGGACCATCTCGGTACCCAGCACCATATGCTAGGTGTGAGTAAGTTGAGGGACCTGGTCAGACCTTTAACTTAGTGGATGTCTGGCGACATCTCCATCCTGACTCCAATGTTTTCACTTTCGTGTCACCTGGAGTATCCAGCCTTGACAGCCTTTGTTTCCAAGGCATTTATGTCATGCGTTCTGTTGGCTTCTGTGCAGCAGGTGGCATGCTCGGACCACCGTCTGGTGTGGATGGAACTTGTTGCGTCCTGTGCTCGGAAAGGGTCTGCGTCCTGGCACTTTAGCAACCTGTTTCTGGAGGATGAGAGGTTCCTGGACTCATTCTGTCGTTTCTGGGCTGCTAGAGAAGGAAGCGGGCCTGTCGAGTGCCTTTCTGCCTCCTCACTAGGAGAAGGCGTTTAATAGGGCAGATCATGAATATTTATTCAGGACTCTGCGAGCATTTGGGTTCGGGACGCATTTTCTCACCCCGATCCGACTTCTGAACGCTGCCACAGTGTCTAGTTAAGGTTAATGGGCCCCTGATGGCACCCCTTCATTTTGGGAGAGGAGTGTGTCAGGGCTGCCCCCTGTCTGGCCAATTGTATTCCATCTGCATGGAGCTTTTCCTGCACCTCTTGTGGAAGAGGTTGTTGGGATTGGTTCTACGTGGGCCGGGCATCGGAGTGGTCCTTTTGGCTTAGGTTGACGAAGTGCTCCTCGTGTTCACTAACCCGGCTGACCTGTGGGGGATGCGCAAGTGCCAGGAGGTCTGCTCTGCCGCGTTCTCTACCAGAATCACTGGGACTAGTATTCTGGACTCATGCTCGGTCAGTGGCAGATAGATCCCCTACTCGAGGAGCTCCGACCTTTAACATGGAGCTGGACCAGCCTCCTCTACCTGGGGGTGCACCCCTGCCCTGCTGAGGAATCCTGGTTAGCGAACTGGTAGGAGCTGGAGGCCAAAGTCACCACTCGCCTGCACCGCTGGGCAGGACTGCTCCGAGTGCTGTCTTACCAGAGTTGAGTGTTGGTCATAAACCAGCTGATTGTCGCCATGGTGTGGTACCAGCTAGTCACTTTGACCCTTCGCCTGGGTTTTGTCTCAAAAATCCAGTGAATGCTCATCGACTTCTTCTGGGACAAGAGGCTGCGCTGGGTCGCTGCTGGGGTTATGAGCCTCCCGCTTAGCGAGGGCGGTCAGGCACTTGTGTGCCTACGCATTCAGGTGGTGAGTTTCCTCCTTCAGGCCCTGCAGCAAAACACCCCTCCAAGATGGTGTCCCTTGGCAACGTATTTCTTCTGCCAGGTGCATGGCTGAATTCTGACGTGCAGCTCCTGTTTGTGGACCTTAGAGGCCTTCGCGGCTCCTTGCAGGCGTTGCCCGTCCTTTACCAGGATCTGATCAAAGTCTAGAACATGGTTGCCTAGCGATGCAGCTGTCCGCCATCAGGAGTAGCGGCTATCAGAGAGCCGCTGCTCAGGAACCTGCACCTCCGCCATTTTCAGTGGCTGGCAGAGAGGAGGGCTGTGGCTGCTGGGGTGACCAGGATTGGGGACGTGCTGGGTGGCGGAGGAGTGGGCTGGATGCTTCCACTGGAGTTGGCACATTGTGCATCGGTGGATGTCCAGCTGGCGGCCAGTGCCATTCAAAACCTTTAGAATGGCTGTGCTTGGCCCCAACATCATACTGGGACTTGAGGTGACTCAGGCGCGCGGCGGTCTTCCGTCCGAGCATACCCCGGTAGCCGGTGCCCTGCAACCTGAGTTGCCTTGCGGAAGTGCCCTCCATGCCCTTTTACACAGTGAGGAGAGGTTTCCTGCATGGGCTGCTGCTGCTGCACACCCTTCAGTCCCTTGCCTGCCACCTGGACATGCCTGCCTTGTTGCTTTCCAGCAGCAGAGGCCTCCGGTGGGTGGGGTGGGGACTCTCTACACAGTTGTCCTCTCTCTTTCCATCGGGGACCTGGGGTGGAGTGTGTTGCACACGGCAGTCCCATAAACCGTAGGATGTCAGTTCACGGACTCCCAAGATGCCTGTGTCTTTTGCGTCCTTGTGGAGTCCGTGGACCGTGCTTATATTGGTTGTTGTCAGCTGCCCTCCTTTTTAGTTATGAGAAACTTATTACTTCTGTTTCCTTTGCACTTCAGTCCCACATCCTGACCTATAGGCACCTGGTGCAGAGGAGGGGTGGGGGGGGGGGGGGGGGGGGGGGGGGGGGGGGGGGGGGGGGGGGTGGCTGCAGGGAGGGAGGAGGACCTCCTTGTGAACCTGCTCCTGGGCCTGGTCAAGTTGACCATTAACAGGTCCAGTAAGCAGGCGATCGAGGGGGGTGTCTGCCCCCTTCCGCAGCTGGGTATCCCTGGAGAGGAAGCACGTGGTGTCTGCGGCACTGTCAAGGCCTTCCCCTTAATCACAGTTTGATTTAATGTTGGTAAGTTCTCTTTAAGTTTTGTCTTTGTCCTTGCAGTTCCCCTTTTTTAAGGGGCTGCTTTTACTTTATCCCTGGTTTTGTTAATTTAGTTTATCTGGTTTGACTCAAAAGAGCTGCATCATCTTAAACTTCCTAACCCTGCAGCTACACCTTTGTGTTCCCCAGACATCCACAGCGAAGGTGGAGGCAGCCTGCTGACTGCTGCGTCTTGTCTTTGATGACTTGGGCATCCTCTGGAAGATCAAGACCTGGAGGGCCCCGTCCTGCTTTCAAGGTCTTGCTGTGTGCCAGTGGCACCCTCCTCGACCCCTGGAGCTGGAATTGCTGAGGTCACAGCAAGAGGGCATATGGATGGGCTGGACACTCCCGGAGTCACCTGGGTAGATGGCCCCTGGTGTGCACCTGCTGATCCTCATCCCAATGGGTGCCCAAGAGCCCCTGGCTGACTCCTTGAGGAGAAGGGGAAGCTGGAGTGAGATCAAGCTGCACACCACCAACCTCGTGTACACACTATTGAAGGACAAGCATGGCATCAATGATGGAGATCAGCCCATGCAGCAGTGCAGGACCGATGTCCTGGACCAAGGTCTCCATGGCAGCCGCTATCCTACCAGTGTTGACCTCGGGGTGTTGGCATGCTGGCACTTTCACCTCAGCCTGGAGGTGGACAAACTCCTCCTCCATGCCTTACAACCTGAGGAGTGCAGAAGACATCCCTTCCTTATGTTCCTGAGCTTCCCTTTGCAACTCCAGCAGCTGAGACATGACCAAGTCCAGAGGCTAGTCATCTGACTCGGGCTCAGAATGTTTCTGGCCTCCAGCAGCCCTCAGAATGTCAGAGACCTGAGGAAGCCCCTGCCGCCGCCAGCTGTGGATCCTAAAGTGTGACATGCTCACCAGATTGTGATCCTAAAAGTACTGTGAAATTAGGTCCCTGCAAGGTGTGTCTCTATGCAAAGGTAGAGGGTGTGGGTGAGCACTGTGGTTTTTCAAGGAGGGTGCCTACAGATTTCTCTTGAGATTTCTTCAGGACTTGATTAGAGGTGCTGGGTCATGGACTCTCCTGGCTGTTTCTCTGATGTGCCTGCCAAAGCAAGGAGAGATAATTAGTACATGGCAGTGGCCTGTGAAGCAGGACACATCACTTATAGCATGGTTGTCTGATGGTTGTTGCACTGCTGGATCCTCACTTGGTAGAGCACCGCCAGCCTCGTCGTCAGCACAGGAAAGGTCCAGATCCTCGTCGACCAGCTGGATGGCTTTGTTTTCAAAGTTTGTGAGGACCTGGATTTCAGGCATCCCTTCACCAGTCTGTGACCTCTCGTTCTTGATATGTGCCAGCTTCTGCATGAATAAGTTGAGAAAGAGTGTAAGCAATATGTCTGCCAGGCCACATGATAAGTATGCCTGGCATGTGTGGGTGGTGTGTGGTTCCATGGACAGGATGAGGACAATGAAGGTGAGTGTGAGCGAGTGAATGGTGACGTCCCTTGAACTGGCAGCGAGTGATGGCCTTTTGGATGTGTGATGGATTTGTGAGTGTTGAATGATGAGAAGAGTGACTTACCTTGGCGGAATGGAAGAGATCATTCATCCTCTTGCGGCACTGGGTAGCTGTCGTCTTTTGCAGGACATTGGAGCTGACCACAGCTGCCATCACCTCCCAAGCCGGATTGATGATATTGCTGCCCATCCTGCGGCCAGCGAGGGAATAGGGGACATCATGATGGTCCTCCACAGCAGGCGCTTGAGGGGTGCATCATTAAACCTTTTTGCCTTCCGGGGCCATGTCTTCCGTGCAGCAGTTGTTGCCTGGAAGCACTGAGGTGTGCATGCGGCTGAACTTTAAATATGACATCCGGTGTGAGGAAGTAGCGATGTGATAATGTGGCAGGCAAATAAGAGCCTGCCCGCAATCAACGGTGTGTTTCCCAGGATGCATAATTAATTCTGCGGGATTGGGATGATACAGCATGCGAAGCCACCATTACAAGCAGCAGGTAAAACGTCGTTTATCCCACTACCACGCTTAGTTCAAATCTAGGACAGTTGTGCCCATAGTTCCAAGTCCGGATGGTGTGTGGCTTGAAGGCGAGCTTGCAGGTGGTGGTGTTCCAGTGCATCTGCTGTCTTTGTCCTTATAGGTGGTAAAGGTCGAAGGTTTGGAGGGTGCTGTAGAAGGAACTTAGGTGAGAAGAAAACAATTTGCATTTCTGCAGCACAGTTCATGACAACAGGGTACACAAAGTGCTTGACAGCCAACTCAGTACTTCTCTGAAATGTAACCACGCTTGTACTGCATGGTAACCAATTTGTCCTCAGCAAAGTCCTGCAAACAACAATGATAGTGACCAAAAAACCTGTTTCTTTAGGTGGTGTTTGAGACATAAGTATTGTCCAGGACATTATAGTGAATGCACCTGCTCATCTTTGGAATAGTGCTGTGGGACCTTTTGTGTCTGTGTCAGAGGACAGACAGGGCCTGGGTTTAACATCCCATTCCAAAGGCTTCACCTATCACAACACTCCTCTGGTGTGTCAACTTGGATTATCTACTCAAGTCACTGGAGTGGGATTTAACCTTACAGCCTTCTGACTCGGGCAAGAGTACTATCACAAGGCAAGGGCTAATATCTATTTATTATTGCATCAGAATAGATGTTCTGTAGGAATGGGGCTTCTGATGTCTCTTTCTTCCATTGTGCAAATATTTTTTATGCACTGGAATTGTAGCAATGATTAAGAATCATTCCTTTATGTTGTTAAGTTGTCCATTTATAATTGCTTTCTTTTATTGGTGTTGCAATAAATGGCACAATATTGTAAGCCCCATCTATGATGTTCCTTTGCTTTAATTACATTGTTCATCAATTATTACAAAACTTTTATCCTATGAAATCAAGAATTGAAGAAATAAGTGGTGGTTTTATTTCCACATAGCAGTTGATGATTAACGCAAAGAAGTATTATCATCTTTGGTGTGTTGTTGAGTCATAGAGTTAAAAATTTATATTAACTGCATGACTCATTGCTGAAAGAAGTATTATATTTTTGTCTTGAAGTGGTTCAGTCAAGTATAATTTTAGCGATGGAACTTGTGGGGTGGTGGGGGGAGGGGTGTCAGTTCAAAGAAAGTACTGTCACCTCTGTTTGTACAGATGAATTGGTATGGAATTACATGAAAATATTTTCATTGTTCTCAGATCAAAAATTTTGGGTATAATTTCTAAGCTAGCAAGTAAACTCGATCAAAGATCTGTTGGAATTACTTTCTGTATCTGGCACATTCTTTCAATATACATGCTTGGGGAGATGCACAGAGGACATGCATTTGTATTTTCTCCAGTGCTGTTCTAGCACTCCCAAATCACAGGGCCTGGTATAGTTTGCAACAGTACAAAAGTAAAATTTCCAGTGATCAGGATGACCCAGTAAATTATGATCTATCTCCATCTCATTCCTCTTTTTCTCAACCTTATTGCTACCACCCCACCACTCTACTTCCTTTGCTTTATGGATGGACAAGTAGAGTTCTCCACATTTTCTAGTTTTTGCGCTGTCAGCCCTTGCTGTTATATGTGCCCATCATATAATCTGACCATGTTTTTCCTTTCGTCTTCCCTTCAGTCTGCCATCAACTTTTTAAGTGACAGCAGCAACCTCCAGAGCATGTTCCTTGTGACTTTTCCCTCATGCCCGTTATTGAGGATTTCCTTTGCAGGATTTGAGAGATATAGTAGAAACGGGCCAGTGTCATTTGTGAACCGTATTCTATTCACCATTTTAAAACCTTCTGTATCATTAAGGGCACTTTGAAAACTTAGTCATGATGTTAATTTCTTTTTAGGAGGAGGCCTGGCAGTTGGAACTCTTCTCCTTGTTGGTAAGTGCAATATTAATTTTTTGGTAGCTGACTTCACTGAGTGTGGAGGCTTAAATAAAATGTCTGCCCATTATTTAAACCAAATTGATAATCAGGTCCTTTATCTTGTGAAACCTTGTAACGCATCAACAGCTTGCATTTATGTAGTGCTTTTAAAGTAGTAAAATGTCCCAAGGTGCTTCACAGAAACATTATTTAAAAAAAAAAGAGTCATGTGAAATTTTAGGGCAGGAGATCAAAAGCTCAGTCAAAGTAGTAGATTTCAATGAGTCCCTTAATGGAGGCTTAAGAAGGGAATTCCGGAACTTGGGGTTTAGACAATGGGCAGAATTAAAATTATTGTAAAATTCACTCAATATCAAGGTTTACTTTTTTTGCTCAAAAATAAAATCAGCAGAGGATGGATGACTCAGGTTACTGGACTCAGTTATCAAATTGATATCAAATAGTGCTATCAAATTGAGGGAGAGCTTTTTACTTCCAGGAGCACAGCATTATCCATAAGGAAGGCAAACAGTGAATTCTGAACAGGAGGAAGGTAGGAGGGGGTGACCACATGCAAGGTCGAAAGAATTTTTATAAGGAAGGCCTTTTTTTTTAAATGAAGCAAGGTGGCAAGGCAGAAGGAAATTAGGTACAGAGTTCCAGAGGATGAGAGCATAGTACTTAAATGAGCAGCCACCGCTGATAAAGTAAAGTAGGAGTGGTGGGGGAGGAGGGAGGGCAGGGGGAAAGAGTAACTTAGTATTAATAGAATGCCTTTTATATTGCTGAAACAAGTGACATGTTCAAGCTTTTCATCTTGCGCTCATCAGGACACTTGCACGAATACCAGCATAAAGGGGAAAACAACAGTTTATACTATATATGAAGAGAAATCCATAGCTGCATGTAATGATTTCCTTACACGTCTTAATGGGCTCCATCCTGTGCTCAAATTCTGTGCTGAAATGGAACAGTCAAATGAACCCCCACTTCCTTGCTGTACTAGTTGAGAAATCCGCCAGGGGATTCTCTACCATGGCTTGCTGCAAAGCAAAGATGAAAAGTTTTCAGTCAACTTCCTGAAATATGAGTTAATGAAATTTGGAGAGCCCTGGGATAATAGAAGTACAGAACTTTATATGGGTGAGAAAATGTCCTGTGGGATTTTGAATAAGTTAAAAGCTTATGCAACATTGAGGCATGGTGCCTGGCTATGAGGGTGTCAAGTGAAATTCAGAGGAAGGCACAAACGAGGATTTCACAGGGAAGGATAGAGGCAGAGTCTCTTTGCAAAAGCGGAAGAAAATGACCTTGATAACAGCAAAGTGGTGAAAGAAACCAAAGTTAATACAAGATTACAGCAGTAAAAGTATTTCCCCACTAATGGTGTTATATTGAGTAAACCTTTTGAAGAATGGAGAATCCAATATTTAAGCCTGCCTTTTATGCATTCCTTTTGCAAAATCAGTTTATTACTAGTCATCGCCCCATGGAATAGCACATGGGGAGTTAAGACCAAGAATAGTCTTTGGGTGAAGTAGACTTGGAGGACAGGAATAATTGTACCAAGGCATACTGACCTAACTTAGTTTCCATTTTGGACGTGTATTTTGTGCAAATTTTTACATTTACATTCTGAATTCCTATGTTAGCAATTGCCTAAGTTGGCTTGTTATGGTGTAATTATACTTCCCTGCCAGTGGTTGCACTGCAGGACCTGCTGGCAGGAGTGTGCAATTAGTTTATCAAGAATGAACAAGGATTACATTTCAATCCATAGCACTCCAGTAGTAGTAGGAAATACTGCAACTATGTTCTAAATCCTCCTAAAGCAGATCAGAGAATCTCTGAAACTATTTGGCCTTAATCATAGGGGGATAGGCCTCTTCTTCTGATTTTTTCCTTGACGTTACTTCAAACTGTGCTTCAGCTAGACAAGAAGCAAAAAACTTGGCACTCCAGCTCTGTGTATCAGGGATTGGCCAGCTGAGCAGCCAGTCAAACCTGCGACACCCTCTTAAGTCATGGGCCCCTGACAGCTGGCCCCCATCCCTTGCTGGCCTCAAATGAATAGGGTCAACATATTATCTGTGAAAAAAACAAAAAAACTGCGGATGCTGGAAATCCAAAACAAAAACAGAATTACCTGGAAAAACTCAGCAGGTCTGGCAGCATCGGCGGAGAAGAAAAGAGTTGACGTTTCGAGTCCTCATGACCCTTCGACAGAACTTGAGTTCGAGTCCAGGAAAGAGCTGAAATATAAGCTGGTTTAAGGTGTGTGTGTGGGGGGCGGAGAGATAGAGAGACAGAGAGGTGGAGGGGGTTGGTGTGGTTGTAGCGACAAACAAGCAGTGATAGAAGCAGATCATCAAAAGATGTCAACAACAATAGTACAATAGAACACATAGGTGTTAAAGTTAAAGTTGGTGATATTATCTAAACGAATGTGCTAATTAAGAATGGATGGTAGGGCACTCAAGGTATAGCTCTAGTGGGTTTTTTTTTTATATAATGGAAATAGGTGGGAAAAGGAAAATCTTTATAATTTATTGGGAAAAAAAAAAGAAGGGGGAAACAGAAAGGGGGTGGGGATGGGGGAGGTGACTCACGACCTAAAGTTGTTGAATTCAATATTCAGTCCGGAAGGCTGTAAAGTCCCTAGTCGGAAGATGAGGTGTTGTTCCTCCAGTTTGCGTTGGGCTTCACTGGAACAATGCAGCAAGCCAAGGACAGACATGTGGGCAAGAGAGCAGGGTGGAGTGTTAAAATGGCAAGCGACAGGGAGGTTTGGGTCATTCTTGCGGACAGACCGCAGGTGTTCTGCAAAGCGGTCGCCCAGTTTACGTTTGGTCTCTCCAATGTAGGTTTTCCACCCACGGTCGTTGACAGGGCCCTCAACCGTGTCCGGCCCATCTCCCGCGCATCCGCCCTCACTCCTTCTCCTCCCTCCCAGAAACATGATAGGGTCCCCCTTGTCCTCACTTATCACCCCACCAGCCTCCGCATTCAAAGGATCATCCTCCGCCATTTCCGCCAACTCCAGCATGATGACACTACCAAACACATCTTCCCTTCACCCCCCTTATCGGCATTCCGTAGGGATCGTTCCCTCCGGGACACCCTGGTCCACTCCTCCATCACCCCCTACTCCTCAACCCCCTCCTATGGCACAACCCCTTGCCCACGCAAAAGATGCAACACCTGCCCCTTCACTTCCTCTCTCCTCACCGTCCAAGGACCCAAACACTCCTTTCAAGTGAAGCAGCATTTCACTTGCATTTCCCCCAACTTAGTCTACTGCATTCGTTGCTCCCAATGTGGTCTCCTCTACATTGGAGAGACCAAACGTAAACTGGGCGACCGCTTTGCAGAACACCTGCGGTCTGTCCGCAAGAATGACCCAAACCTCCCTGTCGCTTGCCATTTTAACACTCCACCCTGCTCTCTTGCCCACATGTCTGTCCTTGGCTTGCTGCATTGTTCCAGTGAAGCCCAACGCAAACTGGAGGAACAACACCTCATCTTCCGACTAGGGACTTTACAGCCTTCCGGACTGAATATTGAATTCAACAACTTTAGGTCGTGAGTCCCCTCCCCCATCCCCACCCCCTTTCTGTTTCCCCCTTCTTTTTTTTTTTCCCAATAAATTATAAAGATTTTCCTTTTCCCACCTATTTCCATTATATAAAAAAAAACCCACTAGAGCTATACCTTGAGTGCCCTACCATCCATTCTTAATTAGCACATTCGTTTAGATAATATCACCAACTTTAACTTTAACACCTATGTGTTCTATTGTACTATTGTTGTTGACATCTTTTGATGATCTGCTTCTATCACTGCTTGTTTGTCGCTACAACCACACCAACCCCCTCCACCTCTCTGTCTCTCTATCTCTCCGCCCCCCACACACACACCTTAAACCAGCTTATATTTCAGCTCTTTCCTGGACTCGAACTCAAGTTCTGTCGAAGGGTCATGAGGACTCGAAACGTCAACTCTTTTCTTCTCCGCCGATGCTGCCAGACCTGCTGAGTTTTTCCAGGTAATATTATCTGTGAATGTTACTAAAATGCAAAATGAACTCTGGCATCTGAAGTTGACATAGCATGGTGTACTTCTGACAGCTGCTTATGTTTGTCCAGATAGCTTGTGTGTTGTATGGATTTAACTTGTTTTGAACTGAATTTGATGTAAAAGGAAACTCCTTCATATAGATGTATCCAAGATTCCCCCTAGAACAAACAACCAAAAATCCGACCATGTTACAAGGATATATGAATAGGAGCAGGTCATTTAGCCCCTCAAACCTGCTTGACCAGGTAGTTAGCCAGGGAAGCTGTATCTTTTAAACTCCAGTTTAATGGCTTTTCTGCATAATCCTTAATGACCTCAATTTCTAGGTTAGTATCCATCACCTTTTGAAACACCTCAGTTGATTCTGCTCCTGTGACCTACAGTGCATTCCATTTTCTCAGCCTTTTATCTCCTTGGACTTACTTTTGACTGACTGAATTCAGATTTTAGTATCAAGTCCCTTATTCTAGAGGGAACAGTTGTCCCTGTACACATGATTTCAACAATATAGGTGGACATTTCCTTGAACAGAATTTTCCCTGCACTTCAAGTACCTCTTAGTTATACATTCCAAATACTTCACACTATAGTTAAAGAATGAAGTTTCCTATATGGGGAAAAAAAATCCCCTATGATGCTTATTCTTGGTACAAAGCATTATGATGAATATTTGCAGTAGATGTACCTCTTTTTACCATATAGATTTTAAAATTTTATTTCCAGGACAGTTAAGATGTGTAGTAATTTCAGTAGACAAAAGCAACAAGTAGATTGATTCTATGATGGAGTGATTCATTTTCCACATTCACCTGTTACCATTTGATTGTTTATATGGGCATTTTTCTGTTCTTTTGATGTGGTTTTGATTTTTAAAAACTGACTTTGTATCTTACATATGAATTGTCAATAGTGATTCTCAGTTGGTGTGGCAGCATTTTATGGAAAAGGCACCCTTACTATAATCATTTGTGAGTAATTTTGAAGAAATGTAAGTTTCTAGTGATAGTATGATCTGAAAATTCTTTTATGCATGCGAATTATCCACAAACAAAGGCACCATAGTTTTTTTCCACACGGATGTCAATTGTATGCTTTCGATGCTTTGATAACACATTGATTCTACGGATGACTCATCTTGATTTTGAATATGTTTGGAAACATGCCTGGTAGATCAGCCATTGCTTTACATGATTATTCACTGCATTGCAGTGGTTTTAATGCCACTGCAATGAAGTATCGCATCACTGGCACGTAAAATTGCTCAGTCATTAGTGAAATAAAAGTTAAGCACTGTATTTTATGAAATTAGCTGTATTTAATAGAAGTTCTGTTTATATAAGTGAAATGGAGTCACTCGTTTACCGTGTTCAACCAGCTTGTTTCTTTCAAGGCGGTCATGGGATGATACTAAAATCCTGTTTTGAAATACTTGATCTCTGATGTGGAATTATAAGCTATTGCTTCATTTTTGTTCAGAGCACAGCAGCAATTGGACAATATGCTCTACCCTCAAGCAGATGTGAATTTATAGAGTCCTCTCCTAGCTCAGTTACTTGCCTCCCTTCTGCAACTGTGGCCAGATGCATGGTGGAGGTTAGCTGCTTGTCCACAACAATACTGGGCAGTGGCCCATATTTTCTTGCATCTTGTTTGAGTTACATTGGAAAAACAAGAGCATAGAACTAGCTCTATACTGGTTGAGTGGTATTTGGGGACTCATGACAGGGAAACAGGGTAAAATTACAAGCAACAAAATGGACAAGCAACAAAATGGGTACAAAAATGTTTTGTTTTTACTGAAAAAATCAAAGTGTCAAGACCAGAAGGGCTCAAGGTTGAAAATGAAGGACAAGGTAAATTAAGATATGTCATCCCCCCCACCTAAAAAATGCACCAAAATTTATTGCAATTTTTGCTTGTATAAAGGTTTATCTGAAACATTACCATGACCCAAGTTACCAGGCTCTTTGAACTCATGTGAACATTAATTATAGACATACTCCAACACACCTCATGTTTTGCTATTCTTGGTATGTTGTTATTCTGCTGTTTTATAAGCTCAGGTGCGTTGCAGAAGGTCATGCAGTGCGGTGCTCACCTTTTCATGAAACATTACACTTTAGTGAGTAAACTTCCTCTCCAATCAATTCCACCGTTCCTCAAATTAGTTTTGATGGCGGAATTATTGCACTTAACCTTCCAAATGCATTAGCTGGTTAATTTAATCGGGTAATAGTGAATTTGAGTGTTATTAAACTATTAGTTTGCTTCAGTACTGAAATCCTCCAGAGATACCTACAGGGAGTTCAGTATGTTCATTGCTGGAATGGATCCAGAATGTAGCATTTTAAGAACTATACATGGTTATATGTATACAGTTTGATTTTGTTACCTATGTAGTAATTTTCAGACTCATGCTTACAGATGGATTATTACAGTAGCTCTTAGCTAAGTGTTTCACATCCAGCCAAAAGTCGTATTATGTTCAGAGCTACATTATAACTATTGTGTGTCTTATTCTTTCTGAAGTCCATACTCCACCTGATAATTCTAGGTGAAGTCACTATAATTACAAAATGTCTTCACCTATGCCAGGAAACTTGTGGTATGCCAGTTGAGATGGTACATGTTTCTGTATTGATAACAATTGTTGAATGAGTGTTTTGGAATGGAAGAGGTGCTGCTAGTGAGACTGCAGACCAATACTTAAAGAAAACCCAGGTATCTCAGTGCATGTCATCAATTGAAATAAAAACTATAGTCTGTTATACATTCCTTAGTATTCATTATTCTGTATCACATAGACTTGTGTAATAAGATTGTACTCAAAATTACTACTGCTGTCCCTTCAATTACTGCCTTTAAACCTGACGTTTACAGGTGCTTTTCAGTGGCACAATTACACTCAAGACTTAAGAATGCCTGTAGGGAACTGAAGGGATAAATTAACTTGTTTCTCTATAACAGCCAACAGCAAATTCAGAGAAAGAAAAGAGCTTTTGTTATTAAATTGAGTGAACAATATAATATTGATGCTAGTTTACTGCACAAATGATCCATGTAGTAGCTTTGAGGTTGAAACGGTTTCACGAGTTTTGTTATTTGGGGATTTTCAATTGGAGCAAATCCCTTGGGACAGAAGTGAAACTACCTCACCACTGGGAGGAGCATTCAAGTATCGCTTGTTCTTTTGAAACATCTTTATATTGAAGCAATGCCATTTTTTAAAATCAAGCTGAGATTTTTTGAGCTGCATATAGATAAATGAGTAAAAGTCATAAAATACTTAAATATACTCAAGTTGAGAGTTTTGACTAAAAGGAGGTGAAATAAACCCGATGCTTGCTGTATTTAGTGAACTCAGAAAACTTAAACAGAATTACCTAGAAAAACTCAGCAGGTCTGGCAGCATAGGCGGAGAAGAAAAGAGTTGACATTTCGAGTCCTCATGACCGTCTGCTGAAGGACTCGAAACGTCAACTCTTTTCTTCTCTGCCGATGCTGCCAGACCTGCTGAGTTTTTCCAGATAATTCTGTTTTTGTTTTGGATTTTCAGCATCCGCAGTTTTTTGTTTTTGTTTTTATCTCAGAAAACTTACTTGGTTTAGCAAATGAACATTTTGAGTTGTTGTTGATTCACCTATGCTTTCATTAGCTTCTAGCACGGAAGATCCCATACTCGCCACTATTTTTACACTGAAGAAACTGTTGACATGGATAGGTCTATCTCTGTAGCTTGTGCATATTTATGATAGTGTTGGAGACAACATGTAAGAATGGAGTAAAGAAGGTGGTAGTTGGCTGAGGTGCACCTGAAGAGATAATCCTTGCACTTTTCACCCAAGTTAACTTGTTGCAAGTCTTGGCATTGAATTGGATGCATTGTCCCCATGAGACAATGACTAAAAGTCAGATATTGCACATATAGATGTGCTTTGTGTGGACATGTGCAGGCAGGTCAAACTAAGATTTTTCTTTCTTTGCTGAATTGTGTTGCACTGTATTTTGAGCATACAGCTGTAACTGTAAAACATGAACAATTCTATGTGTTTTAACATGTTGAACAGCTAAACATTATTATTTGTATTATAAATGCAAAATAGGATACTGAGTTTATCACACTCATAAGAGCTTCATTACATTCACAAGCCACTCTACTTGATTTTTATAATTTGTGGGATATATTCATTTCCATTGTGTACCCTGTTTCCCCTGTGCTGTCAGTTCAGGGATAGGACTGATGCTACAAATACTGAGTACTTAACTATTGATGACTTAACACTGTAATGAGGTAATTTACTGAATAAGCTTCTCTTTTTAATGAGGATGTAAATATGGTCATTCAGCACATCAATGTTTCGTATCTAGAAAGATCCTACATTCCAGTTGTTTGAAGTTACTGTTATGTAGGCAAATGCAGCATCCCACAGCCAAGTCCAAGGAACAGCAACTGAGTTAACCAACCAGTTAATATGATTTGGTGGTGTTGGCTGAGGGATAAGTGTTGACCACTGAAGAGAATTACTCTGCTGTTTTTCGGATACAGCACTGTTTTAATACTACGCTGAGCAAATGAGGTCAGCAAGAGTTCTTGTTTCTGATCTACAAACCCCTGCTAGAAATGTGCATATGTGAACATTAGGCATGGACCAGATAAGATGAGGCTGTACTGTTTCCCCCTTATTTGAATACACTCCCAGCACTCTGCCCATGCTCACCTTTGAATAGTGGTTACTTGGATGAGGTGGGATGCTCCAGGAACAGTAACCCAGGAAAGAGTCTGCACCAATGATAAGAGGGCAAGGAGAAAGCTGCTGGGAAAAGCAAGATAAAACACTCATCTAACCAATTTAAAAATCAATCTAAACTTAGAATGACAGTCACAGAGGTGGAAGGCAGAACACAAGGAATGCAATTATCATGAAATTAATGTTCTGAGTGAGTATGACAGTAATTTTACAATGTTGTGATGGTCACTGATACTAAGTGTAAAGTAATCTATTTATAGTTGCAATGAATCCAAGCTAGAACAATCAATTGAAGATAGTTTGCTTAGTCGTGCTACAAATGATGAGCATTTAGTCTTAGATAAAGAAAAAAGTCACAATTGTTTATGCCATCGAAATTCATTGTTTTAGAACTCCAGTTCACCCAGCATGGCATCCACTGCAGTTTGAAAACTGCTAATGTATTTGACTCTACTATGTTACCTGGTAGATCATGTAATAAATTTGTCAACTTTTGAGTAAAGAGGATTTATGTATTCCTTTTCTAATGTGGGATGTGGACAGAGGCTCTCACATTTATAATGATTCATGAACAATGTAGTAAAGGGCACTTGCCAACCTTGAAACTACTTCACCAAGGATTGCAAAACCTTCAGGAACTTTTTGCCAAGAAAAAATGTTTTTTAAAAAATCTAAAGAAACAAGTCCATATTTCTAACATTAACCACTCTGGATTTTCTTCTGTTCTCTGCCCACCCTGATGCTGCCATCAGAGGGGAAACTAATCCACTGAGGCTCCTGAAATTTTGAACTAGGCAGTTGCGGGACATATGAAAGTGACATAAATTAATTTCAGATTTTTCCTTTTCTCACTGAAGGGGATCCTTAATCGCTCCAACCAAAATGCAGGAAATTGACAGCAATAACTTATTTCTGTCATGCTCTTTCTGTACTGACATTTCAGAAACCTTCACAGGGCTAACAAGTTTTGGGGGTGTGATGAAAAAACATGGTTGATGATGGTATTATGGGGCATTTTGATGGCAGCAAGATGAAGATGCTAAAGTTGAGAAATCTAAAAGGCAGACTCAAGGTCACTGGATGAATGACCACCAATGTTGAATGAGGACTAATAGGCCACTGTTGGAGTACCAGAGGAGCAGTTGGGGGCATAGGACTGGAGAAAGTCATAGTGGTAAGAAGGGGTAAGACTATGGTGGGATTTTAAAGTCGTCTCTGGGAAATGGGAAGCCAGTGATGCTTGACAAGGGCAAAGATGATGATGATGCAAGCCTTAGTGTGGATCAGAAATTAGGCCATAACTTTATAGATCCGTGGTTCCCAACTCTGATACCCAAATTTCTGATGGGTAGACAGGAGAAATTATCTAATGGTGGATTAAATTATTTTTTTCCCCTCGTTTTCTTAATTCGTTATTTTTTCATTGCATATGTGTAAAGAAAGTTAGGAAACTTCCCAGTGGATGTTTTCTCTGCCTGTTGTATTTTTCCAAATGCAACGGAGTCCAGCGACCAGCTGGTGGATTTGTTCCAGGGGAATAGATTTATGTGCCATTTGGTCACTGGCGAACCCTCAGAATGCTCTTTAAACTCCTTAGCATAAGTCAGAGACATTGGTGCAGGGCTTGTCCTCCTCCAAACTGAGGATCCAGCAAGGTCACCTGTCACAATGTACCATCTTTCCAAGTGCCAGCATTTTCCTAAGAGTGTGGAACTTCTGGTTGGAAATGGACTTAAATAGAAACGTATGAACAAGGAGCAGGAGGAGGCCATTCAGCCCTTTGAGCCTATTCCGCCATTTAATAAGATCATGGCTGATTTGATAGTAACCTCAAATCTCCATCCCACCTATCCCTGATAACCTATCACCCCCTTGCTTACCAAGAATCCATCCACCCCTGCCTTAAATTCAAAACCCTCTTCCTGAAAAGGCGGTGGAAGCAGAGTTCCAAAGACTCACGACCCTCAGAGTAAATTTCGCCTCCTCTCCATTTTAAATGGGCGACCCCTTTGTTTTTAAACATTTACCCCTAGTCCTAGATTCTCCCACAAGAGGAAACATCCTCTTCACGTCCACCCTGTCAAGACCCTTCAGGATCTTATGTTTCAATCAAATCGCCTCTTACTCTTCTAAAATCCAGCAGTTACAAGCCTAGCCTGTCCAACCTTTCCTCATAAGACAACCCACCCATTCCAGTGATTAAGTCTGTTAAGCCTTCTCTGAACTGCTTCCAACGCATTTACATCCTTCCTTAAATCAGGTGACCAATACTGTAAGCAGTACTCCAGATGTGGCCTCATCAGTGCTATGTATAACTGAAGCATAACTTCCCTACTTTTGTACTCAATTCCCCTCGCAATAACTAATATTTGATTAGCTTTCGTAATTAATTGCTGTACCCACATACTAGCCTTTTGTGATTCATGCAAATCACTCTGCATCTGAGAGCTCTGCAATCTCTCACCGTTTAGATAATATGCTTCTCTTTTATTATAAAAACAAAAAACTGCAGATGCTGGAAATCCAAAACAAAAACAAATACCTGGAAAAACTCAGCAGGTCTGGCAGCATCGGCTGAGAAAAACAAAGTTAGTTAATGTTCTTCTCCGCCGATGCTGCCAGACCTGCTGAGTTTTTCCAGGTATTTCTCTTTTTTATTCTTCCTGCCAAAATGGACAATTTCACATTTTCCCACATTATACTCCATTTGCTAGATCTTTGCCCACTCACTTAACCTTTCTATATCTTTTTGTAACCTCCTTATGCCCTCTTCACAACTTACTTTCCTATCTATCTTTGTCATCAGCAAATTTAGCACCTATCCCATCCATCCCTTCATCCAAGGCATTTATAGAAATTGTAAACAGCTGAGAATCCAGCACTAATCCCTGTGGCACACTATTCATTACAACTTGCCAACCTGAAAAAGACACATTTATGCCTACTCATGACTCTGTTAGCCAGCCAATCTTCTATCCATGCCAATATATTACCCCCTTTACCATGAGCTTTTATTTTCTACAGCAACCCTTGTGGCACTTTATCAAATGCCTTCTGGAATCTAAGTACGGTACATCCATCGACTCCCTTTTATCCTCAGCATGTTACTTCATCAAAGAACTTCAGTAAGTTGGTTAAACGTGATTTCCCTTTCACAAAACCATGTTGACCCTGCCTGATCACCTTGAACTTAGCCAAATGCCCTCTAATAATAATATCCTTTAACATTTTCCCTACAACAGATGTTAAGCTAACTGGCCTGTAGTTTCCTGCTTTCTGTCTCCCTCCCTTTTGGAATAATGGAGTTACATTTGCTTTCTTACAATCTAATGGGACCTTCCCTGAATCTAGGGAGTTTTGCAAAATTAAAATGCATCAACAATCTCAGCCACTTCTTTTAAGACCCTAGGATGACATCCATCAGGACTTGGGCGCTTGTCACAATTTACTCAATACACTTTACCTGGTAATTGTAATTTTCCTTCATTCCTCCTCCCCTTCCATTTCCTTTTTTTTGCTGCTTCTGGGATGTTACTTTTATCCTCTATAAATACCTGTTCAATAAATCTGCCATTTCCTTCTCCATTATCAATTCTTGACTCACTTTCCATAAGACCAACGTTCACTTTGTTACCTCGTGTTTTTATATAATTATTTATAAAAACTCTTACTATCTTTATATATTTCTGGCTAGCTTTCTCTTGTACTCTAATTTTTTTCCTCCTTTTTAATCTTTCAGTCACCCTTTGCTGTTTGTTATATACTATTCAATCTTCTAGCCTTCCACCTATCTTTGCACAGTTATATGCTTTTTCTTTAAGTTTGATCTTTAACCTTTCTAGTTAACCATGAATGATGTGTCTGTCCCATGGACTTTTACTTATTCATTGGAATGTATTTATTCTGTATAAACTGAAATATCCCCTTAAATGTTTGCCACTGCATCTCTATTAACATATCTCTTAACCTAATTTGTCAAGTCACTTTTAGCCAGCTCTGCTTTCATGTCCCCATAATTGTCCTTAAGTTTAAAAACATACTGACGTGGGCGTGATTGGTGGCGAGAAGGCCAAATGTCGGTTTCACAATGTCATGAATTCAGTTTGCGATCGTCTGCTCAGCCAGTCGATGGGGCCGCGTTTCCCGTCATAGGTTGTCAGGAACTTCATTGTAGTACATCAGCATATCATTATAAAGCTAGCCCGCCAGACTCATCCCTCCTTGCTTCATCGTCCACCCTTCCGCATGCCGCCATGTTTCACAGCAACATGTAAAAGTCGTGGACTGCGCTTTGAAGCAACTTGAGGTGAGTGCATAGTAACGTTGTGCAGCCCCCCTGAGGGATGCCTGTTGGACTTCAAAGCTGAGGCATGTTATGCGTGGGAGGGGAGGGTGGCAAGGCTGCCCTACGTTTGAGGCAATTTTTGGGGGGGTGGGGGGGGTGCAAAGACTGCCCTGCAGTTGAGATGACGTGGTTGGGGTGGTGGGGAGGGCAAAAGCTGGCCATGGAGCAGTCACTGGTGGAGGTGCTTTCAGCCCCTTGCATCATCCCAGTTTGGACCAGTCTAACCATGGTTCAAGCTAACGCTGCAGCCTTGCAGCATGGGTTAGGAGAATATCTGTGCCTGAGCAGCACGGCATACAGTCCAATGAGCAAAGAGGCTGCCTATCGGTCAGCTGAAGTGGGCTGGAGGAAGGTGGGATTTTGGGCAATCATGCGTAGCATTAATCTCCAGCAATCAGAGTGTTGGCCAGCACTCTCAGGGTAGCATTAAGGGGCCTTCAGACTTAACCAAGAGTGTTTCTTAGTACACCTATACTAACCCATGTGTGTCTTTCTTTCATCCTGAAGGAGGAGTCAACCAGAATCATGAAGCTTGGTGAACTAGCTGTATGCCTTGTGGTGTACAGAGAGTGAAGACAATGGAGAAGAGAGTGACTGAGGCACCTGACTGTGCAGAGGGGGGAGCAGCACCCTCTGAAAGAAGGGGCAGCTGGGGCTCCCCCACACACGCCGAAGAGCCACAGCGAGCCATCGCTGGTCGGCGCTTAGCAACTCCGGGGTCTATAGACGACGTCCTCCATTCCTGCAGATGACCAAGAAGCAGTGTCGCTGAAGACGGTGCATGTCTAGGGAACTGGACAGTCACATCTGCTAGCTACTGCAGGCTTTGGCGGCACAGGGACATGGAGGGCTTCCACTGCCAGAGGCTATGAAAGTGACAGCGGCACTCAATTTCTACCCCAGTGGCTCCTTTCAGGGCTCCACAGGTGACCTCTGTGGAATATCACAAGCCTCCACCCTCACATGCATCCATGAGGTCACGGATGCCAGCTTCGCAAGGGCACATTACTTTGTGTTTTTTGCCCAAGACCAGAAGAACCAGGATACAAGAGCACTGGGATTTGCCCAGATGTCAGGTTTCCCACTGGTGCGGGGTGCCATCCACTGCACTCATGTGGCACTCAGATCTCCATCATAACACACAGTCAACTATATCAAGCACAAGGGATTCCATTCGCTCAATGCGCACCTGGTGTGCGACCATCACAAACGCATCCTGCAGCGGTCTCACAGTTTGCAGGGAGTATCCACGACTCCGACCTTTTGTTGGTCACACCACTGACGTCTTCCAGGGTCCACAGAGGCTGCGGAGATGGCTCCTTGGGGGCAAGAGCTACCCGCAGAAGGTGTGGCTGATGACATTCGTGCGGTGGCCTCAGACTGCAGTAGAGCAAAGGTATAACGAGACTCATACTGCAACTCGCAACTTGGTGGAGCAAACAGTCAGGATGCTGAAAATGAGGCCTGGTGGAGCCCTGCAGTATAGTCTACAGAGAGTGTAATGCATCATCATCGCCTGCTGCATAGTTTACAACCTGGCTTTGCAACAGGGAAAGGAGCTGGCTGAGAAGGAGATACAGGTGCGAGAGGTCATCTCCAATGAGGAAGTTGACGATGAGGAGGCCCTCAAAGGCGACTATGACAACTGAGGCCCTCGTACTGGCCAGACGAGGCAGGCCTGCTCGGGAGGCCTTTGTAGTTGCTCAATTTGTGGAGGATGATGACGCCATGCAGTGAGGCAACACCATAAGATCCTCACATTGCATCTATGAACGTTTGACTCCAGTCTGCCTTGTGCATATACCCTCTGAGAGTGCTCCTATCATCGAGATGCAGTGGAAGCCCTAATATTCACTTGATTGCATGTCATCACCATCCTCCTGCAATGAGGACACTCCATAGATCTTCACATAGCCTCTGAGAATGCCTGACTCCTGTCAGCCTGAGTGCAGCTCCCTTACGCTCTGTTATCAGGGTCATGTCATAGAGACGCAGCCATGAAACCTTAAAAGCATCTGATCCTTTTGTATATCTTCAGCACCTTACCCCTTCAGGAGCACAGAGTCACTGGTCATAGATGCTGAAGAGTTGGGGGTCAACCTCACGTTAAATTGCTGAAAGCATAGGACAATGACAGAACTCTGACACCTGTCCACGACATTCTAGCAGCAATGACGAACACAGTCGAGGTGTAGGCATTAGTAATGTGCCCAGGGAGAGTGGGGCCAGACCATCACTTTGGTCTGAAAGCTGCACAAAGCACATGGAAGAGGCCCTGGACTGAGACACTTGCCTTTTATCTTGTGCAGAAAGGTTTCACATCTGAGTGACATGAACACTGCTCATCAGAACAAGGAGTAACAAGCAGGGAGATGTTCTTGGAAGTTTGTTGACAATAGTGAATATTACATACAAGTGATAACAACACCCGTGCCCAGCTGTGCAGAGGACCTCCTTTTGAACCTACTCCTGGGACTGGCCAAGCTGGCCATTAACAGGTCCAGGCAGCGGGCGATCGAGGGGGTCATCCAGCCCAATTGTTTGGCCCTCTTTCGCGGCTACGTTTGTGGCCGGGTGTCCCTGGAGGGGGAGCACACGGTGTCTGCTGGCACTCTCAAGGCCTACTGTGCCCGGTGGGCACCGCGGGAACTGGAGTGTCTTATCGACCCCTTTAATCACCTTTTGGTTTGATGTTTGTAAGTTTCCTTTAAGCTTTGTCCTTGGTCTTACAGCTGACCTGACTTAGGGGCTGTGTTTATTTTATCCTTTATTTTTGTTAATTTAGTTTAATTGTTTAACTCCAAAAGAGTTACATCTTGACTTGGGGGCTGCAGTCTTTTTGCCTTTCAGGGCTATGTCATCTTTGCAGCAGGTGTGTACGTGTGCGCGTGCGCGCGTCCGTCCGTCCGACTTTTTTAGTCTATATGCAGATTAAAATCTCCCATGATTTACTGCCATATCTTTCTGTCAAGCTCCCATTATTTCTCCATTTATGCTCCATCCTACCATGTGTTTACTATTAGATGTCCTTTACACTGCTCCCACAAGTGACTTCTTGCCTTTACCATTGCTCATCTCTACCCAACGTTCCAACATCCTGGTTTCCTGAACTTTGGTTGCCCTTCTCTATTGTGCTAATACCATCATTAACTAACAGAACCACTCCTCTTTTTTCCTCACTTCCTGTCCACCCTAAATGTCCAAATCCTTTAATGTTCAGGCCTCAATCCATGTCCTCCAGCCGTGACTCAAATTTTACTTAATTTCTGTTCTCAGTTCACCTGTTTTGTTTCACATAATTCATGCATTCAGATACAGAGCTTTTAGTTTTGTCTTTTTAGTCTCATCTGTTGATTTACTGTTAGATTTGTACTCTTATCTATTCCTGTCACGATCTGTTTTTCATTTCCTATAATAATAGCTTTCCCTTTTGCTTTGTCTCTACTCTTTGATTTACCACATCTTCCCAAACTTGTATCCTTGCTCCTATTACTTAGTTTCAAACTCCTTCTACTTCCCTGGTTATGCAGTTCACAAGAATACAGGTTCTAGCGCGGTTCAGGTGTAGACCATCCCAGTGGTACAGATCCCACTTTGCCCAGTATTGGTGCAGTGCCCCACAAATCAAAACCCACTTCCCCCATACCAGGCTATAAGCCACACATTCATCTCCTTTATCTGATTTGTCCTATGCAGATTTGCAAGTGGCTTGGGTAATAATCCAGAGCTTATGACATTTGAGGCTTCTCCTCTTAATTTGGTGCCGAGCTCCTTATATTGACTATGGAAAACACAAAGGAACATACATAGAAAATAGGAGCAGAAGTAGGCCATTCGGCCCTTTCCAGCCTGCTCTGCCATTCATTATGATCATGGCTGATCATCCAACTCAATAGCCTGCTCCCACTTTCTCCCTGTATCCTTTGATCCCTTTCGCCCCAAGAACTATATCTAACTCCTTGAAAACATAACAATGTTTTGGCCTCAACTACTTTCTGTGGCAACGAATTCCACAAGCTTACCATTCCCTGGGTGAAGAAATTTCTCCTCATCCCAATCCTACATGGTTTTACCCTGTATCCTCAGACTGTGACCCCTGGTTCTGGACTCCCCCACCATAGAGAACATCCTTCCTGCACCTACCCTGTCTGGTCCTGTTAGAATTTTATAGGTTTCTGTGAGATCCCTCCTCATTGTTCTGAATTCCAGCGAATATAATCCTAACCAACTCAATCTCTCCTCATATGTCGGTCCCACCATCCCAGGAATCAGCCTAGTAAATCTCCACTGCACTCCCTCTAAATCAAGAACATCCTTTCTCAGATAAGGAAACCAAAACTGCGCACACTATTCCATGTGTGGTCTCAACAAGGCCCTGTATAATTGCAGCAAGACATGCCTGCTCCTGTACTTGAATCCCCTGGCAATGAAAGCCAACATACCATTGCCTTCTTTACCGCCTGCTGCACCTGCATGCTTACCTTCAGCGACTGATGTACAAGGACACCCAGGCTTCGTTGCACATTCTCCTCTCTCAGTTTATAGCCTTTCAGATAATAATCTGCCTTCCTGTTTTTGCTACCAAAGTGGATAACCTCACATTTATCCACATTATGCAGCATCTGCCATGCATTTGCCCACTCACTCAGCTTGTCCAAATCACACTGAAGCATTTCTGCATCCTCCTCACAGCTCACCCTCCCACCAAGCTTTGTGTCATCTGCAAATTTGGGGATATTACATTTAGTCCCTTCATCTAAATTATTAATATATATTGTGAATAGCTGGGGTCTCAGCACCGATCCCTGTGGTACCCCACTAGTCACTGCCTGCTATTCGGAAAAAGACCTGTTTATTCCTACTCTATTTCCTGTCTGCCAACCAGTTTTCTATCCTTCTCAATACGCTACTCCCAATCCCATGCACTTTAATTTTACACGCCAATCTCTTGTGGGACTTTGTCGAAAGCCTTCTGAAAGTCCAAATAAACCACATCAACTGGCTCCCCCTCATCAACTCTACTAGTTACATCCTCGAAAAATTGCAGTAGATTTGTCAAGAGTGATTTCCCTTTCGTAAATCCATGCTGACTCTGTCCGATTCTGCTACTGTTTTCCAAGAGCTCAGCTGTTAAATTTTTTATAATAGACTCTAGAATTTTTCCCACTACCAACATCAGGCCGATTGGTCTATAATTCCCTGTTTCCTCTCTACCTCCCTTTTTTAAATAGTGGGGTTACATTAGCTACCCTCCAATCTGTAGGAACTGTTCCAGCGCCTATAGAATCTTGGACCACCAATGCATCCACTATTTCTAGGGCCACTTCCGTACTCTGGGATGTAGATTATCAGGCCCTGGGGGTTTATTGGCCTTCAATCCCATCAATTTCCCTACTAATATTGAAATCTTTCAGTTCCTCCCTCTCTCTAAAACCCTGTGTTCCCCAACGTTTCTGGTATATTAATTTGTGAAAACAGAACCAAAGTATGTATTTAGTTGGTCAATCATTTCTTTGTTCCCCATTATTAATTCTCCTGTTTCTGACTGTAAGGGACCTACATTTGTCTTCAATCTTTTTCTCTTCACATACCTACAGAAACTTTTACAGTCAGTTTTTATGTTCCCTGCAAGTTTACTCTCGCACTCTATTTTCCCCTTCTTAATCAATCCCTTGGTATTCCTTTGCTGAATTCTAAACTGCTCCCAATCCTCAGGTCTGCTGTTTTTTCTGGCCAATTTGTATGCCCCTACCCTGGATCTAATACTATCTCTAATTTCCCTTGTAAGCCATGGGTTGGCCACCTTTCCCGTTTCACTTTCGCGCCAGACAGGAATAAATAATTGTTGCAATTCACCCATGCGCTCTTTGAACGTTTGCCATTGCCTATCCACCGTCATCCCTTTAAATAACGTTCCCCAATCCATCATAGCCAACTCATGCATCATACCATCGTAGTTTCCTTTATAAAGATTCAGGACCCTAGTCTCAGAATCAACTAACGTCACTCTTCATCTTGATGAAGGATTCTGTCATATGCTCACTCATCCCCAAGGGGCCTTGCACAACTAGGTTGCCAATTATTCATTCCTCATTGCACAATACCCAGTCTAGGATGGCCTGTTCTATAGTTGGTTCCTCAACGTATTGGTCCAGAAAACCATCCCATATACACTCCAGGAATTCCTCCTCTACAGTATTGTTACTAATTTGATTTGCCCAGTCTGAGTGCAGATTAAAATCCCCCATAATTTCAGATGTTCCTTTATTGCATGCATCTCTAATTTCCTGTTTAATGCCATTCCCAACATCACCACTATAGTCTGGGGATCCATATACAACCCCAACTTACGTTTTTTGCCCCTTAGTGTTTCTCAGCTCTACCCATACAGATTCGTCCAAGCTAATATCTTTCCTCACTATTGCGTTAATTTCCTCTTTAACCAGCAATCCAACTCCACCACCTTTTCCTTTTTTTGTCTGTCCTTCCTAAATACTGAATACCCCTGGATGTTCAGTTCGCAACCCTGGTCACCCTGCAGCCATGTCTCCGTAATCCCGACTATATCATACCAGTTTACATCTTTTTGTGCGGTTAATTCATCCACTTTATTGCAAATGCTCCTCAAGTTTAGGCACAAAGCCTTAAGGCTTGTCTTTTTAAAATTACTTGCCCTGTTCCCACTTTTTCACTGAGGCTTTACTTGATTCTTGCCCTTGATTTCTCTGCCTATCACTTTTCTTATTCCCCTTTGTGTTTTGTTCCTGTCCTTGATTCCCCCTCCTCTGACTCCTTGCATAGGTTCCCATCCCCCTGCCATTTTAGTTTAAACCTTCCCCAACCACTCTAGCAAATGTTCCCCCTAGGACATCAGTCCCGGTCCTGCCCAGGTGTAACCCATCTAGTTTGTACTGGTCCCACCTCTCCCAGAACCTGTCCCAATTTCCAAGGAATCTGAAATCCTCCCGCTCACACCGTCTCTTCAACCACGTATTCGCCCTATATACCCTGCGATTTCTACACTGACTAGCCCCTGGCACTGGTAGTAGCCCTGAGATCATATCTTTTTGAGGTCCTACTTTTCAACTTACTTCCTAACTCCCTATATTCTGCTTTTAGGACCTCATCCCTTTCTTTACTTATGTCGTTTGCAGCAATGTGTACCTTGACCACTGGTTGTTCACCCTCCCCCTTCAGGATGTCCTGCAGCCACTGAGACACATCCTGGACCGCAGCACCAGGGAGGCAACATACCATCTTGGAGCCTCGTTTGTGGCCACAGAAACGCCTATCTATTCCCCTTACAATTGAATCCCCTATACCTATTGTATTCAAACACTGCCCCCACCCCACCCACCCCGCTGTGCAGCAGAGCCAACTGTGGTGCAACAAATTTGGCTGTTGCTGCTTTTCCCTGAGAGGCCATTCCCCTGAACAGTATCCAAAGTGGCATATCTGTTTTGCAGGGGAATAGCCTCAGGAGATTCCTGCACTGCCTGCCTAGACCTCTTTCTCTGCCTGGTGGTCACCCATTTCCTTCCTGCCTGTGGACTCTTAGTCTGTGGTGCGACCACCTCTCTATACGTGCCAACCACGATACTCTCCACTTTGCGAATGCTCCAGTGTCCCAAGCCACCGCTGCTGCTCTGAAACCCGGGCCTCCAGGAGCTGCAGCTGGAGACACTTCCTGCACACATGCTGGCCCCAGGCACTGGAAATGTTCCTGGCTTCCCACATAGAGGAGGAGGAGCACACCACGGCCTTGCGCTCTTCTGCCATGACTTACCCCTTTAAAATAAATTAAACCTTTTGGAAGATACTTAATATCAAATAATATCACTATTCTAGGGTCCTTCTTCCCTGCTCCTCGTTGTTACAGAATATAGCCCTTACAAACGATGAACAACAAGATAAGGCCTTAAGAACTGTAAGCGAAATAAGTACTAAATACTTACCCGGCTGTACTTTCAGTACTCAAAGGATCACCTCGATCCCTCCTCACCGAACTCCCTCAGTCACCTCTGCTGTCCCAGCTCCCCTTTGATTCCCGGCCCCACCTTTGTCCTGCCTATGTCGTTGGTACCAACATGGACCACGGCAACTTGGTCCTTCCCGTCTCACTGCAGTTGTCCCGACCCCTGGCACGGCAGGCAACGCAGCCATCTGGACTTGTGCTATTTTCTGCAAAGAGTTGTGTCAATCCCTCTGACAATACTGTCCCCTACTATCACTAAATTCCTTGCAACTCCCCCCTCCCCCCGCCTTCACCCCTGCTTGAATGACCACCTGAACCGTGAGGCCATAGCCAGTTAGCTCATCCATTATGCAGCTCCCACTTTTATCCAAACAAGCAGAAAAACCTCAAACCTGTAGACAATTGCAAGGCTCCTACACTCCTGCCCTCTATGCCCCTCTACCTGCCTCACTTGCTGTCAAGCCCTCCTGCCCCTGACTACTGACCAAATCAGAAGACTATCCTAAGGGGTGTGACTGCCTCCTGGAATAAAGTGTCAAGGTAACTTTCCCCCTCCCTGATATGCTATAGTGTCTGCAGCTTGGCCTCCAGCTCAATAACTCTGAGCCGAAGTACCTGCAACCGCACTTACTGCAGATGTCTTTGCCCTGGATCACACCAGTATTCAGAAGTTCCCACACCCTGCAATTGCAGTACATCACCTGTCCTACCATCTCCAATGTGTTAATTAATTATGATTAATAAAGCCTACACCTCCCAACAGGTTTCGGCAGTACCAGTAAACGTCACAAAACTGATAAACAATGCAGTGCTTACAATACTGATAAAACTAATAATACCAGCTATTGATTTATCTGCTCCTTCTGCACTAAAGTGTAAATCAAATACAGGAGGCTGAAAAAGCATAGAAGAGAAAAAAGCACCTCCCGGCCCTTCACTGAACTCCCTGCTCAGTACACTTCTTTCAATAAACCTTGCCTAAAGCACCTCTTTCCCCCTATGTACCAAATTCCCACTTTGAATCAAATTCTCAAATATACTCACTAGGTCTCTATCTCACTCAGCTAGAAGTCTCCCCTCACTCACTGTGCGCCTCTTACTCGCTGGGTTTGGCGTGGTTGGTGGGGGGTGAGGTTTGGATCCAGCCCACTGACTTCAACTGTCATCCATGGGCTCCAGGAGACCCCCATGCTGGTTGCTCCAGCGAAGGAGGAGTGCATTGCCTACCCAATCAGGGAGTCTCTTAAACTGGAGAGGAATTGATTCATTCAGAATCCCACTGTCGCTGAACAATTCAAAGGAGCCAGGCGAATCTGGTGAGGTTGAATGGTTCCCAGTATCTGAAAACTTCACTGATTTAGGTGCGAAATTCAGAGTTTTCATACTTTTTAATAAAAATGAATTCTCTATTCTGGAATCAGAAAATCTGCATATCATTTCACACACTAACCAAATGTATCATTTACATTTTATTTAAATGTGTGCCTGAGGGAAGATGCCTTGATGAAAATGTTTGATTTTTATGCAGATATAATACTAACTTGAATCTTACATTTAGATAGTGCCTTTAACGTAATGAAAAATTCCCTAAGGGACTTCGTAATTGGAAGTTGGCAGGGAAAAGGATGCAGGCAGTGGAGGGTGAGAGTAGTAGAAAATGGTCAAAACATGACCAAAAAGGTGTTTTTTGAGAAGGCTTTTGAAAGAACAGACTGGTGAGCATGTAGAGCAAATTATGGGTAAAATGGAGCTAAAATAGGATCCACCATTGTTGAGATAAAGGGAGGGAGTTGAATTTTTTAAAAATCAGAATCAAAATCCTCAGGAAATAATATAAGACTTCGAGGACACTACAGAGATAGAATGCAATAAGTCTATGAAGGAATGAGTAGCTCACGTTTAATAGGTTTTGGAACAGGGGCCAATGTGGGTCAGTGATGAGTAGCAATTAATGTAGAAGAGGATACAGGTTGCTCTGTTTTGAACAAGTGGGAGTTTGTGGAAAATGGTAGGGCTTTGAATAATTGAGTCCAGAGGTGACAAGTGTTTCAGTGGCATAGGGGCAGCAGTGTTGCAAAGGTGTAAGTAGGTGGTGCCATTGAAGGTCAGGATATGGGGTTTTGTTCACCCCAATGTGGAAAGCATAAAAATCTTTTGTTATGCTTTAGTGTCCAATTTTCTGAGCAACTTACAATTCAAACTATCACCTGTCACTCCAAATGTGTGCCAATGTTCAAATAAACAACCTCGTTTGTCACTTAATGGAGAATAGTACTATTAAAGCATTGTTAGGAAACAGAGTTCAAGTAAGTTACTTTGCATTTGTAGTGTTAGGAATGAGTTTTAGCTTTATTGTTCAAGTTTGATTTGTTTTTCTGTATCTGTGATAAGTCAAATTAAGATTTAGTTTCACTTTTAAAAAGTGCCTGCGTTTCTAATAGTTTTACAACTCTAAGCTAAGTTAACCAAACAAGAGTTGTAAAAAAGAAAAAGCACAAAATACTGCGGATGCTGGAAATCTGAAATGAAAACAGAAAATGCTGGAAAAATTCAGGTCTGACAGCATCTGTGGAGAGAGAAACAGAGTTAATATTTTGTGTCTGTATGACCTTTCAGAGCTAAAGAGAATTAGAAATATGATGAAATTTATACTGTTTAAGTGGGGTGGCACAGGTGAAGCTGCATAGAAGGCCAGCGATAGATGGAGGCTAAAGAGAGATTGACAAAATGCCATGGACAAAAAGACAAAGGGAGTATTGATGGTTTTGGTAAGGGCTAAAGGAGGTGCTGATAGTGGCAGTAAGAAAGCAGAATGTGTAATTAGCAGAACAAGGGTGAACACTCTGAAAGAACATGTAACAAGTAAAAGATGGCCCTTTTGGGAGGTGGTTGGGGAAAAAGGGGATAAAACAATGAAAATGAAAATAAGTGGATAAAAAATAGACGTAATTTTTTTAAAAGGGTATTGAAGAAGGGTGAAGATAGAGGATAGACTTCATGGTCTGAAATTGTTGAACTCAATGTTAAGTCTGCGAGGCTGTAAAATGCCTAATAAGAAGATGAGGTGCTGTTCATCCAGTTTGCATTGGCCTTGACTGGAACATTGCAGCAAGACAAGGACAGACATGTAGGCAATAGAGAGCAGTGTATTGAAATGGCAAGCGACAGGAAAGTCTGGGTCATGCTTGCGGATAGACTGAAGCTGTTCCGCAAAGCAGTAACCCAGTCTGCATTTGGACTTCCCAATGTAGAGGAGACTACATTGGGAGCAGTGAATGCAGAAAACCAAGGTGAAGGAGGTGCAAGTGAAGCTCTGCTTCACCTGAAAGGAGTGTTTGGGCTCTTGGGCAATGAGGAGGGAGGAGGTAAAAGGACAGGTGTTGCATTTTCTGCAATTGCATGGGAAGGTCTTGTGGGAAGGGGATGAGGCGTTGGGAGTGATGGAGGAATATACCAGGATATCCCGGAGCGAATGGCCCCTACAGAATGCTGACGGGGAGTGAGGGGTGATGACATCACGCTGGAGTTGGAGGAAATGGCGGAGGATGATCCTCTGAATGCGGAGGCTGGTGAGGTGAGGTGAAAAGTAAGAACAAGGGGAACCCTATCATGGTTCTGGGAGGGAGGGGAAGAGGTGAGGGAGATGGGCCAGACACAGCTGAGGGTTCTGTTAATCACAGTGGGTGAGAAAAGAGTTAAAAAAAAACCTGGGCTGTTGCCTAGCAATAGGGGTCCAGGGACACAGGTTCCTCCGATAGGCGCGTGCAGAAGAAACTAGAAATGGCAGTTTGATTTGGAAGCTATTTGAGGAAAATTGGTTGAAAGTAGCTGCCAGAGGGACTGGAGCAAAATGGGACACGTAGCCAGTCCCAAGCCAAAAAAAAATCCCAAAATCCAGATGAGTGGAACAGGAGACAGCCCCAAGCACACCTAGTCAAAGGAAGGACAGAAACCTGGAAAAGGTCCTGTTAAATAAAGTTGAGTGAGACACAGAGAGAAAGGCTCCAAACATCAGATTCAAAGAGAATAAAGCTACAGAAAGCAGATTTAAAGTGGGAACAGCTTGCAAGAGGCAAGAAGGTCCAAAGAGATGGCTGAAGGCCAGTAATGCTTTGCTATGGGCATGTGAAGCAGTGGTGTACTGTTGATGGTTGAGTCAGTGAGAGAGTATGCGTGGAAGACAGTTTGAATGCATGTGATGATCTAGGGAAGAGGAACGTTTGAAGGAGAGTTCAAAACCCTGAGGTGAGCCATTGTGGAAAGTATCTGAGAGAAAGCATTGGTTTGGGAAAGAATCCAAGGCGAGATCTTGGATAATGGAAATTGGAAACCATTGCGTGAAAGACAGAGTTCAGTGACACTGGCTGACTCGTGGTGAGACAAGCATCTGGGGGGATTTGACAAGAGATCCATAGCATCTGATTGAGATAGCATCTGTCACTTGGTTTCAGAGTGTCGTGTGCCTGACCGCAGGCTGCTGCTTGGTTTTGCATGGACTGTGTATTTACTGGGAACAAGAGTATAAGATAGCTTTTGTAACTTGTGTTATCCTTACAAATCTGTGTATATTTGTAAAGGTATAGTTGTTGGTGATAGAGTATTGTAATATAGTTCATCTTTGCTTGCTTGATAAATGTTTTATGCTTTTGTTAAAAGTTCATTAGCTGTCTCCAGTGACTGTTCTGTAGCTACTCTCCGCATATCTAAACAAACATATAGAAGTTAGAAACAAAAACAGAATTACCTGGAAAAACTCAGCAGGTCTGGCAGCATCGGCGGAGAAGAAAAGAGTTGACTTTTCGAGTCCTCATGACCCTTCGACAGAACTTGCGTTCGAGTCCAGGAAAGAGTTGAAATATAAGCTGGTTTAAGATGTGTGTGTGGGGGGCGGAGAGATAGAGACAGAGGTGGAGGGGGGATCTATCAAGCTGGGTTCAACCCTGGCATCAGGCTTGCCCACTGATAACCTCAGCTGGGGATGATAACAGTACTGTTTATTTTTTTTAAGCCATTTACGGGATGTGGGCGGTGCTGGCTGACCAGCATTTATTGCCTAATTGCTCTTGAGAAGGTGGTGGGTGAGCTGCTGCCTTGAACTTCTGCAGTCCCTGTGGTGTAGGTACACCCACAGTACTGTTAGGGAGGGAGTTCCAGGATTTTGACCCAGCGACAGTGAAGGAACGGCGATAAATTCCAAGTCAGGATGGTGAGTTACTTCAAGGAGAACTTTCAGGTGGTGGTGTTCCTATGTATCTACTGCCCTTGTCCTTCTAGAAGGTAGCGGTCGGGTTTGCAAGGTGCTGCCTAAGGAGCCTTAGTGTGCACCATCTTGTAGATGCTGATCTTGTAGATGGCACATACTGCTGCCACTGTGCATCGGAGGGAGTGAATGTTCGTAGAAGGGGTACCAATCAAGCAGGCTACTTTGTCCTGGATGGTGACAAACTTCTTGAGTGTTGTTGGAGCCGCACTCATCCGGGCAGGGGAGAGTATTCCATCACGCTCCTGATTTGTGCCTTGTAGATGAAGGTCAGGCTTTGGAGAGTCAGGAGGTGAGTTACGCGCCGCAAGATTCCTAACCCCTGACCTATTTTTGTAGCCACGGTATTTATGTGGCTAGTCCAGTTCAGTTTCTAGTCAATGGTAACCCCCAGGATGTTGTTAGTGGGAGATTCAACTTTGGTAAGGTCATTGAATGTCAAGGGGTGATGTTATATTATCCCTTGTTGGAGATGGTCATTAGCCAGCACTTGTGTGGCGTGCATGTTACATGCCACTTGTCAGCCCAAGCCTGGATATATTCCAGGTCTTGCTGCATTTGGACTGCTTCAGTATTTGAGGAGTGGCGAATGGTGCTGAATATTGTGCAATCATTAGCAAATATCCCTATGATAGAAGGAATGTCATTGAAGCAGATGAAGATGGTTGGGCCAAAGACACTACCCTGAGGGACTCCTGTAGTGATGACTGGAGCTGAGATGACTGACCTCCAACAACCAGCAGAGAGTTTCCTCCTGATTCCCATTGACTGCAGTTTTGCTAGGGCTCCTTGATGCCACAATCGATCAAATGCTGCCTTGATGTCAAGAGCAGTCACTCTCACCTTACCTCTGGAGTTCAGTTCTTGTGTCCATGCTTGAACCAAGGCTGTAATGAGGCCGGAAGATGAGTGACCCTGGAGGATCCCAAATTGAGTGCCAGTGAACATGTTATTGCTAAGCAAGTGCTGCTTTATTGCATTGTTGATGACCCCTTCCATCACTTTACTAGATTAGACTGATGGGATGGCAATTGGTGGGGTTGAGTATTACTCTGGGTCTCTGCTTTTCATGTACAGGATGACAAGTTCTGGAACACATTTCTTCAGTACTATTGCCGGAATATTTTCAGGGCCCATAGCCTTTCCAGTATCCAGTGCCTTCAGCCATTTCTTGATATCATAGAGTGAATTGAATTGGCTGAAGACTGGCATCTGCGATGCTGGGGACCTCCAGAGGAGGGCCAAGATGGATCATGCACCCAGCACTTCTGGCTGAAGATTGCTGCGAATACTTCAGCCTTATCTTTTGTGCTGCTGTGCTGGGCTTCTCCATCATTGAGGATGGGGATACTTGTGCAGCCCCCTCCTCCAATGAGTTGTTTAATTGTCCATCTTCATTCATGACTGGATGCAGCAGGATTGCAGATCTCAAATCTGACCTGTTGGTTGTGGAATTACAACCTCTGTCTTTCACTTGCTACTAATGCTATTTGGTGTGCAAGAAGTCCTGTGTTGTAGCTTCACCACGTTGGCATCTCATTTGTAAGTATGTCTGGTGCTGCTCCTGGCATGCCCTCCTACACTCTTCACTGAACGGGGGGTGATCCTCTGGCTTGGTATTAATGATAGAGGGGAGTATATGCTAGACCACGAGGTTTCAAATTGTGATTGAATAAAGCTCTGCTGCTGCTGATGGTCCACTGTGCCTGATGGATGACCAGTCTTGAATTGCTAGATCTGTTTGAAATATATCCCATTTAGCACAGTGGTAGTGCCACACAACATGATGGAGGGTATCGTGAAGATGGCATTCGCCTCCACAGGGACTGTGCAGTGTTTGCTCCTACCAGGCAGGTTGGTCAAGCATGTTTTTCCCTCTTGGTTCCCTCACCGCCTGCCACAGACCCAGTCTAGTAGCTATGTTCTTTCGGACTCAGCCAGCTCGGGCTGTGATGGTGCTACTGAGCCACTCTTGGTGATGGACATTGAAGTCCCCCACCCAAAGTACGTTCTGCGCCCTTGTCACCCTCCGTGCTTCCTCCAATTAGTGTTCACCATGGAGGAGTACTGATTCATCAGCTGAGGTGGGACAGTACATAGTCATCAGGAGGTTTCCTTCCCCATGGTTGACCTGATGCCATGAGACTTCATGGGGACTGGAGTTGATGCAACTCCTTCCCAACTGTGTGGTCACCTCTGCTGGTTCTGTCCTGCCGGTGGGACAAGACATACCCAAGGATGGTGATGGTGGTGCCTGTGACATGATCTCTGAGGTATGACTATGTCAGGTTGTTGTTTGCCTAGCCTGAGACACAGCACAAGCCCCCCCAGATGCTCATCAGCAGGATTTTGCAGGACCAGCAGTGTTGGGTTTGCCGTTGTCTAGGTCAATGCCAGGTGGTCCGTCTGGTTTCATTCCTTTTTATTGACTTTTTAGCAGTTTGGGGGCAACTGAGTGCCTTGCTAGGCCATTTCAGAGGGCATTTAAGAGGCAGCCACGTAACTGCGGATCTGGAGTCACACGTAGGCCAGACCAGGTGAGGACAGCAGATTTCCTTCCCTAAAGGACATTAGTGAACCAGACAGGTTCTTACGACATTCAACAATGACTTCATGGTCATAATTAGACTTTTGATTCAGATTTTGTTGAATTCAAATTCCACCATCTGCTGTGGTTGGATTCGAACCTGGATCCCCAGAGCATTACTTTGGGTCTCTGGATAACCAACCCTCTGTACTGGGGGAGGTGATGGCGTTGTAGTATTTTCCAGAGACCCAGGGTAATGCTCTGGGGACCTAGTTTTGAATTCCGCCACGGCAGATAGTGGAACTTGATGTAAAAATCTGGAATTAAAAAGCCTAACGATGACTATGAAACCATTGCTGTAAAAACCCATCTGGTTTACTGATGTCCTTTAGGGGAGGAAATCTACCATCCTCACTAGTCTGACCTACATGTGACTCTGGACCCATAGAAATTGGGGTTGGCTCTTAAATGCCCTCTAAATAAGGGCAATTGGGGATGGGCAATTAATGCTGGTAACTAGCCAGTGATAACTGCATCCAGTGAATAAAAATTGTTATAAAAACCCAATGACAATACCACTACGTTACTGCCTCCCCATGTGTATTATAATTTGTGTTCAGATTGGAAATAATTTGTACATTTGTTCAAAAAGGGTGTAACGATAAGCCCAACAACTGCAGGGTAGTCAATTTAACCTCGGTCGTGGATAAGTTTTTCAAAACGATAATTCAAGATAAAATTAACGCCCTCTTGGACAAAAGTGGATTAATTAAGGAAAGCCAGCATAAATTTTTTAAGGGCAAATCGTGCTTTAACTAACTTGATTTGAGTTTTTTCATTCATTCAGCAAGCATGACCCTGAGCATCCTGTTGCTTCCATTTGAATTCTCCACCTTGCTGGCACTTTGGCCTTTCTGTCCTTGGCCTGTTTGTGTTCCAATAAAGCTCAATTGGGCACCTTCTGGCTCATCATTGAGTTCAACAATTTTAGATCATAATCGTTGTCCTTTTTTTTTTAGCTGCTTCAGTTTTTCTTTTGTTTCTTAATCCCTTTGCTCTGCTTTATCCCTTTACTCTGCTTTCAGATACCTTATTATTCTGCCATTCACATATCATCTAGGTAATATTTTCTTTCTTTTTGTCCCATTATCACTCCCTTTGGCTTTTGTAGCATAAAACCCCTTGCCATTTAATCTGTCCTACACTCCAGCCTTTTACAGGCCTTCCCCTTTGTTGTTCCTTACCTCCTGTTTCCCACTTTTTCATTTCGAACTTTTCTCAGTTCTGATAAAAGGGTTAACTGTTTTTCTCTCCACAGTTGCTACTTGACCTGAGTGTTTCCAGTGTTTTGTACCTTAATTTCTGGTTCTTTTCCATGTTCTGTTGTCTGGGTGTAAATGTTCTGTGAGACAATTTGAGCAAATTCACCAATGCAAAAGAATGCCAAATTGGGCTATTGCTCACCATCTAGTATAGAGGGGATGGAGTGAGGGAATGTTATTTTAAATGAAAGTGGAAAAATTATTGAACCAACCATGAGCACCAAGGCACATGTCACCAGAAGCATAAGACATAGGAGCATAAATTAGGCCATTCAGCCCATTGAGTCTGTTCTGCCAGTCAATCATGGCTGATAGGTTTCTCAACCCCATTCTCCTGCCTTCTCCCCGTAACCTTTGATCCCCTTACCAATCAAGAACCTATCTATCTCGGTCTTAAATACACTCAATGACCTGGCCTCCACAGCCTTCTGTGGCAATGAATTCCATTGATTCACCACTCTCTGGCTAAAGAAGTTTCTCCTCATCTCTGTTCTAAAAGGTCTTCCCTTTACTCTGAGGCTGTGCCCTCGGGTCCTAGTCGCTCTTACTAATGGAAACATCTTCCCCATGTCCACTCTATCCAGGCCTTTCAGTATTCTGTAAGTTTCAATCGGATCCCCCCCTCATCCTTCTAAACTCCATCGAGTATAGACCCAGAGTCCTCAAACGTTCCTCAAATGTTAAGCTTTTCATTCCTGGGGTCATTCTTGTGAACCTCCTCTGGACCCTCTCCAGGGCCAACACATCCTTCCTGAGATACAGGGCCCAAGATTGCTCACAATATTCTAAATGTGGTCTGACCAGAGCCTTATAAAGCCTCAGCAGCACATCCCTGCTTTTATATTCTAGTCCTCTTGAAATAAATACCAACATTGCATTTGCCTTCCTAACTACCGCGTCAGCCTGCAAGTTAACCTTAAGAGAATCCTGGACTAGGACTCCCAGGTCCCTTTGCACTCCAGATTTCTGAATTCTCTTCCCATTTAGAAAATAGTCCATGCCTGTATTCTTCCTACCAACGTGCATGACCTCACACTTCCCCACGTTGTATTCCATCTGCCACTTCTTTGCCCATTCTCCTAACCTGTCCAAATCCTTCTGCAGGCTCCCTGCCTCCTCAATACTACCTGTCCCTCCACCTATCTTTGTATCATCTGCAAACTTAGCCAGGATGCCCTCAGTTCCTTCATCTAGATCATTAATGTATAAAGTGAAAAGTTGTGGTCCCAACACTGACCTCTGCGGAACTCCGCTAGTCACCAGCCACCATCCTGAGAAGGACCTCCTTATCCCCACTCTCTGCTTCCAGCCAGACGGCCAATCTTCTGTCCATGCTAGTATCTTGCCTCTAACACCATGGGCTCTTATCTTACTGAGCAGCCTCCTATGTGGCACCTTATCAAAGGGCTTCTGGAAGTCCAAGTAGATAACATCCATTGGCTCCTCTTTGTCTAACCTACTCGTTACCTCCTCAAAGAATTCTAACAGATTTGTCAGGCATGACCTCCGCTTGATGAAACCATTCTGACTGCCCGATTTTACTATGCACTTCCAAGTATTCTGAAATCTCATCCTTAATAATGGACTCTAAAATCTTACCAACGACCGAGGTCAGGCAAATCGGCCTGTAATTTCCCGTCTTTTGCCTCACTCCCTTCTTAAACAGGGGAGGTTACATTAGCGATTTTCCAGTCCTCTGGGACCCTCCGACTCCAGTGATTCCTGAAAGATCCCCACTAACACCTCCACTATCTCTTCAGCTATCTCCTTTTGAACTCTGGGGTGTAATGCATCTGGTCCAGGTGACTTACCCACCTTCAGACCTTTCAGTTTTCCTAGCACCTTCTCCTTGTTAATGGCCACCATACTCACCTCTGCCCCCTAACTCTCTTGAACCTTGGGGATGTACCTATTCAGTTCCTCTGCCATTTCTTTGTTCCCCACTACTACTTCTTCAGCGTCATTTTCCAGCAGCCCAATGTCCACTTTTGCCTCTCTTACCCTTTATATATCTAAAAAAAAAACTCTTGCAATCTTCTTTTATATTACTGGCTAGTTTACCCTCATTTAATCTTCTCCCTCCTTATTTCTATTTTAGTTGTCCTCTGTTAGTCTTTGTAGGCTTCCCAATCCCCTGGCTTCCCACTGCTCTTTGCCACATTGTATGCTTTCTCCTTAGCTTTAATGCTGTCCCTGACTTCCCTTGTCAGCCATGGTTGCCTCGTCCTCCCTTTAGTGTGCTGCTTCTTCCTAGGGATGAATTTTTGCTGTCTCTCCCAAATTGCGCCCAAAAACTCCTGCCATTGCTGTTCCACTGTCTTTCCTGCTAGGCTCATCTCCCAGTCAGTTCTGGCCAGCTCCTCCCTCATGCCTCTGTAGTTGCCTTTATTCAACTTTAATACCATTACATCTGATTCCAGCTTTTTCCTCTCAAATTGCAGGGTAAATTCTATCATATTATGGTCACTTCCTCCTAAGGGTTCCTTCACCTCAAGCTCCCTTATCAAATCTGCCTCATTACACATCACTAAATCTAGAATTGCCTGTTCCCTGATGGGCTCCACCACAAGCTGCTCCAAAAAACCATCTCGTAGACATTCCACAAATTCCTTTTCTTAGGATCCACTACCAACCTGATTTTCCCAGTCTACCTGCATATTGAAATCCCCCATGATCACTGTAACCATGCCTTTCTTACATGCCTTTTCTATCTCCTGGTGTATCTTGTGCCCCACATCCTGACTACTGTTTGGAGGCCTGTACATAACTTCCATTATGGTTCTTTTACCTTTGCAGTTCCTCAACTCTACCCACACAGATTCTACATCATCTGACCCTACATCATTTCTTGCTATCGACTTAATTTCATTTCTTACTAACAAAGCAACCCCACCCCCTCTGCCAACCTGCCTATCTTTTCGATAGGATGTATACCCTTGGATATTTAGCTCCCAGTCCTGATCCCCTTGCAGCCATGTCTCCGTAATGCCCACCACATCATACCTGCCAATCTCAATCTGCGCCACAAGCTCATTTACCTTATTTCATATACTGCGTACATTCAGATACAACACCTTCAGTCCTGTATTTCCTGTCCCCTTTCTCATTGTCATCCCTTTAAATGATGTGCTTGAAGTTAGATTCCTAGCCCTTTCCAAACACTCTGTCCTATTTTGTGTTCTGGAGACTTTAATAGCCTCTCCTGGGCTCTCCTTTCTTTTCAGTTTTTCATAATTTTCCATGAAGTTGAATCCACACCCGCCACACGCTAACCTGTTGCTTTGTTTCCCATTAGTCATACTTCTTGGAGTTTTACCCTTCCCTCCCCCCCCCCACAACTTTCTAGTTTAAAGTCCTGTTGACCACCCTATTTACACTTTTTGCTAGAACATTGGTCGCAGATCGGTTCAGGTGGAGACCTTCCCAACCGTACGGATCCCTCCTGTTCCAATACTGTTGCCAGTGCCCCACAAAATGGAACCCCAAGCATATTACAACTTCGCTAAATTTATGTCATCCTGGCAACTGACCATTCTGATCAATGTCTGCAAACAAGCCAAAAGTCAAAGCTAAAACACTCATTCCTTTCTTAGTTCTCCTGTTCCTTTCTTTTGTCTGCTTTCGCTCTCTATGCTAGATTTTCTCCTAATGGCTGTGGGTAGACAGAAAAATTCAGCTTGCCCTTACTCTTTCTTTCTTGCTAGAAATTGAGAAGTGCTTAAAATCAGTAAAAGCAGTGAAAATATATGGAGAAAACATGCTTAGATTTTATTAATAGTCAAGCTATTAATTCATGTGCTCTTGCAATGAGTGGTCCTTTGTACTTGGGAAAGATGATCCAATAATGATCCACCATCAGTTAAGTATATTTTGTATACAACACCCTGTTGCGTTCTGCTTTGGCTGAAGGTGTATATCAACAGAGGTGCTGACCTTGAAAGAAAATAGAGCAATTGATTAAATAGAACATGGCGGTTTAGTTACTGTAGGTAGCTTCACCTATTTTGGAAGCACAATCTCCAGAAATGACAGGCGGCAAATAGAATTGCCAAAGCAAGCTCAGCATTTGCCAGTTTACATAAGAGACTGGGGAGGAAACGAGATATCAACCTAACAGAAAATTTCTTGTCTACAAAGCTGTGGTAATGCCTACCCTCCTTTACACCTGCGAGACATGGACTACCTATTCCAGGTATATTAAGCAGTTGGACAAGTTCCACATGAGATGCATTTGGAACATCTCGGGCATCAAATGGGAGGACAAAGTACTTCAAAGGGCAGAAATATCTGGAATTGAAGCACTTGTCATCAGAGCCCAGCTCAGATGGAGCGGACTGTGTGTGTAAAGGCAGCTGCTCTGGATGCTTTGATGTATTAGAAGATGAGCTACGTTTGAAATGTTTAGTAGATAAACATGGGGAAGTTTAGAATGTAAGGTGTAAAAGGACACTTGCATTTTTAAATAAACCAGGCTAGATTGTTTTCAAAGGAAGGTGAAATGTATCACCTCGCCAGATGAAGTTCAGAAACTGTTTATTTTTCCCAAAGATTACTGGTAAACTTGATACTATGAGAGATTTTTATTATTAGAAAGATTAAGTCCAAAAGCACGGTGAAACAATGTGCATTTGTATTCAGAGGGGAAAATGTATATAAAGGAGCGAAGGCTGTGTGTAATTGTAGGCATGCTAAGACCTAACAAGTGTGAAAAGCCTTCAGCGTCTAAGCCTCTAGCTGTTGTCTACAAAGTGCTGAAGTTAAGACTCACTTTGAATTGGATTGTTCAGAATATCGTGTTTCTTTGCCTGGGTCTTTTAAAATCTGTGTCTTAATGTTGCCTTAACGAAAGTGTAAATGGGAGTTAGATTAATTAGGGGATTTAGAAGTTATCAAAATAATTTGCAGATCTATGTATGTATTTAAAATCATTTCTTCTATTAATAAAGGTTTAATTTAGTTTTGTAAGGAACCTATAAGACCTGGTGACCTTATTACTACTGGATTCAAGGCATGCATCTTGAAATTTATACAAAGTTCAAAACAAGTTGTGGTAGTTGTTTCAAGTTTCCCTCTGGGATTTGAGCAGCTCAGCATTCACCACTGGGTTGTGCCATAACACTGATGATATAATCCCTAAGGCAGTTATGTATTCACAACCTAAACTTAAGCACTGCCTGCAAGTTAGGTCAAGATTAAAGTTCATAGATTCCTTGAAGGTGAACCTCAGGAAATGTTTTATGTTCACCACAGTCTGGACGAAAAATGCACAAGAAAGAACTACCTATGGAACAATCTCAAGTTGTAGCGTTGTTTCCTTCGAACAGCAAAGAATACAGGCAGCTAAGGACAAAAGACAAGATGGGAAGACTGGGCAGCCCCGACAAAATTGGGAAGTTCATCTTTGCCCGTACTGTGGGAAGCCATGCAGGTCCACAGCCATATTAGAATGCACAACATATGACTCTCTGCACATAGTGGTAATGTCACTGGACTAATAACCCAGAGGTAAAAGCAAAATACTGCAGATGCTGGAAATCTGAAATAAAATGAATAATCATATGGAGTCAAAACGTTAACTCTTTCTGTCCACAGATGCTACCCAGACCTGATGAGTTTTCCAGCATTTCTGTTTTTGTTGTAATAATCCAGAGGCCCGGGCTAATGCTCTGGGGACATGGGTTCAAATCCCACCACAGCAGCTGGTGAAATTTAAATTTGGTTAATAAATCTGGTATATAAAGCTAGTCTCAGTGATGGTGACCATGACAGCTATCATCGATTGATGTAAAAACCTCTCTGGTTCACTAGTGTCCTTTAGGAAGGAAATGTACCACCTTTACCTTGTCTGGCCTACATGTGACTTCAGATCCACAGCAACGTGGTTGACTCCTAACTGCCCTTTGAAATGGCCTACCAAGCCACTCAGTTCAAGGACAATTAGAGATGAGCAACAAATGCTGGCCTTCCAGTGACACCCAGGTCCCATGAAAGAATAAATAAAGCAAAGAAACAGCCATAACATAACATAAAGGGAAATCAACAAAAATGAGTTAAATGACAAGATTAGTACCCCATTGAGCACTAAAAGCTGTGTGATGTGATCTGTGACAGAGATTTCCTTGCCATTGGCCTATCAAACATTGAAACATGACACTGAATTTATTGTGCACACAATTAACTTTTGATTCAGAACATCTCACATTGCAGAATGCGTCATGCACAATAATTGGAATAGATGTCTAGCTAATGTGCCACATATGTTTGTGCAAACAATGTATTTTATGGCTAAATGGAGGGCCCAGTATGACACTTATATGTGATAAGATACAAAAGTCTAAGGATCATTCTTGTTTTAACCAGGCCTGTTTATAATGCCAGAAGAGAGTCCTTTGCTTGCGGGCTTGCATACACATGCAAAGCTTCTCTCCCAGCAGTTTAATTCTAAAATCTGCAGCAGTATTGGAAATGTTTAAACATTTTAAACCCACTTAGAAATTAATTTAAAACAAACCATAGAAAAGTTACAGCGCAGAAAGAGGCTATTCAGTCCTCATGCCTGCGCTGGCCAAAAAAAGTGGAAAAAAGAAACTAGCCACTCATTTTTATAAAAGCAAAATACTGCGGATGGTGGAAATCTGAAACAAAAACAGAAAATTCTGGAAAAACTGGACCACCTGTTACTCGTTCATGTTGCTTTTTTTCAGAGTGCTGGCCCTTGTTCTGCTATTATCGCATTTTGCTTTCTTATCTTTTGCCACTATCAGCACCATTTTTAGCCCTTACCACTACCATTAACACCCCCTTTGTCCCTTAGTTCATGACATCATTGTCAATCTCTCCTTTGTCCCACCTTTCGTTGGCCTTCTATCCAGCTTCACCTGCTCCACCCCACTTTAACAATATAAATTTAATCACATTTCCACTTCTCTTTGGCTCTGAAGAAGGGTCATATGGATTCAACATGAACTCTATTTCTCTCTCTCCACAGATGCTGCTAGACCTACTGAGTTTTTCCAGCATTTTCATTTTTTTTCACTCATTTTTACTCCCACTTTCCAGCACTTGGTCTTGTAGCCTTGCAGGTTACAGCACTTCAGATGCAGACCCAGGTTTCTTTTAAATGAGTTGAGCATTCCAGCCCCGACCACCAATTTAGGCAGTGAATTCTAAATTCCCACCACCCACTGGGTGAAAAGATTTTTCCTCATGTCCCCTCTACCAATCACCTTAAAGCTATGCCCTCTGGTAATTGACCGCTCAGTTAGGCAAAACAGGTCTTTTCTGTCTACCATATCTAGCCCCCTCATAATTTTGTATGCATCAATTAGGTCACCCCTCGGCCCCCTCTGTTCTAAGGAAAACAGCTCTAGCCTATCCCATCTTTCCTCATAACTACAGTTTTCCAGCCCTGGCAACATTCTTGTAAATCTCCTCACTACTCTCTCCAGAGCAATTATGTCCTTCCTGTGATGTGACCAGAACCATGTACACAATTCCAGCTGTGGCCTAACCAGCATTTAATACAGTTCCATCATTACACCCCTGCTTTTGTATTCAATATTTCGTCCAGTAAAGGAAGCATTCCATATGCTTTCTTTACCACCTTATCCACCTGTCCTGCCACCATCAGGGACCTGTGGACATGTACTCCAAGGTGTCTCACTTCCTCAGCCCCTCTCAATATCCTCTCATTTATTGGGTATTCCCTTACTTTGGCTGCCCTCCCCAAATGCATTGCCTCACACTTTTCTGGATTGAATTCCATATGTCACTTTTCTGCCCACTCAACCGAACCATTGATATCTTTCTGGAGACAACAGCTATCCTCTTCACTATAGACTACGTGGCTATTTTTGTCATCTGACCATTACCCTTTTTTCCCTGTCGCTCAGCCAATTTTGGATCCGACTCTCCACCTTCCCCTGTATTCCATGGGATCTCACTTTTCTGACCAGCCTGCCATGTGGGACCTTGTCAAATACTTTACTAAAATCCATGTAGACAACATCCACAAGACTACCCTCATCTATCTGCCATCTTACTTGCTCAAAAAATTCTATTTAGTAAGACATAGCCTTCCCCTAACAAAATCATGCTGAATATCCCTGATCAATCCATGCCTTTCTAAGTGACGGTTTATCCTGTCTCTCAAAATTGATTCCAATAATTTGCCCACCACCGAAGTCAGACTGACTAGTCCTTAATTCTCTGGCCTATCCCTCCCACCATGCTGAATTTACATTTCAAGCTACAATAAATGGAAGAACTGGCCATTGAGTCTCACTCCAAAGTTGGAGAAACCTTAATTCTACACTTACATTACAATCTTGGGTTGACATTGGTGCACAGCAGAAATTAGTTCATACCAACTGTAAAAATGTATATGAATTTAGTTTATTTTATTCCTTGGAGAAGGCATATGGGCATCTCTGGCAATGCTAGCATTTGTTGTCCATCCCTCCTTGCCATTGAATTGAGTGGCTTACTCGGGCCATTTCAGAGGGCAGTTAAGAGTCAACTATATTGTTGTGAATCTGGAGCCACATGTAGGCCATACCATTAGTGAACCAGATGGGTTTTTACAATAATTGATAGTCTCAGTAATGGTGACCATGAAACTAACTTTCAATTCCAGATTTTTTATTAATTGAGCCTGTGCCTCTGGGTTACTAGTCCAGTGATATTACCTCTACGCACCATCTCCCTCCATAGTTTGCCAGAAGAAAATTAGTACAGTTGGTGAACAATACTGAAAATCACATCATTGAAATTAACTAAGGAAAGTGAAAGCCAAGTCCACCAATCAAGTTTTTCAAAGAATTCAGAAATTTAGCCCTAGGTTTCATTTGTTCTCAGGCACTTTGGAAAAGTATCCTGAAAAGTTATGGATCAATTAAATAATCAATAGGCTCTCAGACTAGTATCAACTATTACCTCCTCACTCATTGCCTCAGAAACATTAAACTCTAATTTTCTGCCCTTTAAACATAAAACCAGTTACTCCAATCAAGAGAGCTATCCACATGCTGAGAGTTTTGAGCTACAGCACATTTTAAAAAGGACAGTCTTCCACTAGTCCGTTCTCACCTATTTGAAATGGCTGTACTTGCATCATAAGGAAAATTATGTTTTCATTGCTTTATTTCCAAAAATAGGATTCTTTTCAGTTTCAGCTGAAGTTCTGTAAAACCCAGCTCTGATAACTGGAGACATTTTTTCCAATGTTGTTGAGGTGGAGCAGATGAAAGAACTGTTGTGACTTGGCTCCATTTGGAAAAAAAGCAGGATTGCATTTGTCGAAATGACACCTCATTTGTAGTAATTAACCATAAAGTGTGATGACATGTTATACAATCATTCCTGTTTGCCCTGCAGGGTTGCTGAATTTTTTTCAGGGAGAATGTAAATAAATTTGTTTTATTCTGTAGATTTTACTATGTTTTGTGTGCAAGGCAGAACGCTATGCTGTGCAGCCTAATTAAAAAATTTAAATTGCGTCCAGTTTTCAACAGAATAATCATAAACAGTGAACATCGATGCTTTGAACTTCAGCTGAACAAGCTATAGTGTTTCAGCAGACATACTCCAACAAGGTCCAGCCATTTATGTGCTTTATAATATGCATACTTTTTATATGTAATATGTATATGTATTTTATACTGTCATGGATACATTAGACAAAGAACCCTCATTACTTGAGCTCAACAAGACCATAGACTGCCTAGCAAACAGAAGGGCACTCAGAGTACAAAACCCCAGCCGAACACTTCGAGCACAGAAAGCCCCATCTCTTGCTGCACCTTTATGACCTTTTCCTTCTCTGCTGGAAGGTAGGCTCCAATCCATAAGAGATGCATGATGCCAAAATCATCACACTATACAAAAACAAAGGTGTCAGAGGAAACTGCAACAACTACAGAGGCACCTCACTCCTTAGTGTCATACTTAAAGACTCCATCTGCTTGAAGACCAAGTGTATCCGGAAGCACATGTGGTTTCTGCGCGGGCAGCTCTGCAGTGGACAGATATACTCCCTATGCCAGAGGTATAGGAATGCCTTCCTTCAGATATCTCACTAAGGCATTCAGCAGGAGCAGACCAGGTGCTGTACAACATTTTGGGAAAAATTAGCTGACCACCAAAGCTTCTCGGCTCTTTCCATGACAGCATGCATTGTTCTGTAGAGTTAATGGCTTGACTTCGACAGCTTTGGAGTGAAGAATGGAGTGAAACAAGGCTTTGTCCTCGCCCCCAATATGTTTGGTTCCTTCTCCATGCTCCTGACCTTTGCCTTCCCTGCAGATATAGAAGGAGTCTATTTGCATACGAGGTCATACGACAAGCTCGACAATGTATCAAGACCAAAAGTGAAGACAAAAACATCATATCCTGATTAGGGAGCTCCTGTATGCTGACAATGTTGCATGAGCTCCTACATGGTGGCTCAGCTGCAAAGATTCATGGGAGTGTCTCTCTTATGCCTGTAACTGGACTATAAGCATCAAGAAAACTGTGGTCATGGGACAAGGTGTTCCATCTCTGACCCTGATCACATTAAGTAACATCCCACTATAAGTAGTTGCAACTTCTACTGACTTGGGCCCACAGTGACTACAGGCTGTGACTTGATGCCGAGCTCGATGCACTCATAGGGAAAGCAACAACCACTTATCAGCCATGATTGAATGGCGGAGCAGACTTGATGGACCGAATGGCCTAATTTCTGCTCCTATGTCTTATGCTGTTATGGCTGACTCCTATTATGACACAGCTGATGGTAAAGGCTGAGTTGTTCAAATCCTAGAGGGAAACTTGAAACAACTGCCATTACCCATTTTTGCAATTTATATGTTTTGAGATGCAGGCTTTGAATTCAGTAGTAATACCGCCAAGTCTCAAGGTTTTTTTATAAAACTAAATTAAACATTTGTTAATACATGAAAGATTGTAAGCACATATGTCTACAAAATTACTAGTATAATAACTGCAAAAATCCCATAATTAATCTGATTCTCAGTTAGACTCCTGGTAAGGCAACAATAAAACACCATTTAAATAGACCCCTGGCAAAGCACACCCTGGACAGTCACATTCAGAATGCATTTCTTTCAGCTCTGGGTCCTTGCAGACAGACTTGAGGCTTACAGGCTGGAGGCTTTAGGACTTAGAATCCCTTCTCCTTTACCAACAGCCTTTTCTTCCTTTATACGTATTTCCCTCTTTGAGGGAAATTCTCACTGCCACTAAGATTTTTCAAACTTTAAATCTTCTAACAATAAAACTCCTTCATAATACCCAGTTTACTAGTAAGCTTTTAAAAAATAAACACTCTTTCTGAGCTTCACCTGGTTAGGTGTAATATTTCTCGCTCTGAAGAAGGGTCATACGGTCTCGAAACATTAACTCTGTTTCTCTCTCCAGAGATGCTGCTAGACCTTCTAATTTTTTCCAGAATTTTCTGTTTTTAATATTTCACCCACTCTTTTGAATGGTCTGTTTAAAAATGCAAATTGCTCCCTCACACCTCACTTTCTATTTCCCTATGTTTATCTAATTACCATTTCAAATCTCCTTCTTCTCTTCTATACATCAAAGCCTCTAGACCACCTGGCTTTGATCCAGCTAAAACAGACACACTCAATTTTAAAATAATTTATTCATTTTGCCGTAACAATATATTGCTGTAGGTACTGTATTTGGGAATTAAAGGTGGGTTCACTATCAAAGCTTTCAGCTTGACTGTACTATTCAAATGCTACTGATAATTTTCTCAGCCCAGACAAGCATGCAGAGTTTTGATCTGAGAATTACAGGAATGATGTCATACTCAAACGCTTTAGTTAACTATCTAAACCTTTTACTACACTGTTGAATGCAAGACATTGAATGCACTGTTAGTCAAGCAATAGAATGTACAGAAATATGGGACGCAATTGTCTCAACCATCTTCCTTGTGCTAGATTTGACTCCCACCAGAGCAGAGCTTTCCCCTGATTCCCATTGACTCCGGATTTGCTAGGGCTCCTTGATGCCACCCACGGTCAAATGCTGCCCTGATGTCAAGGGCAGTCAATCTTATTTCACCTCACTCTTACTTCACCTTGAGAGTTCTGCTCTTTTGCCCATGTTTGAACCAAGGCTGTAATGAGGTCAGGAGCTGAGTGACCCTGGCGGAACCCAAACTGGGCATCAGTGAGCAGGTTACTGCTAAGCAAGTGTTGCTTGATAGCACTGTTGATGACCCATTCCGTTACTTCACTGATCGAGAGTAGACTGATGGGGCTGTAATTGGCCAGGTTGGATTTATCCTTTTTGTGTATAAGGACATAACCTGGGCAATTTTCCACATAGCCAGGTAGATGCCATTCTTGTACCTGTACTTTAACAGCTTGTCTAGGGGCGCAGCAAGTTCTGGAGCACAAGCCTTCAATACTATTGCCAGAATATTGTCATGGCCCATAGCCCTTGCGGTATTCAGTGCCTTCAGCTGTTTCTTGATATCAAATGGAGTGAATCGAATTGGCCGAACACTGGCATCTGTAATGCTGGGGACCTCCGGAGGAGGCCGAGATGGATCATCCACTCGACACTTCTGGCTGAAGATCGTTGCGAATGCTTCAGCCTTATCTTTTGCACTGATGTATTGGGCTCCTCCATGATTGAGGATGGGGACATTTGTGGAGCTGCCTCCTCCTCCAATGAGTTGTTTAATTGTCCACCATCATTCACGTCTGGGTGTGGCAGGATTGCAGAGCTTAGACCTGATCCGGTGGTTGTGGGATCGCTTAGCACTGTCTATCACTTGCTGCTTATGCTGTTTGGCAATAAGTAGTCCTGTGTTATAGCTTCACCAGGTTGACAACTCATTTTTAGGTATGCCTGGTGCTGCTCCTGGCATGCCCTCCCGCATTCTTCATTGAACCAGGGTTGATCCCCTGGTTTGATGGTAATGGTAGACTGGGTGATATGCCGGACCATGACGTTACAGACTGTGTTCGAGTGCAATTCTGCTGCTGCTGCTGATGGCCCACAGTGCTTCATGGATGCCTAGTCTTGAGTTGCTCGATCTGTTCGAAATCTATCCCATTTAGCACTGTAGTAGTGCCACATAACACGATGGAGGGTATCTTCAATGTAAAGGCAGGACTTCTTCTCCATAAACTGTGTTGGTCACTCCTACCAATACTGTCATGGACAGATGCATCTTTAGCTGGCATGCTAGTGAGGATGAGTATGTTTTCCCTTTTTTTGGGTTCCCTTATCATCTGCCGCGGGCCCAGCCTTGCAGCTATGTCATTTAGGACTCGGCCAGCAGTGGAGATACCGAGCCATTCTTGGTGCTTCCTCCAAGTGGTTCAACGTGGAGAAGCACTGATTCATCAGCTGAGGGAGGGTGGTACGTGGTAATCAGGAGGTTTCCTTGCCCATGTTTGACCTGATGCCATGAGACTTCATGGGGTCCGGTGCCGATGTTGAGGACTCCCAAGGCAGCTCCCTCCCGACTGTATACCAATGTGCCACCACCTCTGCTGGGCCTCTCCTGTCAATTGGAGAAGGCATATGCAGGGATGGTGGAGTCTGGGACGCTATCTGTAAGGTATGAATCCATGAGGATGACTATGTCAGACAGCTCTCCCAATTTTGACAGTAGCCCCCAGATGTTAAGGAAGACTTTGCAGCTCGACAGGGCTCCGAATGCCGTTGTCTATGCCGGGTGGTCCGTCTGGTTTCATTCCTTTTTTGTGACTTTGTAGCAGTTTGTTACAACTGAGTGGCTTGCTAGGCCGTTTGAAGGTATTTAAGAGTCACCCATATTGCTGTGGGGTTGGAGTCATATGTAGGCCAGTCCAGGTAAGGACGACAGGTTTCCTTCCCTAAACAATTCCTTTACAACAATTGAAAATGCTTGCATAGACATTTTTAATTCGAGATTTTTGTTAAATTCAATTTTCATCATCTGCCGTGGTGGGATTTGAACCTGGGTCCCCAGAGCATTACCCTGGGTCTCTGGATTACTAGTCCAGGGACAATACCACTATGCCATTGCCTCCGTTATTATTGAGTAGTATTCAACATTGCAACCAGATTATTTCAGAAAATGGAAGTACTTCTGCAATCAGTTGCCTTTGTATAGCTATGACCCAGTGGGTAGGGCTTCTGTGAGTCAGAAGGTTGTGGGTTCATGCTCCACTTTAAATGCCTAAAAACTATCTAGAGGCTGTGTTGAGGGAGTGCTGCAGTCTCTGAGATGCTGTCTTTTGGATGAGACATTGTACTGAAGTCCTAACTGCGCGCTCAGATGGCTGTAGATCTTGTGTCATTAATTCAGAAATGATAAGCCGAATTCTCCCTGTCTGACATTTATCTCTCAACCCAACATCAGTAAAAACTGATGAAGAGTCATTTGGACTCAAAACGTTAACTGTGTTCCTCTCCGCAGATGCTGTCAGATCTGCTGAGTTTTTCCAGCTATTTTTGTTTTTCTTTCAGATTTCCAGCATTGCTGTATTTTGCTTCTATATCAGTAAAAACATATCTGGCCTTTGTCATGTTGCTGTTTGTGGGGGTTTAACTACCGTGTTTCCTACATTACAACAGTGACATCCTGAGGTCATGAAAGATGCTATATAAATACTTGCCTTTCCAAAGTGACTTAATCCCTTTTCACTGCCTTTTGATACATCTTTAGGCCTGCACCAAGACCTGTGCTGTGTATGCTGGAATTTAGCTAGCCTCTGATGTACATGAATAATTGTCAAAAAGTTCAGTACCCAAACAAGTCACAGTACACACCTTTCATTATAGCAGACAAAGCTGCCAATCTCCTACATTCAGGGATCTCGAGTTCTACAGCATTTGCTCATTCATTTATTTTTGAGTTGGGCAGAGAGTCGACCTCCTAACACGTCTCTGTGGTTCTTGAACTGAGCACCAGGACTTAAACAAGGATAATTCAGATTCACACATTAATGTTTGATCTCCTTTTCGCAGTCTCCCTGTGATAAATTGCTTGGCCTTTACTCTGTGTTCTGTGTAATTGCCAGATTGAGGAGAGACAGTACATATTGTGGGACTTAAGCAGCAACATGCACCTGCCTTATCTCTCTCATTTTTTGATATAGCTGTAGTAGGATAGAAATAAACAAGGTAAGGCGATTATTTATAACATTTCATCACAATTCTCAGAAGTACCACAAAACATGATAAAACTTTTATCTATCTAATCATGGAGAAAGCATTTCCAGCACAATCTCAGTGTAGAGGAGGCCCTTCGGCCCATTGAGTCTGCACCGACACGAGAAACACCTGACCTACCTACCTAATCCCATTTACCAGCACTTGGCCCATAGCCTTGAATGTTATAACGTGCCAAGTGCTCATCCAGGTACTTTTTAAAGGATGTGAGGCAACGCGCCTCCACCACCCTCCCAGGCAGCACATTCCAAACCATCACCACCCTCTGGGTAAAGAAGTTTTCCCCTCATCTCCTCTAAACCTCCTGCCCCTCACCTTGAACTTATGTCCCCTCGTGACTGACCCTTCAACTAAGGGGAACAGCTGCTCCCTATCCACCCTGTCCATGCCCCTCATAATCTTGTACACCTCGATCAGGTCGCCCCTCAGTCTTCTCTGCTCCAATGAAAACAACCCAAGTCTATCCAACCTATCTTCATAACTTAAATGTTTCATCACAGGCAATATCCTGGTGAATCTCCTCTGCACGTCCTCCATTGCAATCACATTCTTTCTATAATGTGGCGACCAGAACTGCACACAATACACCAGCTGTGGTCTCACCAAGGTTCAATGCAACTCCAACATGACCTCCCTACTTTTGTAATCTATGCCTCGATTGATTAAAGGCAAATGTCCCATATGCCTTTTTCACCCCCTACTAATGTGCTTCTCTGCCTTCAGAGATCTATGGACACATACACCAAGGTCCCTTTGTTCCTCAGAACTTCCTAGTGTCATGCCGTTCATTGAATACTTCCTTGTCAAATTACTCCTCCCAAAGTGTATCACCTCACATTTTTCAGGATTAAATTCCATCTGCCACTTATCTGCCCATTTGACCATCCCGTCTATATCTTCCTGTAGCCCAAGACGCTCAACCTCACTGTTAACCATCCGGCCAATCTTTGTGTCATCTGCAAACTTACTAATCCTACCCCTCACATAGTCATCTGTGTCATTTATATAAATGACAAATAATAGGGGATTCAGCACAAATCCCTGTGGTACACCACTGGACACTGGCTTCCAGCCACTAAAGCAGCCTTCTGTCATCACCCTCTGCCTCCTACAACTAAGCCAATTTTGAATTCACTTTATCAAATTACCCTGTGTCCCATTCATTTGCCTTCTTTATAAGTCTCACATGTGGGACCTCGTCAAAGGCTTTGTCAAAATCCATATAAACTACATCAACTGCACTACCCTCATCTACACACCTGGTGGTCAACTCAAAATTCAATCAAGTTTGTTAGGCATGACCTCTCTCTGACAAAGCCATGCTGACTGTCCCTGATCAAACCTTGCCTCTCCAAGTGGAAATAGATTCTCTCCTTCAGAATTTTATCCAATAGTTTCCCTACCACTGACGTGAGACTCACTGGCCACTTTGGTAGGAAGAATAGATGCTTGGACTATTTTCTAAATGGGGAGAGAATTCAGAAATCTGGAGTGCAAAGGGACCTGGGAGTCCTGGTCCAGGATTCTCTTAAGGTTAACTTGCAGGTTGAGCGGTAATTAGGAAGGCAAATGCAATGTTGGCATTTATTTCGAGAGAACTAGAATATAAAAGCAGGGATGTGCTGGTGAGGCTTTATAAGGCTCTGGTCAGACCACATTTAGAATATTGTGAGCAATCTTGGGCCCCATATCTCAGGAAGGATGTGTTGGCTCTGGAGAGGGTCCAGAGGAGGTTCATGAGAACGATCCCAGGAATGAAAGGCTTAACATATGAGGAACGTTTGAGGACTCTGGGTCTATACTCGATGGAGTTTAGAAGGATGAGGGGGGATCTGACTGAAACTTACAGAATACTGAAAGGCCTGGATAGAGTGGACATGGGGAAGATGTTTCCATTAGTAGGAGCGACTAGGACCCGAGGGCACAGCCTCAGAGTAAAGGGAAGACCTTTTAGAACAGAGATGAGGAGAAATTTCTTCAGCCAGAGAGTGGTGAATCAATGGAATTCATTGCCACAGAAGGCTGTGGAGGCCAGGTCGTTGAGTGTATTTAAGACCGAGATAGATAGGTTCTTGATTGGTAAGGGGATCAAAGGTTACAGGGAGAATGCGGGAGAATGGGGATGAGCAACTTATCAGCCATGATTGAATGGCGGAGCAGACTCAGTGGGCCGAATTTCTGCTCCTGTGTCTTATGGCCTGTAGTTCCCTGACTCATCTCTACAACCCTTCTTAAATAGCGGAACCATATTAGCTGTTCTCTAGTCCTCTGGCAGCTCCCCCGTCAGTGCCCCTGCGATCTCCTCACTTGCCTCCCTCAGCAGTCTGGGACACAAATCACCTGAACCTCGAGATTTGTCAACTTTTAAGCCTGCCAACACCTCCAATACCTTGTCACTCCCTATATATCACAGGGAAGCAGCCATGCTTTAAAAGCATTTGATCCTTTGCCTTCAGAACCTGAGCCCTTTAGGAGCACTGTGTCACTGGCCACAGATGCTGAGGAGATGGGAGCCAGCCCCGCCTTAAAGGTGCTGAGAGCACACAGGGAATGACAGAATTCTGTGACGCCTGCCCACAACATTCTGGCAGCAATGATCAGCACCGTCGAGGTGCAGGCATCAGTAATATGCCCAGGGAGTGTGAGGCCAGTCCATCACTTTGGTCTGAAGGCTGCAAAAGCAAGGACAGATCATTATTACATGGCAGTGGCATGTGAAACAGGACACATCACTCACAGCATGGTTGTTTGATGGATGTTGCACTGCTGAATCTTCACTTGGTAGAGCACTGCCGACCTTGCCGTCAGTGCATTAGCTGTCTAGATCCTCACTGGCCAGCTGGATGGCCTTGTTTTCAAAGTCCATGAGGGCCTTGATTTCAGGCATTCCCCCACTGTACGCAACCACTCCGTCTTATTGTGTGCCAGCTTGTCCTGCATGAATAGAGATGGTGCGGGTGGAAGCAGGATGCCTGCCAGACCAGATGATCAGTATTCCTGGCATGTGTGGGTGGTGAGTGGTCCCATGACCGAGATGAGGACAATGAATGTGTGTGTAAGAGAGTGAATGGTGACGTCTCAAACTGGCAGTGGACGTGTGATGGGTTTGTGAGAGAGAGAGAGTTGAGAGTGATGAGAAGAGTAATTTACCCTGTCGGAACGGAGAAGATCATTCATCCTCTGCCGGCACTAGGTGGATGTCCTCTTTTGCAGGGCATTCGCACTGGTCACCACTGCTGCCGCCTCCCAAGTGGGATTAATGAGGGTGTTGCCTATGCTGCGGCCATAGCTGGAGTAGAGGACATCACAGCAAACCTCCACTGCATCCAAAAAGTGCATCATTGAACCTGGGGCTGTAGTGTTTTTTTCCTTTCAGAGCCAGGTTTTCTTTGCAGCAGTCATGAGCTGAAAGCACAGAGGTGTGTGTGTGCAGCTGCACTTTAAGTATGGCGCCTGGCATGATGAAGCAGCGAGGTAATGGCATGGTGGGTGAATGAGAGCCCGGCTGCCATCGAAACGGCACGTTTCCCAGGAATGCATAATTAATGCAGCGTGTTTGAAATGATACGGCATGAAAAGCCGCCTTTGTGGCGGCGGGTAAAAAGTCGTTTACCAGCTTGGTACTGCACTTAGTGCAAATCTGGGACGATTGTGTCTATTGAGTCAGATTCCACATATATATGACAACCTAGCTTTACCTCTCCACCAACTCTCAACCACTCCGCTGCCTCTGTTTTGGATTGCTTGTCTAATATCCATTTTTGTATGAACTACGATATCCTCCAGTTTTAAATTCATTCATAAGATGTGGGTTTCGCTGGCTGGGCCAGCATTTATTGCCCATCCCTAGTTGCCCTTGAGAAGGTGGTGGTGAGCTGCCTTCTTGAACCATTGCAGTCCATGTGGTGTAGGTACGCCCACACTGGGGAAGACAATAGGCATAAGCTTTGATTCCTACCATAATCTTTGAATCCTCGCCAACTCCATTCCTCTCCCTGACCATTCCGTCAATCTAAGCCACATAGTTGGCAGTATTGGCATCCTATTTGGCTCCTACTAAGCATCCAATCTGACCTCCCATGCCCGCCCTCAACCAAACTTCTTCTGCCTGTAATCTATTCTGAATCGAGTGGCACACACTTATCACTCAAGTCCTTTCTGACCTACTTTGGCTTGCACTCCCCAGCACCTTATTTAAAATTCCCATCCTCATCTTAGATCCCTTCATGGCCTTGACCACTAAAATCTGCACCCATTCTACAATACTCCATTAACACTTTCTTGCTCTGACTCTGACCTGTCCTTCTTCCTTGTGCTGCACAATTGGCTGCATGCCTTCAGCTGTCTATACCTCTAGACAATGTAGTTATACCCTAAAACCCCAACTACCCTCCACCTAGTACTTGAAGACCCTCTGAAAACCCACCAGTATTTTCCCCATCCTCCAAATAGCTCTTATTTAACACCCTTTTTTGTCTGATTACTCCTCCTTGAAGTGTCTTACTATGTTACAGACATTGTAAATGTATAATAATTTGTTTTCCAATTCATAGATTGATACGTAGAAACAACTACCAAAGCCATTTTCAGCTCAACAAAATCCTATAATTGCCAGTGAATAACTAGTCAGTGTTTTTACAATGGTTGAGGGAGGAATATTGACTACGTGCCCAGAAACATTAGATTTAAAAAAAGTGGTGGAAATATTCAGGTTTGGCAGCATCTGTGGATTGAGCAATAATATTTAACGTTTTGAGTCAAATATGACTCCTCTTCAGACTATTATTCCTCTGAAGAGTCATACAACTCAAAATGTTAACTCTGTTTCTCTTTCCACAGATGGTGTCAGACCTGCTGAGTATTTCCAGCAATGTTTTTATTTCAGATTTCTAGCATCTATAGTATTTTGCTTTTTAATGCAAAGAGAACTTCCTATTCTTTGAATCACAAGATGATTATAGTGCAGAAGGAGGCCATGCAGCCTGTTGTGTCATTGCTGGCTCTCTGAAGGAGCTATTCACCCAGTGCCATTCCCCCCTCCCAACCTCCTTATAGATAGACACAGTTCTCTGCAGCTGAGTGTGTGAATCCAGAAAGTTGTGTTGCTTGCCTGGTGGGGCAAGGATTCAGGGCATCCGCTCAGGATGGAGAGAAACTTGCTGTGGGAGGGGGAAATTTCAGTTGTTGTGGTCCACCAGGGTACCAATACCATAGATGGGACTAGGAAAGAGGGTCTTGAGGGATTGTGAGCAGCTAGGGGCTAAATTAGAAAACAGAGCCACAGAGGTAATAATCTCTGGATTATTACCCCAGTTACGAGGGAATTGATGTTAAGTGCGTGGTTCAAAGAATGGTGTCAGAGAAATGGGCTTCGATTCATGGGACACTGGCACCAGTACTAGAGAAAGTGGAAGCTATACCGTTTGGATGGTCTTAACTTAAACAGTATTCTGGCGAGTAGAGAGGATTTTTAAATACTCAGAGGGTGGGGGGAGGGATCACATGAGGAAAGATGTGAAGAGAAAAAGGAGCAGGGTAGATATATGGATAATGACAGCCAGAGTATGGCAGGAAGGGACAGAGCTTGAGTACACCAGCAATAAGAGTAATGTTTGCAAAAATGGTAAAAAGACAGAATTAAAGGCTCTATATCTGAATGCATGCAGCATTTATAACAATGCAGATGAATTGATAGCATAAATAGAAATAAACATATATGTCCTGATAACCATTTCAGAAAGGGTTGCAAGGTGACCAAGGCTGGGATCTAAATAGTCAAGGGTATTTGACATTTCGGAAGGTAAGGAAGCTAGGAAAAGGTGGTGGGCTAGCTCTGTTAATTAAGGATGACATTAGTTATAGTAGTCAGGATGACCTTAGTTAAGAAAATTGAGATGTGGAATCAGTTTGGGTCGAGAGGAGAAACGGTAAAAGTAAGAAATCACTTGTGGGGGTAGTTTATCGACCTCCTTACAGCTGCTACACTATAGGACAGAGTGTTCAGGAAGAAATAATGGGCATTTGTAAGAAAGGTACTGCAATAATCATGGGTGATTTTAATCTTCATTATGGATTGGATGAATCAGATTGGTAAAAGTAGCCTAGAAGATGAGTTCATAGTGTTTTCAGGGCAGTTTTTTTTAGAGCAGTACATTTTAGTGTAAGCTAGGAATCAGGCTATTTTAGTCCCGGTAATGTGCAATGAGACAGGATTATTTAATGATCTCATAGTAAAGGAGCTTTTAGGCAACAGTAATTGTAGGATGATAGAATTTTACATTCAGCCTGAGGGTGAGAAGCATGGGTCTAAGACTAGTGTCTTGAATGTAAAGGCAATTACAAGGATATGAAACCAGTTGACTAAAATGGACTGGGAAAAAACATTAAAAGGCAGGATAGAAGAGGAATAGACATTTAAGGAGATATTTCATAACTCTCAACAAAGATATATTCTCTTAAGAAATAAAAACTATGCGAAGGATGTATCATCTATGGATAACTGAGGAAGTTTAGAACTGTTTCAAATTAAGAGAAAAGACATACAATGCTGTGAAAATGAGCGGTAAGTCAGGAGATTGGACAGATTTTAGAAACCAGCAAAGAACGATGAGGGAGTATGAGAGAAAGCTAGCTAGAAATATAAAAACAGATAGTAAGGGTTTTTACAAGTATTTAAGAAGGAAAAGAGTAACTAAAGCGAGCGTGGGTTTCTTAGAGAGAGAGACTGGGGAATTAATAATGGGAAACAAATGACGGAAGCGTTGAACAGGTATTTTGTGTCTGGGCCGGATTTTCCGGTCTTGCCAGTGGAGGGAGTTGTGGCAGGCAGGACCTGAAAATTAGGCGTGAGGCTAAAAGTCTGTTTTCAGCCAGCGGGAGAACAAGTCGGAATTTTCCCTTCACTCGCATGGCGGCCTAGTGGTGGTTCGACTTTCCCACTCATCCATATTGGGAACCCCATTTGTATGCATTAACATATCATGAATGCTCATTAAAAATGCAACTTGCCAGAATCATATTCTCCCTTCTATTTGCATGCCGTGCCAATGAAAAAATTAGACTGCTCTGCTTCGCAACAGGATATAAGCGGTGTGCACCTGCCGACCCTGCTTCCTTTCACCCATGCCTTTCAGGTGCATACAATGTTTAAAGCTTATCTGCAACAACACTGCTCTGACTCGTCACCGCTGCCAAAGCTCTCAGGCAAGGCATGGGATTAACAGACAGGGCTGTTAAGAGGGAGAAGGGAGCAGGGGAGGGAGAATGGGGAAGATGGGTGGCTGGGGGGTGGTGGGGGAGCTGGAACCCGACGTGGAAGGGATGCATGCAGACTCGGGAAGGGGATGGGTGGAGTGAGTGTGGCACGAGAGGGAGGGGATGCACGCAGCCTCTAGATTTGGGGAATGGGGGGAGGATTATTGTTGCACAAGTGGGAAAGGGTTCATGAGGACTCATGACTTGGGGTGGGGGAGAGTGCTGAAGGAAGCAGGGGCATGAGTGTCATACAGACATAGCCCTGGGACTGAGGCCAAATGGTTGGGGTGAGAAATGAAAGGTGATCCTGGGGCTCTGTGAACCACGTTGTTGGGTTGAGAGATTAAAGGCAGTCCTGTAGCTTTGCGGGCCTTGCTGCAGGGCTATGCATTACATGCACATCGTGGTCCTAGTCCAGGGAAGGCAAGGCCTGTCTGTTCAATGGAGGTTGTACGCACTGATATGCAGGGCCATTTGTCATTGTCTCGCACATAGTGGTCCTGGGGGTCACTGGCTTGGTACTGGGCTGCAGATAGAATAGTCATGGTCAGGGGAGGCAGCTGCAACCTGTAAATGGGGGAAAAGTAATAAAGTGGGGGGTACTCAAAAGCTCTCGTGATGGGGTGGGGGGATGCTGCCTCTGTATGGTGAGTGCACACGGCCTTAGGATGGGAAAGGGATGAGGTCCACGTGGGGCATGGGGGCATCCACAGTGATGGGTTCAAGGGAGGACAGAAATGTCTGCAACAATCACTATGGGCTCCAGGGTTACTGGGGAGGATAGAGAGTGACCGGAGGGAGGTCTCCCTGCACATTGTGGGGTTCCAGGATGATCAGAGGGACATGAACGGTAACAGCTGGTCTGGAAGTAGAAGTGCAGCGCCACCATGTTGAGACCCTGAATCAGAGATGCAGTTTAAAAAGGAAACTAAGAAAAAAAATCACCAAGGGAATGGCCTGAGGCAATGTGGGACAGTCTACAGCTGGACTCTGGGACCCTCTCAGGGGCAACTTCAAACTTATTAGAATTCCGACATGGAGCTGAAGGCTCAGCTGAAAGAAATCATGAAGACTTTAATGAGAAGTTGGTTCTAGTAACTCGTGCGATTTTACCCAACACTACACTTATTGAGCATTTAACCATCAGACATATGTGAGATGTGAAGAAACAGCCAGCCATTAAAGGAGCACAGCCGCTGGATATATTCAAGAAACACTATCAAACCCTGCAAACATGCGTTGTCCATTTAGTATGGTCTTAGAGCACAAGGGTGGCAATCTCAAATCCAAATTAGGCAACGAATGGGTGCCTTTAGTGAGCCTCAAAATTACACAGCTCTATCATCCTGTATGGGATTGAGATGTCAAGTTGTTGGGGTGGCTTCTGAGACACCTATGATCTGTAAGGGAGTGCCTCAGCTAGAAACAGGGAAAGGCAGGAAGCACAGTTCAAGAGCATGATGGTGGCTTTCTGGCTTGGAGTGGGAGGTCTGGTAATTGTTGGGTGCGATACATTCATTTCTTGGATCTAGCTATCCACAGGAAGGAGCATCGAAGAATGGAGGTTGTGGTTAATGCTGCCGCCTTTGTGGCAGCGCTCAGAATGAGGAGAAGAGACCGGTGCTGTCTAACACAGCTTAGAGAAAAGCCCTGGCTGAGGTGCATGGTCCAGGGGTGCCCCAGAAAGACCAAAGGCTGAGGAGTTCAGACCAATCCCATGGAGGCGACTGGTGCGACCAAGGGTATACAGAAACACCTCCTATTTGGAGAGGAACGAGAGTGTGTGCCGGGCACGTCTACATTTGTCAAGAGATGTGGTGGCTCTTATCTGCCACATTCTGCAGGAGGATCTAATGCCCCAGGGACTGGTAGGTAGGCTATCTCTTGGCAGTGCCCTTGAAGGTCATGGCCACACTCGATTTTTTTGTAAGTTGCTCATTCCAGGGATCCACAGGGGACCTATGCTGCATCTCTAGGGCCTCAAAACATTAATGTATAAAGGAGGTGACGGAAGCCCTATGTGGTAAGGCTCATCATTATATAAAGTTCATAGTGGCTGAAGCTAGCCAGGCTGCAAGATTTCTGGGATTTACGACGATCTCCGGCTTCCCAACAGTGCAGTGATTGATCGATCACACACATGTCACTTTAAAAGCTCCCTGGCTGCAGTCCCTGATCTTAATTAAGAGTAAAGTGTTCCACTCCATCAATATTCAGCTGGTCTGTGATCATCAGAAGCAGATCATGCACATTTGTGCCAGCTACCCTTGAAGTTCTCATGACTCCCAACATCCTGAGTCATTCCCAGGTGCTACAGACATTCTAACGGCTGTGGCACTTACAAGGTTGGTCTGGGTGTTAAGGGGTACCCATTGAAGAGATGGCTGATGACACCCATGTCCCATCCTCAAAGTGCCTCAAAAGAGAGGTACAACATGGCGCAATCTGTGAGCAAACCTTTGGCATCCTGAAGATGCACCTGTTGTTTGGATTGTTCAGGTGGGACTTTTCAGTATCCTCCAGAAAGGGTGTCCCGATTCTTCGTAGTCTATTGTGCCCTGCACAACCTGGCACTTCAAAGGGGAGATCATTTGCCACAGGAAGATATGGAGGAGCCAGAGATTTCCTCGGATGAGGAGGACTTGGAAGGGCAGGAACCTGAGGAGGGTGATGATGGTCAGCTTCCATGTGAGGATGCCATCACAGTGACACGGCACGGAAGACATGCCCATGAGACATGATAACCATAAGATTCCAGCAAGAATAAGATCCAGGCAAGGGGACTCAAACGCATTTCTCCTCTCCTTTAATGCCATGCCAGTGAGTGGAAAAGCTTTTACAAGTAGTGACAGCGCAAGCAAGGTCAGCATTTGGCCTTGGACCCATAACCCTCAAGGATTACAGCCCTCGTTCTTGGAAAGGTCAGCACCCAAAGCTGCGTATAGCTGGTGTGAGGCAAGAGACAGCACACCAGCATGCATCCTACATCAAGTACACATTGTGCAGTCGTTGCCTTCTGAAGGTGACACTTTGAGCAGCCACAGAGATTTGCACATGGTTGTAGAGATCAAAATGGCTCCAGATCATGTGCTTTCACACTCACAATGAACACAGCTCAGTGTTGAAACAACATTATGGCTGGGATTTATTGGCCCCACCAGCAGCAGATATTGTTGTGGGTGGGATGGGCAAATTTGGAGAGCCATTGACTTTTAATGGCTCTCCAAATTTTCCCATCATGCCGGTCAGTGTTGGGGGCAGAAAACCCCACCCTACATTTAACCCCCAAGATTCATGAGCGGGCACAATTCTATGGTGTGTTGCAAGGCTTAAAGGATCAAATTTCAATGTGCAGTCACTTCCAGCATATGGCTTGACCCATCTCCCTTACCGAAGGGCGAAAGACTAACCTGAACCTGCTAAACATCACATGAATCTGAGGCACAGAAATTGAGGCAATCATGGAGTGGGAGCTTAGATCACCCTCATAATAAGAGGACACAGATTCGTGCGCAAGAGGCATTCACATGATGAGGCTGTTATCATGAACTCAAAATATATTTACAAAGGTGCATGATATATCAATGAGTGAACAGCCAAGCCACTATTGTGCTTTCAGTATTTCTTTATTTTTCTTACCCCACCACTATGTCTAGCTACATTCCTGACATTCACAGTAGAGTGGAGGCAGGTGGAAGCAGTCTGCCAACTGCTATGCTGTGGTGCCTGTGATGACCTCGGTGGGTGTCTGGAAGGCTCCCAGCCTGCTTTGGACATCCCGTTGTGGAGCAGGTGCACCCTTCTCAACCTGTGGAGCTGAAGCTGATGGGGTCACAGTCAGAGGGGGTTGGGAGCAGCTGGACACTCTTGGAGTCTCCTGAGTATATGACCCTGAGGTGTCGAGCTGAAGGCCTTCTCCACTTTGGGTGTCTGAGGACTCCTGCCTAACTCCTTGAGGAGAGGGGGCACCTGGAGGAAGATCGAGGTGTCCCATCCCCCTCTTGCCTAGCCACTGATGAATCCCACCTATGCCTAAAGCGATGGAATGCAGGTCCAAGCGCAAATCCAGCAGAACCTGCTGGACCAGGGTCTCTAAAGTAGCTGCCACCCTTCCCATGGAGACTTCGAGGCACTCTTATGTCGGAGCCACGACATCAGACGTAAAGCAGATGGACTCCTCTATCCTTTGCTCTCGTCTGTTGACTGCCTCTTGCAACTCTACCTGATGTTCTGCCACCTTTCTTTGTATCTTCAGCATGTATGCCACGGCTGTTTCCAGAGGTTCACCATCTAACTCTGATTCAGTGGATGCTTGATCTCCAGCAGCTCGCCAAGTGCCAGAGACCTGGGCTGTCACTGCCTCCAGCTGCTGTGGAGACATGTCAGTGAGGTGTTCTCCAGAAAATAACCCATGCCAATTGAAATCTAGCACCCACTGACGTGTGTGTCCCTGCACCGGTGGAGGGTGTAGCTGAACGCTGTGACATGTCTTCAGCGAATGGATCCTCACCTGAGGTGGGCTGGTTGGACCTGTGTGTGGGCCTGCTGGTGTCTGTTGGAGAGAGAAGATAGATTTAGTTCATAAGCAAGCAGAATGCAACATTGCATGTCACTCACTGTGAACATCAGGATGTGCAACTAATGGAGGGCTCATCTATACTGGGTTGATGGGGGAAGCCGATCTCACCTTCGCCACAGGAGCAATCCCTATTCTCCTCTGTCAACTCGGCTGCCTCCTCCTTGAGGGGTGAGCTCCTGGATGTCTGCCATCCCTCCTCCCGTCTAGGATCTCTGCCTCCTGTTGTGAACCAGCCTGGCCCGCATGAAGACAAATAGATGGAATGTAATGAGAAGGGATGGAGGAGAGGTTGGGAAGTATGCATGCTTAATAGGTGTGCTGAGCCCTCCCCTGTAAGGACTAAAAATGCTGTTTGTGCAGGATGATAGATGAGATGATGGTGATAAAACATTCACTGCTGATGTCTCCTCTGCTAATAGTGTGTGAGATCCATGAGGTATGAGGTTGACTTACCCTGGTGGAGTGGATTAGGTCATTTAGCTTCTTCCTGCACTGCAGGGAATGCCCTTTTTTGGATCCCAGAGGTGCAGACCACCACACGACCCCCTCCCAGGCTGAAGAGGTGAGGTTGGTGGACCGCTTGCTTCAATCCCTCGGGAAGAGGATGTCACAGCGTTTGTGGACAGCGGTGAGGAGGACCACCAGGAATTCATAGCTGAATCTGGGCTCGCATGGCTTCTTTCTCCTGGGGCCATCTCAGGACATGTAGACCAAACAGAAGGGCTGCAGAGACTGAATGTGTATTTGGGTGGCATTTAAACATGGCACCAGGGCCTTCGCCCCCATAAGGTAATGGCGGGCCAGATGAATTGGTGCCTGTCCCACCATGTGATTCGGAGAGCGGCTTGCCACTGCGTAATTACTGAGGTTCCAAGCATGCGGTTAGGTACAACAACCATCCCAGCCGCCCAGCAGGAAACACTCCCATTAGGATGTGAGGGGAAATTGGTGATCATCCAACATGGGAATCAGGTAATAAAAGCCCATTCTTCAAGGAATTTATAACTCATTGGTATGAGTTATAAATTCTCAGATACTGGAAATGTAACAGAGGATGACATTATGTATCGCATACTCATATATTTTGTGGGTTAAGGCCAGAGGGACAAGATAGGGATCAGGGGTTAGATGCTGGTAGAGAACTGATCATGATGAACAGAAAAGGGCTATTTTATCTAGATACCAACTTCCCAAAGCGGGTTCCTGGGTGATGTACTGTCCAGAAGGATCAAATAACTGGATGGAAAAAAACAATGGTGGAATGGGCAGGGAAATGTACTGGAAAATTTTTTAATTGGTTGAATGTCAGGATGGACAAGGAGTGAGGACCATGGGCTGGGGGAATGGTGTGTGAAAATGGAAAATAGAAAGCGTTGCTCGAGTTCTAGTAATGTCAGGCAGCGAGTCCCAGTTGAGGAAATGTTCACGTGGTGGGAAGGGGTTCAGAACAGGTGTGCAAGGGCTCTAACAATAGTAGAATGGAAGATGTCAACAGACAAGCAGAGGTTGCAGTCTGGCTAGATCGACACACTAAAATGGGGAATGCAGCACCATCCTGACAAAATAATAGAAGCAGAAGTCCTCATGACCAAGACATTTTTGTAGCTGCCAGCAAATGAGATTAAGCCATACATGGGGCTAAATTGAAAGAGTTAGAAAGTTGGAGAGAGTTCAAAGATTCCGGAAAGGGATCAGCCAACATTATAGCATAGATGGAGCTGCACAGAAAAAGTCCAGCCAGATTGCACTTACAAGGCTAAAGCTAGGTTAGTGGCATGGGGTTTTTAAGAATGCTTAAGAGATAGAGGCCAGAGTGGACTCACCACAGCGGGAAAGGTAATTGATAAAAAAATTTTGGCCCTTTTAGCAATGTTTCTTGGGAATGTAAGTCAATAGTAAAAACTGCCTTAGTGCAGGGAAATCGCCTCCAGAGGGAAGTGTTTCTCCAACTTCCTAAGGAGGTGCCAGATGTAGAAAAAAAATTTTGGAAGTTAAAAAAGCGTCTCTAGTTTGAATGATGCTTCCAAAGCATGGTCCCTTTCAGTTAGGTCAGTTTTGGTTGCCTCCAACTGAAAGCGGATCCTGCAATGTTTTTTTTTGGTACCGTGGCAGGAAACTCTCAGACATCTCCATGATGCATGTTGATGATTTCTAATGGAGTAGTATTAGCAAGTTCAAAAAAATGTTATTGACAGTATTAGAACAGACTTTAAGATTGGGAGTCAGGCTTCTGGGGCCTTTAAATATATTGGGTTGGAAATAAGGCAGTATGGGTGTGATGTCACTTTACATCAACAATCTTACTTAGAAAATGTGCACCCTGTCACAGTCAATTGTGCCAGGTCCTCACAAAAGATGCGGATGCTTTCAAAGCTGAGATGGAGCAGCTGCCAAGTTCAGTTGGGCAATTGAATTGGCTGGGTGTACAGACAAGGCCAGGTGCAAGTTTTGATGTCTTTGAACTAAGTGCTGTAATGAAACATCCAAAGGTAGATGACATTTTACGGGCAATCAAAGCAAAAATTAAAGATGGAGAAAAGTGAGCTGAAATTTCCATCTTTGTGTGACCCCAGGAACATGAAATTGATTATTTTTTACTGATGCCTCTCATGCTAACCTTTGTGATGCGTTCTCGAGCGCAGCTGGTTTTGTAAAGCACTTTGGCTTGGGAAGCCAAGAAAATAAGGAGAATAATAGAAAGCACTCTAGCTGCTGAAACCCTTGCACCTGTTGAGGCAATTCACATGGCATTCTTTTAATCAAAGCTATTAGAGGAAATTCTATATGAAGGAGATGCCGAAGAAACCATATCGATTCAATGTTAGACAATTGTTCTCTTTGAGATAATATACACTCCACAAAATGTGTGAATGAGAAGAGATTAAGAATTGATATTGTGAATTTGAAACAAATGCTGGAGAAAAAAGAAATCTCCAAACTTAAATAGGTAGATACAAGCCATCAATTGACTGTGTTAGCAAAAGGAATGCTTCCACTGAGAAGTTATTGGTAGTCTTAGGAGAAGGACTCCTCATGATGTAAGTCTTGAGTGTGACATTTATTTCTCTTCAGTTTTTTTTAAATCGTGTCTATAAATATGTACTTTTGAGGAAGAAGGGAATGAGTTAATGTTGCAAATGCTGTGATAATAGAGTGCATGCGCCAGTTGTGACAAAGAGCAACTGATGCTAATTGGGGAAAGGTTAAAGTACATATATAAGAACCAGTTTCCACCTGTGCGGGGGAACTAATAGGAAGGGAAAATAGTCTGCACTTATACTGAGTTTTGTGAATAAACAGATACTGAAGACATACTGGTTCCAGCTTCTTCATTTGCCAGATAGATGTTCTACAAGCTAACACAATGCTGTCTGCTTCCTGTCATTCGGCTAATTTCGTATCCATGTTGCTACTGTCCATTTTATTTCATGAGTTCTAACTTTGCCCAAGTCTGTTGTGTGGCACTTTACCAAATGTCTTATGGACATCCATGTACACCACATCAATAGCATTACCCTCATTGACCTTCTCTTTTATCTCATCAAAAAACTCAAGCAAGTTAGTTAAACATGATTTGTCCTTAAGAAATCCATGCTAGCTTTCCTTAACTAACCCTCATTTGCCCAAGTAAATATTAATTTTGTCCTGAATTATAGTTTCCAGAAGCTTCCCCACCACTCAGGCTAAACTGACTGGCCTGTAGTTGCTGGGCTTCTCACCACACCCTATTTTGAACAAGGTAATATTACTTTGCATCTGTCCTTACCAAGGAAGATGCTGCACAGGTCATGGTGAAAGAGGAGGTAGTTCAGACATTTGAAGGGTGTAAAATGAATAAAGAGGTGGTATTGGATAGGCTGTATTTTAAATTGACAAGGCACCAGGATAAGGTAAAATGTGTCCAAGGGTACTGATGGAAGTGAGAGTGAAAATTGCAGATAAACTAGCCATAACTTTCCACACTTCCTTAGGCTAAGGACTGAATTGCAATTGCATCTTCCTTGGTAAAGACAGGTGCAAAGTACTCAATTACTTTGCTTCCATCATAAGGTCATAAGTGGGGATGTTCACTGATTGCACACTGTTCAGTACCATTTGCAACTCCTCAGATACTGAAGCAGTCTATGTCCAAATGCAGTAAGACCTGGACAATATCTAAGCTTACGCTGACAAGTGGCAAGATACATTCGTGCCACACAAGTGCCAGGCAATGACCATCTGCAACAAGAGAGAATCTAACCACCGCCCCCTTGACATTCAATGTCATTACCATCGCTGAATCCCCACTATCAACCCTAGTGGTTATCATTGACCAGAAACTGAACTGGACTAGCCATATAAATACTGTGGCTACAAAAGTAGGTCAGAGGCTAGGAAGCCTGTGGCGAGTAACTCACCTCCTGATTCCCCAAAGCCTGTCCACCATCTACGAGGCACAAGTCAGGCATGTGATGGAACACTCTCCACTTGCCCAGATGAGCTCCAACAATACTCAAGAAGCTTGACACCATCCAGGACAAAGCAACCTGCTTGATTGGCACCCCATCCACAAACATTCACTCCCTCCACCACCAACAAGCAGTGGCAGCAGTGTGTACCATCTACAAGATGCACTGTAGAAACTCACCAACCCTTCTTAGGTAGTATCTTCCAAACCCAAGATCGCTACCATCTAGAAGGACAAGGGCAGCAGATACATGGGAACGTCACCACCTGGAAGTTCTCTTTCAAGCCATTTGCCATCCTGACTTGGAAATATATGGTCATTCCTTCACTGTCGCTGAGTCTCTCCCTAACCAGCACTGAGTGTGCCTGAGGGATTGCAGCGGTTCAAGAAGGCAGCTCACCACCAACTTCTCAAGGGTATTTAGGGATGGGCAATAAATGCTGGCCCTGCCAGCAATGTCTGCAATGCCTGTAAATGACGGGGAAAAAAACTAGTCATGTCCCCTGCCTCCATGCGCAAATCCCCTCTTTGATCCATAATCAACTCCACTCATTCTTTTACTTCCATTTTACTCTTTATATGCCTATGGAAGACTTTTGGATTCTCTTTTTTGTTAGCTTCCAGTCTCACCACGTACTGCCTCTTTGCTTCTCTTATTTGCTTTCTCAGTTTCCCCCCTCTGAACCTTCTGTACTCAGTCTGGTTCTTGTATTATCCACCTGACATCAGTCATAAGCACACTTTTTCTTCTTCATCTTAATCTGCATCTCTTTTGTCATTCAGGCAGTTCTGGATTTGTTTTCCGTCCTTCCACCTGGGAATATTCCTTGACTGTGCCCGAACTATCTCTTCTTTAAAGGCAGTCCATTGTTCAGTTATAGTTTTGCCTGTTACCCAGATAAACTGAAATCAAAGGTTCAGATCCATTCTTACCATAATGAAATCGGCTTTCCCACAGTTAATTATTCTTATTCTGGATTGTTTCTTGTTCTTTTCCATAGTCGACCTAAACCTTATAACACAATGATCACTATCCCCTAAATGTTCCCTTACTGAATCTTGATCCACTTGGCCCACCTCATTCCCAAGAGTCAGATCTAGCAGTGCCTCCCTTCTCATTGGACTGGAATCATACTGCTGTAGAAAATTATCTTGAACATCCCCGAGAAGCTTTTGTCACTCTCAGCCCTTTTCTGCTATCCCAATCTGTATTTGGATAATTAAAAGCCCCAATTATGACTACTCTATAATTCTTGCACTTCTCTGTACTTTCCTTGCAAATTTGTTCCTCAACCTCTTTCCCACTAGTTGTTTGCTACATTGCATTGTAGCCTATAGGCTGTGTCATTACACCTTTTTTGTTCCCTAACTCTAGCCAAATAGATTCTGCCCTGACCTCTGTGGACCATCCTCTCTCTCCAGTGCTGCAATGCTTTCCTTATTTAATATCACAAGCCCTCCCCATTTTCTTCCTTTGCTATCTTGTCTGACCACCTTGCATCCAGGAATATTTATTATCCAGTTAAGCCCTTCTTTGAGCCAGATCTCCATTATAGTCACAGCATCATATTTTCACATGGCTATCTGCGCCTGCAATTAATCAATCTTATTTTCCACATACAATGCCTTCACATACATGTACAGTAACCCTAATTTAGACTTTATTACATTCCCCTTTATACTGAACCCACCTTATAATTTATTATTCCTTACTCTAGTGCTAACTGATACTCTCTGTATTCATGCCAGAGGATGCTTAATATCCACTTAAACCACTGAAACATGCCACCTTTGAATGTTTGATCTAAAGGACTGCACCTTTAACACAGAGAATCAGCTTACAGCATGAGCTCAAACTCCTAGTAGTGGACCCAAACCACAATTTTTGACTCAGAATACTGTTAAATGAGCGAAGCTGATATCACTAAGGCATTCATTTTGCTATTCTGATAAATTCATTTACAGCTTTCGACAAGCATGTTTAGTAAGCATGTTGAATGAATTTGCACACTGGGGAATCTAGGATATGGGGGCACAGTCTCAGGATAAAGGGATGATCATGTAGGGCTGAGATGAGAAATTTCTTCACTCAAAGGGTTGTAAGTCTTTGAAATTGTCTCCTCCAGAGTGTTGTGGATGCTCCATGGTTGACTACATTTATAAGTCGAAATAGATATTTTTAGTCTCTCAGGGAGCAGGCAGGAAAGTGGAATTGCCGAGATCAGCCATGATCATATTGAATGGCAAGCTCAAGGGGCCTTATGCTCTAATCCTACTCCTATTTCTTTATTTTCTTTACTAGAAAATGTGCTCTCTTAACCAGTTTTCATTCATTGGATCCATATTTTATTTAAGTGTCAATTCAGGCACTTGCATGGGTTGCCCTTCATAGCTGACCCCACCAGACTAAGTGGGGCTAGGGTGGGTGGTGAGGTGCATCAAATGATCAAATTTGTGCTCACTCAGTGAATGCCTCCCCTGTCCTATAAGCTGGAAAATATAGCCAAACTTGCCTTTTTCAACAGTTGGAAGGAAAGGTAAATATTTTCCTTGGCAGACCCCCCTTCTGGTCTGCCAAGGAAAATATTTACCTTTCCTTCCAGCAGCTCTCTTTATAAGGAGATCATAGTTCCAACAATTTAAAAAAATATCCTACCATCCTTCTGAATCGAGACCATGATTTCAACCTGGATCTCCCCTTTGAGGCCAACATCTTTGAAGGACTAACGTGCTGTGGATAAAGGGGAACTGGATTTCCAGAAGGCATTTGATAAGGTGCCATGCCAAAATTATTGGGGAAAATAAAATCTCATGATGTAGGGGGTACCACATTGGCATGGATAGAAAGATTGGCTGGCAGAAAACGGAGTATGCGTAAATGGGTCTTTTCCTGATTGGCAGAGTGTGGCAAGTTGACTACCACAGGGGTCTGCTGGGGCCTCAACTTTTTACAATTTCTATCACTGATTTAGATGAGGGGAACAAAGATGTGGTCGCTAAATATGCAGATGACACAACGATAGGTAGGAACGTATGTCGTGAAGAGGGCATGGGGTTGCAAAGGATATAGATAGGTTACGTGAGTGGGCAAAAATCTGGCAGATGGAATACAATGTGGGAAAATGTGAAGTTCGCTCTAGCAAGAAGAATAAAAAAGCAGAATATTAAACGGAGAGTGATTGCAGAATTCCAAGCTGCATAGGGATGTGGATGTTCTTGTGCATGAGTTGCAAAATGCTGCTACAGCAAGTATTTAAGAAGGCTAATGGAATGCTTCCTTTATTACAGGAAGAATTTAATATAAAAGTTAAGCATGTTATGCTTGTTATACAGGATGTCGGTGAGACCACATCTCAAATACTGTGCGCAGTTTTGGTCTCCTCATTTGAGGAAGGACATAAATGCTTTAGAGGCGGTTCAGAGGAGGTTTACTAGATTGATATCTGGAATGAGCGGGTTGTCTTATGAGGAACGGTTAGACAGACTGGGCTTGTTTCCACTGGAGTTTAGAAGAGTGACTTGATTGAAGTATATAAGATCCTGAATGGTCTTGATAAGACGGACGTGGAAAGGATGTTTCCTCTTGTGGATAAGTCCAGGACTAGGGGGAACTGTTTTAAAATTAGAGGTTTCCTTTTTAGGACAGAGATGAGGAAAACAATATTCTCTGATGGTTGTGCAACTTTGGAACTCTGCCTCAGAAAGTGGTGGGGCGGGGCGGGGTCGTTGAATATTTTTAAGGCAGAGGTAGATAGATTCTTGTTAGGCAAGGGAATCAAAGGTTATCGGCAGTAGATGGGAATGTGAAATTTAAAACACAAACACGATTTTATTGAATGGTAGAGCAGCCCCGAGGGGCCAAATGGCCTACTTCATCTATTTTGTATGTTCGTCTCTGCCCTTTTAGAAAGTCAGGACATATTTTTCCTTTTGAAGCATCAGCCTCTCATCATATTTCAGGTAGCTGTGAGCCCAAGGTTGTTAAGACTCCCTGTATACGGAGTCTTGCCTACCCCTCCACCACCCTCACCCCACATCTTAAAGTGGTTTATCTGGAGCAGGTGGATGCTTTGCCCAGAAACAAAACCTCAGGAACTCTCTGCTCAGATTGGAACCTGATGCGCCGGGATCTCAGCAGAGTTTGGAGTCTACTGAAAAAGCCAAGCAATTCAACTCCAGTATCTTCATAAAAGGGTTGTATCAATCACAGCACATACTGTAAGACAACTTTTTATTTGAAGATAAAGCCATTCAATCTATGCTCAGTTGTATAGTGTGACCACAGTTCAATTTTAATAAGACAGCATATAGCACCTGGATACAGAGTAAATGGGGCATAGCATAATTTCAAGCGTGTTGCAGCTAACTCTGCTGAGCGATCTCTGAATTTCTCACATACAGTTATGTTGTATGGTATTTAACCTACAGTTTCTTACAATGAAACTTAATAAGTAGATAACATTTTTCTGACTGGTGTATTTAAGTACAGAGCACAGCCATTTCTTAGTGTCTGAAATGAGGGTGAGCACTGAAGAAATAGTATTTAAAGCTCACATATTGCTCCAAAGTGAAGGTTTTAGATTGTGGCTGCATTGTTTGCTGGTGATGTCATCATTTTTAGGTTTGAATTCTAATTGAGAGAAGCTGTGCTTTTTAATTGGTTATGGGCATCTGAACACTGAGTTGCTCTCAGCTTTGGTCAGTTTTGTGTAGTGATTTAAGTGCCTGTAGAAGAATCATCAGTACCCATGTACCAGTTGGCTGAGCTTTTTAAGATTTACAATCTTTAACAACCTTTCATCATGCGTTCATTCATGTCAGAATTTTGACATGGAATCGCACTATGGTGATTCTGCTCAAAGAATGTAGTTCAAGGAATTATTGAATGGCAGCAGAATCCTGAGAAGGAGCTCTTAACTTCACAACATAGAAGTTACACCACGGAAAATGGCCATTCAGACCAAGCAGACATGTCAGCATTTACCCCCAAGCAAGCTTAGTCAACTTACCCACTGTGTTTCCATATTCCTTTATGCCCATTTTCATTCATCTGAATACTAGAGGGATATTACTAGTTATTACTTGTTCATCCTAATATGCAAGATAGGTTGGATTATTATATATAAATATAATTTTGAGAATTTTTTTTACATTATTCAGTGCCATGACAGAAAGGAAAAAAATATTGCATACTAAGTGACTGAGACAAAAAGTTTCATATTTATCTCACATGTTCACATTATGTCATATAAACAATGGCAATCAAAGATGGCATAGATCCTCAAACAATATATTTTTGGCAAAATGTTTATTGAATAAATACATATCATACTAGTTTCAATGGTTTACCAGACTTAATTAGCTAGATAAAGATATCATAATTCTTTTGTGATGATGCCTACTAGGATATTGACTCTTGCAGTCATGAAATCAATGTAATGCACCAATTCCTCCAGCCTATGAACAAGGCCACAGATCTGTGGCTTTCACAGAAAAAAATAGGTGATTGCAATCCTCAAAGTACCAAAGCATTCAGAACTGAGAGCCACATGGATCATCCTAACCTAGTGACCTTGCCTTTTAATATATACAGTAGTATTATACTGCTGTAAAACACACAGCGCACAGTTTTTTAGTGCACTTTATTATAAGCCTGATCTATATTATAAATAACTTCTTTCCACCAATTGTTTAGTGCCTCCAAAGGAAACTCGCTGTGGTGATTGCTGGTGATTTTGAAAAAACAGAAAACTCTCTTTTTAAAAAAAATATTATTACTAAAGTAAGAAGAACAGTGGAATCAAAGGATTTGACACAGAATTTATAGAACAAGTTGAGCAAAATATAAGTGGACAGAAAAACGGCAGGTGAAAATAATCTGAATGTACCTGAACCTTTTTTTTGCTAAGGGACAACTGATCGCCAGCAACTTCAAAAAATCAAAAATTGTGCTTCCAAAATCTCTCTATCGATTCTGCATAGGTAAAGCGCAAGCGCCTCGCCCATGTGCTAGTCACAGCAGAAACCCATTGCTTGCTTTATACTGTGGGTGGGATTTTCTTGTGGCAGGTGGGACTGGGAAATTTGAAGTGCAGACACCAGTGGGAAATTAGGTCGCAGTTTTCCCCTCTGGACTGTCATGGCAGGTCGCGTTTGCTGCTGCGCCATGTCAGGAGCTGCAATTGCATGTCTTTGCACCTCATGAATGCTCATTAAAAACCCAGCTCACTGGAATCACAATTGCACTCCAAATCTAATTGCCCTGTCAGTGAATAAGTAGGCCAGTTTGTTTGACGGCTGGATATAAGTGGTGTGCACCTGGCGAGTTGCACTTTATTCACAACTTTGACGTTTGTACGCCTAGCGTTCACCTGCCTTTCACTGTGTTCCTCTCGTGGCTTCTCCGACTCTGTGCCAAGGCTACTCAGGCAAGTTCAGCGGGAAAGGAAGGCGGGGTGGAAGGCACATGTTCAACGGAGGCATGGGGGCTGACTGAACAGAGGTAAGGGAATGGGGGGAGGTACACATTTGACTTGGGGTGGAGGTGACTGGAGCACAGGAACAGGACAGAAGGGGTGGACAGAGCCACATAAGGGGGGGGTTGGTGAGGGGGGGGCGTGGGTGAGGGGGGGGGGCGTGGGTGAGAGGGGGTGGGGGGGCGGTGAGGGGGGGGCGTGGGTGAGAGGGGGTGGGGGGAGGGGGGGGTGAGGAGATGTGGGGAAGTGTGAGGGGAGGCGGCTGGATAGAAGCAATGGAAGGGGTAGACAGAGACACATGACTGGGAGGGACCTGGCAGGCCCCGGCCTGCTTTCTGGATCCTTCTGTGTGGCAGTGGCACCCTTCTTGGCCTGTGGAGTTGCTGGGGGTCACAGAAAGAGGAGATTTGGATGGGCCAGACACTCCCAGAGTGGAGGGTGGATGACCCTGGGTTGTGCACCTGCTGACCCCCCTCCCTATGGGTGCGAGTGCCCCTGGCTGACTCCTTGAGGAGGAGCAGGGCTGGAGCGTGATCGAGCTGACCCATGCCCCCTTCGTGTTGATACTGTTGGGGGTCATCAATGGCATCAGCGACGGAGTTCAGCCTGTGCAGCAGTGCAAAACCAATGTCCTGGACCAAGGTCTCCATGGCGGCTGCCTTCCTACCAGTGTTGACTTTGATGCGTTGGCATGCCGGCACTATCACCTCAGATTGAAGGCGGACGGACTCCTCCATCATGTCTTGCAATCTGAGGAGTGCAGTGGGCATTCCTTCCTGATGTTCCCTAGCATGTCTTTGCAGCTCCAGCAACTGAGACTTGATCGAGGCCAGAGGCTTGTTCTCTGACTGAGACTCAGCAGATTTCTTGCCTCTATCAGACTTCGGAGTGCCAGAGACCTGGGAAGTCCCTGCTTCAGCCTACTGTGGATCAGACAATGTGATGTGTTCACCAGATTTGTGATCCTGAGGCCACTCTACAGCTAGGTTCCACAAAGGTGTGTGTTCCTGTGCTGTTGGAGGGTGTGGGTGAGCGCCTTGATGGGTCTTTAATGAACGTGCCTTCAGATTCCTCTCCAGAGTTTCTTCGGGGTTTGATTGGAGGCCCTGGGTTTTGGACTCCTTCGGCTGTTTCCCAGATGTGCCTGCCAAAGCAAGGAGAGATAATTAGTGCATGTCGGGGGACTGTAGAACAGGACACATCACTCACAACATGGTTGATGATGTTGCACTGCTGAATCCTCACTTGGTAGAGCACCGCCAACCTCACCATCAGCACAGCGACAGTCCAGATCACCGGCCAGCAGGATGACTCGATTTTCAAACTTTGTGAGGACCTTGATTTCAGGCACTCCTCCACCAGTCTGCGATCTCCCCCTCTTGTTGTGTGCAAGCTTGTCCTGCATGAATATAGATGGGGAAAGTGTGTAAGCAGGATACCTGACAGGCCAGATGATAAGGCTGTCTGGCATGTGGGTGGTGAGTGGTCCCATGGATGGGATGAGGACAATGAAAGTGTGCAAGAGAGAGTGAATGGTGACATCCCTTAAATTGGCAATGAGTGAGGTCCCTATGAATGTGTGAAGGGTTTGTGATTATGAAAGTTGAGAGTGATGGGAAGAGTGACTACCCTGGCAGAAGAGATCATTCATTATTTTGCAGCACTGGGTGGCTGTCCTCTTGCAGGGCATTGGCACTGACCATTGCTACCTCCACCTCCCAAACTGAATTAGTGGTGATGCTGCCCATCCTGCAGCCAGAACAGGTATAGAGGACATCACAGTGAGCCTTCATGGCGTTCAAAGACGCTCGAGTGACACGTCACTAAACCATGGGGATGGGGTGCTGCAATTTTCTTGCTTTTCAGGGTCATGCCTTCCATGCAGCAGTTGTGGGCTGGAAGCACTGAGAAGTGTGTGCGCGGCTGCACTTTAAACGTAGAACCCGGTGTGAGGAAATGATGAGGTGATGATGTGGTAAGTGACTGAGAGTCTGCCTGCCATCAAAACCGCTCCCCAGAATGCATGATTAATGAGGCAGGATCATTTGGTATGAAAAGCTGCCAACGTGGCCGGTGGGAAAAGCTTTCTTTTTTCCACCTACTTCCGCACTTAGTGCAAATCTGGGATGATTCAGGCCTAGGGCTTTAGGCTATGTGTAGATTGGGTTTCAATGATCATTTATTCCTCTCAGGAATGTGAGAAGGTCAGAAGGATCCAACTATAAAGGGGCCACTTCTAAAATGCTCTAAATAATCCTACGTCCTGCACCTGCGAGATTCAGGCTTTGTATAGCTCAGCGATTACAATCATTACATTAGTGCAAGGCTGGGCTATAGTTTTCTTCAAAGGAGGCAGCCTGGCAGTGCCCTGACTGAGGTTGTTGGCGCCTGGTTGTACTCACCTAGATCCAACCACTGCTGTGAATGCACTGCCATACCTGGGGCTTAGGGGGAGGAGGGGTTGTTGGGGGTGGAGGAAGCAACTCAGCTGCCAGTGATCCTTAAGGCTCTGCTACAGCTGCAAGGGAGGATTTGGGGTGGAATATCTGGAATGAGGGCAGCCCAAGGGCTTCACGATCACTGCCTAGCTTGGCAATGGAAGGTGATCATTGCAGGGTTGTGTGTAATCATGTGCCTCAACTAATTTTCCACAAACATAAAAGAAGTGCAGAATGCAGGCAGCAGGCAACACTGCCTTCTCCATGGTTTTCATGCAACTGAGGAGGAGAAGAAAGGCCCGTCGCCTTTAGACAGGGAAAAGGGTAGAGCCTGGCCTTGAGAAAAATGGGCTAGCGGTGCCCCATAAAGACCCAGAAGCTGAGGAGAAGAGACCAATTCCATGGAAGCATTTGGCACAACCCATGATGTACCGAAGACACCTCTCCTATTTGCAGCTGAGCGAGATACAATGCTGAAGATACCTTTGTTCATCAAGAGATGTGGCTCACATCTACCACATTCTTCAGGAGGATCTGATGTTGCAGGGGCTGGGAGGCCATCCAGTGGCTCTAAAGGTGACTGTCGCATTCAACAGTTTTGCTAGTGGCTTGTTTCAGGGCTCCACTGGGGACGTCTGCGCCTCTGCAGAATGTCACAATCCGCTGCTCATAAATGCATATAAGAGGTCACCAACACCCTATTCCGTAAAGTACACAATTATGTTCAGTTCTCCCTGGATGAAGCCAGCCAGGCTGCCAGAGCAGTGGGATTTGCAGTGACCTCCAGCTTCCCACAGGCGTAAGGTGCCATCGATTGCACACATGTGGCATTAAGAGCTCCCTGGCAGGAGCCACCACGATTTATCAATAGAAAAAACTTCCGCTCTGTCAATGTGCAGGTGACCTGTGATCACCAAAAGCAGATTGTGCAGGCCTGTGCGAAGTATCCTGGGACCTCGCATGATTCTTACAACTTTAGTCACTTGCAGGTACCACAGAGCTTTGTGGGCCCTCAACACATTGTGTTAGCTCATTGGTGGTAAAGACTACCCCCGAGAGACAAGGCTAATGACACCTGTTCGGCAGCCACAGAGTGTTTCAGAGGAGAGGTACAATGTGGCACATTCTGCAATATGCTGCTTGATTGAGCAGATCATTGGCACGTTGAAGATGTGGTTCAGATGTCTGGACTGGTCAGGCGGCATTCCAGTACTCTCCCCAGAGGACCTCCTGAATCATCTTGGTTTGATGCGCTCTTCACAACCTGGTGCTTCAAAGGGGGGTATGAGAGACCACATGGAGAGATGGAGGAGCTTCACATATCCTGCAAAGAGGAGGACATCAAAAGAGGGAGCTCAAAGAGGGCGGGTATGTTGCCGGTCCACAGGAATATGCCATAGCACAGGCCAGACACGGAAGACATGCCCATGAGACCTTATAAGGACAAGGTTCCAGGGCGATGAAGATGTCTAGCTCATACAAACCCATTTCACCTGTCCCCTCGATGCAGTGTAGACACTAACACCTTCTTTGCTATCCTCAACATCTCAGTGAAGGGCATCAATCTTAGAATGACTAGTCACAATCTTGTGTAACAATGGTCTCATCCTTGGAAGCCTAGGCAGCCTATAGAGCATGTTGCCATTCTGTTATGGGGTAAGAACTCCTCTAGCGCTGACTGTGAATCAAGTGGACATAGTGCAGCCCTTTCAATGATCATGTCAACATTTCACTGCCTACGCAGTACTCAAGAGGCAGGAACAACACTACAAACATCAGTACACTCATGGCAGTATGCCTGGAGTGTTGCAAGGCCCCTCAAGAAGCACAGTTATCAATCACTGGTTCTCGCTTAACTGTCTGAGGACTGATCTGAATCCGGACTGCGACATCTCTCATGCATGGATAATTTCCTGGCCTCATCCTCATACTGAGTCTCCAGTATGAGATCACTCTTTAGGCTGCTGTGATCTGTCACTGTCAATCATGGATGCGAGCCTGCAAGTAAGGTTACCTCTGTGTACACTGCGAGAGCCTCAGCAGCACCATCATCTGATCATTGACAAGCACTCATGACTTGGCCTTCATTGGAAGCTTCCCAAATTCACATCCAGCATTGCCATGGCATCTGGGAGTGAGGAAGCCCAGCCAATCTCTACACCATTTAAGCATTACCTCGTAATTTTGTTGATAAAGACCATAAGCAGATGTACTGGAGCTTCGCTCTCACCCAGTTGGAGGCTTCCACGTTTTCATTCTAATAGATTAAGATATACACGAGGAAGTCTAGGACATTGATGACACTGAAATGATCAAATAATCATGTTGATTGCCCTTCTGAGAGCTAGAACAGGGATTATGTCAAGGCACGATACCTTCAGGTGCAAACCAGAATCCGCCTATGTCATAGGCCAACATCATGAAGCTACATGCACACCCCTAACCTCCCATAGTCGTGGCAGTCTAGTTATCATTTCAGGAGCCACCATGTGCTAGCTAGATCTGTTACTCTGCATCATGCAGGTGGGGAATGGGAATTATTATAGGAGTAATGTTTAGCTATAAACTCAGTCATGACATCACGCTGCAGGCTGCTATGAACGGCTTAGGTACCTGAACATTACTTAAACTGTTAACCACACGCAAAACTGACAAGCATTACATAGAGGCCATTGAAAAATGCACTGGGTTGGAATGACTCCAATACGGGTTGCCATTAAAACCTATAACATATCTATAGAGAACAGACTTTAATGCAGTAACATCAGAAGAACAAAGCTGCAAAATCTGTACTCATGAGGCCACATTATATGGTCCTTTGATGCAAGTCTTACAAATTAATTAACCAACCACCATGTTGATAGAGCCAACTGGCTTTGCTCGTGTTGCCTCTGCGGACATAGAAGTGACTTACAGAACTGAGTTTAAGTGAAACACTATAGACCTGAGGGACACAATGGGAGATAAGAGGGGTGGGGGGGTGCATCTCTTGCACGTGGATGACCTCTGAGCATTGCATCAGATAGAAGAGCCATTCAGTAGATGAGACTTTCAGAAAAGCAAAATATATTTACAGCTGTGCAAAGTATACACAGTGAGTGAACAACCATGCCGCCATTTTGCTCTCAGTATTTCTTAAGTTTCCTAAACCCACCAATATGTCTAGGTGCATCCCCAGCATCTGCAGCAAAGGTGGAGGCAGCCTGCTGACTACAATGCAGTGTTGTCTGAGTTGACCTTGGCGGCGACCTCTGGAGGGCCCTGGCCTGCTTTGGGTCTCCTCCTTTGGGGTAGGTGCACCCTCCTCGGCCTCAGCATCTGGAGTTGCTAGGGTCACAGCAAGGGGGTAGCTGGACACCTTGAGTTGCTTGCCCCAGGGTGTCTGGCTGATGCTGTTCCTCCCTGGGGATGCCCGAGGGTACCTTCCCTTTCTCCTTGGGGAGAAGGAGGGAAACGCTGGAGGGAGATCGAGGTGTCCCATCCCCCTCTCGCCTAGCCACTCATGGATCCCATTCATGGCGAGAGCGATGATGTGCAGGTCCTAATGCACAACCAGCATAAAGTGCTGGACCAGGGTCTCCATCCCTTCCAATGGTGCCCTTGACATGCTTGCATGCCAGTGTCGTGACATCAGACAGAACATGGACGGACTCCATTCTCATCTGGTGATGGCCTGTGACAACCCTGCCTGTCTTTTGAGCTCCAGTGCTTCTGAGGGCTGATTCCAGAGGCTCGTCATCGGACTCAGGCTCAGGAGGAACCTGGCATCCAGCAGACTTTGGCTGTCACTGCCTCTGCCTGCTGTGCTGTGCTGTGCTCACCAGATGGTGACCCCCCCCCCCCCCCACCCCCCCCAAGCCTGCTCTAGAGCTAGATCCACTGAGGTGTGTGCCTGCAATGGTGGAGGGTGACGGTGAGCGCAGTGATGGGTCTTCATCGAATGTTTCCTTAGTCTCCTCGTCCCAGGTCCTTTGGGGGCTGTGGCTGATGGGATGGCTGGCAGTTTCCTGTAGCATTCCGTATTGAATGCTGTTTCACCCATTGTCATCCTCTGCTACATGTAATAGAAACATACAAAATAGGAGCAGGAGTAGGCCACTCAGCCCTTCGAGCCTGCTCCGCCATTCATTATGATCATGGCTGATTATCCAATTCAATACCCTGCTCCAGCTTTCTCCCCATATCCTTTGATCCCTTTCGTGCCAAGAGCTATATCTAACTCCTTCTTGAAAACATACCATGTTTTGGCCTCAATTACTTTCTGTGGTAGCGAATTCCACAGGCTCACCACTCTCTGGGTGAAGAAATTTCTCCTCATCTCAGTCCTAAATGGTCTACCCCGTATGCTCAGACTGTGACCCCCTGGTTCTGGACTCCCCCACCATCAGGAACATCCTTCCTGCATCTACCCTGTCTAGTCCTGTTAGAATTTTATAGGTTTCTATGAGATCCCCTCTCATTCTTCTGAACTGCAGCGAATATAATCCTAACCGACTCAATCTTTCCTCATATGTCAGTCCTGCCATCCCAGGAATAAGTCTGGTAAACTTTCGCTGCACTCCCTCTATTGCAAGAATATCCTTCCTCCAGATAAGGAGACCGAAACTGCACACACTATTCCAGGTGTGGTCTCACCAAGGCCTTGAATAATTGCAGTAAGATACCCCTGCTTCTGCACTCGAATCTTCTTGCTATGAAGGCCAACATACCATTTGCCTTCTTTACCGCCTGTTGCGCCTGCATGCTTACCTTCAACGACTGGTGTACAAGGACACCCAGGTACACAGTAATCTTTGCAAACGCAGTAAGCAGATGCATCATTATAATTTCTCAAAAATGCAGATATGATTAATGTCAAACACTGTCCAGAATTTTATTTGAACTCTCACAACCTACCTTTTTTTCAAAAAGATTGATTCGATGACTCTGGGCAGAATCAGTTATAGTTAAAGAAGTGAAGCAACAACAAATTAGCAAATATTTTTGTTAAAGATGTGCAAAAAAAGTATGTTGATGAATTGTTAGGCAAATACTGGTCTGTGCTAGCATATAGCTGGAAGTCTCCTTTAAGATCCTCCTATTTCTTTTATATTACATATGCTATTTATGCTTATGGCTGATAATTGCTTAAAGCCAGGCATCGACTGCTTTAAAGCAATTGTCCTTTCACTGAAAGGAATATCTCTAGTGCCAGTCAGCCTAAGGAAAGAGGCGACAGAAGTGGCCTCTAACCTAAAAATGTGTCACACCCTTGTAGCGGCTTTCAGTTGTGATCTATTATTGTTAACTTTGATACCATCAAAAGACCTAAAAGAATGCCATCTGGGGGCTTACATGGTCCTCTGATTTCTAGGTCATTAAACCTTTTTTAAATTCAATTACTAATAGACAATTCAAAAAATGACAAATTGTAGAGCTGTCATTTTCTTTACAGAAGCTGCTGACAGTCATCAAAAATATTGTCAGTGCGTTTTTGTGGAGTTTTTTTTTAAAGATTGACTTCAAGTTGATTGTTAACCTTTTGAACGCAGAAGCAGTGGGGAAAAACATCAGTTTTTAGCTTATTCTGAGGCCCTAAAATAAAAATGTGTTCTATGTGCAGCTTTTTGATCTGCAGTCTAACATTGGCACTATAAATTTCCAGATTTCCCATACGGTAGTCCCCAAAAAAATCTTTGTATTTTTAAATTAACAAAAGACATTTGCTGCTGTAATGAAAGTTAAATGGAGCATACCTAATGAACAGTGGGAAACAATTTATATTCCACAAATGGACTGACCTGATAACTCACAAAGAAGTGGGCTTGTACCATACATTGGGTTAAGTAAATGAGAAGATAAAGATTAGAAATACCTGCAAATTTTAAATGTGAACTTAATCAGACTGATTTTGGTAATATCGCTCTGAAACTTCTTTCCCTCTTCAATTCCACTGTCAACTGCATAAAAAGAGTAAGGAGATGATGTCATCACTTCTAGTATAAATAGTATGTTAAAAGCTGGTGGGATTGGTATGACTCAATTCAGGGAACAAAAGTATTTGTAGAGATAAATTAGAAGTAATTTTATGATATTAATTAAAGTTTTAAGACAGGCATATTACTGACAGGATCGACTTAACAAAGAACAGGGTTCATTGCCTACCAACTAGCTTGGCTAGTACTAAATGCAAAATCTATTCCTTAAACATGTAAGTGGGATCAGCTTTGTTACAAGACCACCTTCTGTTAGCTGTCAGACCTTTTGAATTAGCTTAATTAAGGTGAAACATTTAAAACTCGTGATCTTAAACTGTATGCCGTACAGAAATTAGAATCCCCAAGATGGGGATAGTTTAGCAAGGAATTATGTCATAGTTCTGTATGAAAATACTTAGAATTGTAATGTGTAGCTAATCATCCTGTGACATTTATTTGAATTTTTATCTGTTAATATTTAGCAAATTACTATTTGTGGTTATTTTTTCAGAGGAGGATAGGTATGAAAGCTACTCACGGATGTTGCTGAAGTATTTTGTAGCAGAAGGTATTGTTTGTGGGCATTCTCTTTTCATAGCATCTGCCAGAGATCATCCGGAGGAAATATTACAGGTACTGTTTTTGATGAAGATATTATGGGAATGTATTTTGCTTCAATTATTGTGTGACTATGTTTTGTCTCTTAAGTATTGATCATTACAGTCACTTGATATCCTTGAAAGGATACTAGGGATGTTGCAATAATATTGTTGCAATCTTAAAAGTCATTCCCAAACATCACCTCAGCTGATTTGAATGCAGTTTTCTTTTGGCACATCAAAATAAGTACAGGAAAGATGCTGATAGCCAACATTTTCATTCCTCATTAATGAGTACATTAGGTAAATATAGATGCATTAATTGATAAATTATAAAAGAAATTTATAGACCACAATAATAAAATGGCCGGGTTGGATCTGAAACTGACTTTTGTGATGCATTCTTGCAAAGTACTTTTTAGAGTAGTAAAATAAGACAATAAGAAAGGAAGTAAAGGACTTAATTCCTGGAGTAGGGACGGGTAGGGGAAAGGGTCAGATCTACAGTTCCCTACCATATTGTGATTTTTGGGAATGATTTTTAAGATTGCAACAATAATATTGCAACATCCCTAGTACCTGATTAATTATTCCTCAATCACATTTAGTCACTTGTTTGAAACTTGCAGTCATTTTACATAGTTGTTTAGATTCTATTAATATAAAAATCACACAAATGTACACTTTTCCCTGCAAAATATACTAAGTATAGTGTTCTAAATCCATGAAATTATGAGTGTTCACGGATAATATAGTCCCTAAGTATGCAATTTCTTTTATAATCAAAACGTTCTTTAATAGTATAAAACTTAATGTGATGTTTAAAGATACATGTAGTCCTTCATAAAACCTGTCAACCTTGTAATACTACAGGCCTATCACATAAGTAATGTCCTTGGTCATATATCACATTGACCTGAATTTTTCCATAGTAATGATGGTGAAATTGTCAGTGTTCGCTATCATTAAACTGACAGCAACTTATGGAGTCTGCATAGGCGGACTTAAATACGGAAATTCACAAATTGCTGTCATTGTGTCTGTGTTTCTCCATAGGGCATACTGTTGAAATCTCCATGGTGCAATCAAATAAAAATTACTGAACTGACGAGAGCATATCCTTTTATGCTGTTAGTCTTGCTCTAAAATACCTTGGAAAACATTGCATTTTGTTCAATGAAGTGAAACTAGGTTTTTGACTTACTAAGCAATGTCCCCTCTAATTCCTTTTTGTTGTGCACAGCCTGCTTGTTGCACTGCGCGGTCTCTTTAAGTTTACTGCACAGGCACCTTAAATGGAATGTTGGTTGTGCGTGGTCTCTTGGTTCCCTGCATAGTAGGTTCCAGATTGCTGTGCGTCTGGAACCTACTGAGGGAACATTGGTATTAAGTTCATAATTACTGTTGAAAGACATCCCTGTCTCTAAAACAAAACCAATTTAATGTTTGTGGAATGTCAAATTTCTCCATAATTTAAAAAAAAATTCAATAGATTTTTAATTTTATGATATTTCACTTTCAACATTAATATAATTATACAATGTGTATATCCCAATCTTTATTTAGCTTTCTGTAGAAAAAACTAAAGAGTGAAGGATAATCAGTGCCTTTTACAAAGATAAAACAGAAAATGCTGGAAATACACAGCAGGTCAAGCAGCATCTGGGTGGAGAAACAAAGTTAATGTTTTAGGTTGATGACCCTTTAATCAGAACTGATGAAAGATAAATGTAATTTTTTTGAGTAAGTGGGAGGGGGATGATCTTTAATAGGATGGAAGGCAGGAGAGATTAAATGACGAATTGTTTCATGTACAAAACCCAAAAGAAGTGGTAATAGGTATAGGAAAGAAACAAAAGATGATATGAGGTGTGAATGGCTGCATAGTAGCCTTTCAAATGCAACATTAGGGAATAAAGAAAGAATTAGACAAAAACCAGAAAAAAAATGAAACAAAATGGAAGTAGAGGTTGTTGCCTAAAATTGTTGAACTCAGTGTTGAGTCTGGAAGGTTATAGAGTGCTGGGCAAAAGATGAGGTAATGTTCCTCGAGCTTGCATTGAGTTTCATTGAAACACTGTAGCAGGCCAAAGACAGGTTAGAGTGGGAGCATGATGGAGCCTTGAAATGAGAAGCACCTGAAGGCTGGGGGTCATGCTTGTGGACTAAATGAAGGTGTTCCTCAAAATCGTCACACAGTTTGCATTTGGTCTCCCAATGTAGAGGAGACCATATTGTGAGCTGCGAATACATTCTTTTGCTTGGAAAGGGTGTTTGGGGCCTTGAATGGCGAGAAGGCAGGAGGTAAAAAGGCAGGTGTTGCATCTCCTGCATTTGCATGGAAAGGTGCCATAGGAAAGAGAGGATTGTTGGGTAATGGACCATGGTTTTGCAAAGGAAATGGTGCCTTCAAAATGTTAGGGAAAGTCCAGGACGATGTAGCTAGAAGTGGCAAAAATGGTGGAGGATGATCCGTTAAATACGGAATCCAGTGAGATGGAGAATGAGAACAAGGCGAACTCTGTCATGACTCTGGGAAGGAAGGAAAAGGAAGGGATGGGAGCAGAAGTTCATGAAATAGATTAGACATTGGGGAGGTCCCTGTGAACTACATTGGAGAGAATCCTCGGTTGAGGAAAAAGGAAGAACATAGGTAATGCTAGTATGGAAGGTTGCCAAAAGATGCACTTTAACAAAAAGCTTTTTACCTTAATTTCAGGTGTAAAGTCAAAAGCTTCGCCAACGCATGGGCACCAACATCTCTCTAGATCTTTCCTCCCCTTCCCTCCTTTTCTTCTGACCCCACCTGTTCCTCAAATCACACCCCTTGCCGTGTATTCACGATACCTTCACCTCACTGACTCTCTATGCTTTGTCCTCGGCATAGCTTCATCCCTTACACCAACACATCAATTAATTTCGAGCTCTGCATGATGCTGAACTCTTCTTCAGTCACCTGTACCTCCACATCAATTTCTTTGGCCAGGAGTCTTCCCCCACCTTGGTGGACCCTTTTACCCATCCCCCATATTCTCCCTGGGCCTGGGCCCCTCCCTCTGGCTTCTTAGCCTCTCTAGATCTTTTAATGAGAACTGCTGGTGTGACATTGGGCATCTTAATTTCTCTGCTCCTTTCACTCACTCCAACCTACTTCCTTCTGAATTTGTAACTCTCTGTTCTCTCAAAGTCATAACCTAACATTGTCATCAAATCTGCTGACAAGGGTGGAACTGTTGTTGCATGGTGTACTGACTTTTACCTAGCAGAGGCTCAATGCCAACACTCCGACACTTTCTCCTACATCACCCTGGACCATGACTCCATTACCAAATATCAAGCCATTGCATATAGGACTGTTACTGACCTGACATCCTCTGGAAATCTTGCTCCAAAGCCTCCAAGCTCAAAGGCACCCAGCCCCAAATAGCCCACCTCAACCTCTTTTCCAAAATCCATAAATAAAACTGCCTTGCTTGACACATTTTTTAAAAAAAATATTCATGGGATGTGGGCTTCTCTGGCTGGGCCAACATTTATTGCCCATCCCTAATTGCCCTTGAGAAGATAGTGGTGATAAAAAGTTTGAACCGCTGCAGCCCATGTGGTGTAGGTACACCCATAGTGCTGTTAGGAGGGAGTTCTAGGATTTTGACCCAGGAGCAGTGAAGGAACGGCGATATATTTCCAAATCGGGATGATGAGTGACTTGGAAGGGAACTTCCAGGTGGTGGTGTTCCCATCTATCTGCTGCCTTTGTCTTTCTAGATGGTAGTGGTTGTGGGTTTAGAAGGTGCTGTCTAAGGAGCTTTGGTGAATTCCCGCAGTGCATCTTGTAGATGGTACACACTGCTGCTACTGTGCATCGGTAGTGGAGGTAGTGAATGTTTGTGGACGTGGTGCCAATCAAGCGTGCTGCTTTGTCCTGGACGGTGTCAAGCTTCTTGAGTGTTGTGGGAGCTGCACTCATCCAGGCAAGTGGGGAGTATTCCATCACACTCCTGACTTGTGTATGTAGATGGTGGACAGGCTTTGGGGAGACAGGAGAGAGGTGGGTTACCCATTGCATGATTCCTAGCCTCTGACCTGTCTTGTAGCCACAGTATTTATCTGGGAAAATCAGGTTGGTAGTGGATCCCAAGAAAAGGAATTTGTGGAATGTCTACGAGATTGGTTTTTGGAGCAGCTTGTGGTGGAACCCACTAGGGAACAGGCAATTCTAGATTTAGTGATGTGTAATGAGGCAGATTTGATAAGGGAGCTTAAGGTGAAAGAACCCTTAGGAGGAAGTGACCATAATATGATAGAATTTACCCTGCAATTTGAGAGGAAAAAGCTGGAATCAGATGTAACGGTATTACAGTTGAATAAAGGCAACTACAGGGACATGAGGTAGGAGCTGGCCAGAATTGACTGGGAGATGAGCCTAGCAGGAAAGACAGTGGAACAGCAATGGCAGGAGTTTCTGGGAGTAATTTGGGAGAGACCGCAAAAATTCATCCCTAGGAAGAAGAAGCATACTAAAGGGAGGATGAGGCAACTATGGCTGACAAGGGAAGTCAGGGACAGCATTAAAGCTAAAGAGAAAGCATACAATGCGGCGAAGAGCAGTGGGAAGCCTACAAAGCCCAACAGAAGACAACTAAAAAAGAAATAAGGAGGGAGAAGATTAAATATGAGGGTAAACTAGCCAGTAATATAAAAGAAGATTGCAAGCGATTTTTTTGATATATAAAGGGTAAGAGAGAGGCAAAAGTGAACATTGGGCCACTGGAAAATGACGCTGGAGAAGTAGTAGTGGGGAACAAAGAAATGGCAGAGGAACTGAATAGGTACTTTGCGTCAGTCTTCACAGTGGAAGACACGAGTGACATCCCCAAAGTTCAAGAGAGTCAGGGGGGGGGTGGTGGCAGAGGTGAGTATGGTGGCCATTACCAAGGAGAAGGTGCTAGGAAAACTGAAAGGTCTGAAGGTGGATAAATCACCTGGACCAGATGGATTACACTCCAGAGTTCTGAAGGAGATGGATGAAGAGATAGTGGAGGCGTTAGTGGTGATCTTTCAGGAATCCCTGGAGTCAGGGAGGGTCCCAGAGGGCTGGAAAATCGCTAATATAACCCCCTGTTTAAGAAGGGAGTGAGGCAAAAGACGGAAAATTACGGGCCGATTAGCCTGACCTCGGTCATTGGTAAGATTTTAAAGTCCATTATTAAGGATGAGATTTCAGAATACTTGGAAGTGCATGGTAAAATCGGGCAAAGTCAGCATGGTTTCATCAAGGGGAGGTCATGCCTGACAAATCTGTTAGAATTCTTTGAGGAGGTAACGAGTAGGTTAGACAAAGGGGAGCCAATGGATGTTATCTACTTGGACTTCCAGAAGGCCTTTGATAAGGTGCCGCACAGGAGGCTGCTCAATAAGATAAGAGCCATGGTGTTAGAGGCAAGGTACTAGCATGGATAGAAGATTGGCCGTCTGGCAGGAGGTAGAGAGTGGGGTTAAGGGAGTCCTTCTCAGGATGGCAGCCGGTGACTAGTGGAGTTCCGCAGAGGTCAGTGTTGGGACCACAACTTTTCACTTTATACATTAATGATCTAGATGAAGGAACTGAGGGCATCCTGGCTAAGTTTGCAGATGATACAAAGATAGGTGGAGGGACAGTTAGTATTGAGGAGGCGGGGAGCCTGCAGAAGTATTTGGACAGGTTAGGAAAATGGGCAAAGAAGTGGCAGATGGAATACAACGTGGGGAAGTGTGAGGTCATGCACTTTGGTAGGAAGAATACAGGCATGGACTATTTCTAAGTGGGGAGAGAATTCAGAAATCTGGAGTGCAAAGGGACTTGGGAGTCCTAGTCCAGGATTCTCTTAAGGTTAACTTGCAGGTTGACGCGGTAGTTAGGAAGGCAAATGCAATGTTGGTAGTTATTTCAAGAGGACTAGAATATAAAAGCAGGGATGTGCTGCTGAAGCTTTATAAGGCTCTGGTCAGACCACATTTAGAATATTGTGAGCAATTTTGGGCCCCGTATCTCAGGAAGGATGTGCTGGCCCTGGAGAGGATCCAGAAGAGATTCATGAGAATGATCCCAGGAATGAAAAGCTTAACATATGAGGAACGTTTGAGGACTCTGGGTCTATACTTGATGGAGTTTAGAAGGATGAGGGGGGATCTGACTGAAACTTACAGAATACTGAAAGGCTTGGATAGAGTGGACATGGGGAAGATGTTTCCATTAGTAGGAGCGACTAGGACCCGAGGGCACAGCCTCAGAGTAAAGGGAAGACCTTTTAGAACAGAGATGAGGAGAAACTTCTTTAGCCAGAGAGTGGTGAATCAATGGAATTCATTGCCACAGAAGGCTGTGGAGGCCAGGTCATTGAGTGTATTTAAGACCGAGATAGATAGATTCTTGATTGGTAAGGGGATCAAAGGTTGCGGGGAGAATGCTGGAGAATGGGGCTGAGAAACTTATCAGCCATGATTGAATGGCGGAGCAGATTCGATGGGCAGAATGGCCTAATTTCTGCTCCTATGTCTTACGGCTACTCCAGTTCCGTTTCTGGTCAATGGTAACCCCCAGGATGTTGATAGTAGAGGACTTAGTGATGGTAATGCCATTGAACATCAGCGGGTGATGGTTGGATTCACTCTGGTTGGATATGATCATTGCCTGACACTTGTGTGGCACTAATGTTACTTGCCACCTAACAGCCCAAGCCTGGATATTGCCCAGGCCTTCCTGCATTTGGACATGGACTGCTTCAGTATCTATGGGGTCTCAAACAGTGCTGAACATCATGCAATCATCAGTGAACATCCCCACTTCTGAGCTGAAGATGGTTGGGCTGTGGACACTAGCCTGAAGGATTCCCTTCGCTGATGTCCTGGAGCTGAGATGACTGACCTCCAACAACCACAACCATCTCCCTTTGTGCTGTGTATGATTCAAACCAGCAGAGAGTTTTCCCCCTGGTTCCCATTGACTTCAGTTTTTCTAGGGCTCCTTGATGCCACACCCTGTCAGATGCGGCTTTGGTGTCAAGGACGGTCAGTCTTACCTCACCTCGGGAGTTCAGCTCTTTTGCTTATGTTTGAACCAAGGCTGTCGTGAGGTCAGGAAATGAGTGGCCCTAACGAAACCCAAACTGGGCGTCAGCGAGCGGGTAATTGCTAAGCAAGTGCCACTTGATAGCACTGTTGATGACCCCTTCCATTATTTTATTGATGATGGAGAGTAGACTGATGGGGCGTTAATTGGCCAGGTTGGATTTCTCCTGCTTTTTGTGTACAGGGCATACCTGGACAATTTTCCTCATAGCCGGGTAGATGCCATTGTTGTACCTGTACTGGAACAGACTAAGGGTGCGGCAAGTTCTGGGGCACAAGTCTTCAGTACTATTGCTAGAATATTGTCAGGGCCCATAGCCTTTGCAGTATCCTGTGCCTTCAGCCATTTCTTGATATCATGTGGAGTGAATCGAATTGGCTGAAGGCTGGCATTTGTGATGTTGGCATCTGTGATGCTGGCGACCTCCGGAGGAGGCCAAGATGGATCATCCACTTGGCACTTCTGGCTGAAGATTGTAGCAAATGCTTCGGCCTTATCTTTTGCACTGATGTGTTGGGCTTCTCCATCATTGAGGATGGGGATATTTATGGAGCCTTCTCCTCCAGTGAGTTGTTTAATTGTCCACCACCATTCACGACAGGATGTGGCAGGACTGCAGATCTGATCCATTGGTTGTGAGATTGCTGAGCTCTGTCTATCACTTGCTGCTTATGCTGTTTGGCATGCAAGTAGTCCTGTGTTATAGCCTCACCAGGTTGATACCTCATTTTTAGGTATGCCTGGTGATCCTTCTGGCATGCCCTCCTGCACTCTTCATTGACCCCTGGCTTGATGGCAATGGTAGAGTGGGGGGTATGCTGGGCCATGAGATTACAGATTGTGTTCAGTTCTGCTGCTGCCGATGGCCCACAGCGCCTCATGGATGCCCAGTCTTGAGTTGCCAGATTTATTCGGAATCTATCCCTTTTAAGCATGGTGGTAGTGCGAATACCCTCCATCGTGTTAAAGCGGGACTTCATCTCAACAATGACTCTGCGGTGGTCACTCTTACTGTCATGGACAGATGCATCTGGGGTAGGCAGGTTGGTGAGGATGAGGTCAAGAATGGTTTTTCCTCTTGTTGGTTCCCTCACCATCTGCCGCAGACCCAGTCTAGCAGCTATCTCATTTAGGGCTCGGCCAGCTCGGACAGTAGTGGTGCTATCGAGCCATTCTTGGTAAAGGACATTGAAGTCTCCCACCTAGAGTACATCCTGCGCCCTTGCCACCCTCAGTGCTTCCTCTAAGTGGTGTTCAACATGGAGGAGCACTGATTCATCAACTGAGGAAGGGTGGTATGTGGTACTCAGCAGGAGGTTTCCTTGCCCATGTTTGACCTGATGCCATGAGACTTCATGGGTTCCGGAATTGATGTTGAGAACTCCCAGGGCAACTCCCTCCCGACCGTATACCACTGTGCCGCCACTTCTGCTGGGCCTGTACTGCCGATGGGGCAGGGCATACCCAGGGATGGTAATGGTGGTGTCTGGGACATTATCTGTAAGGTATAATATGTCAGGCTGTGTTTGACTAGCCTGTGAGACAGGTCTCCCAATTTTGGCACTAACCCCCAGATATTAGTACGGAGGACTTTGCAGGGTTGATGGGGCTGATATTGCCAATATAATTTCTGGTTCCTAGGTTGATGCCATGTGGTCTGTCCGGTTTCATTCTATTTAGTGACTTTGTCGCAGTTTGTTACAACTGAGTGGCTTGATAGGCCATTTCAGAGTCAACCACATTGCTGTGGGTCTGGTATCACGTGTATGCCAGACTAGGTAAGGATGACAGATTTCCTTCCCTAAAGGCATTAGTTTTTACAACAATTGACAATGGTTTATGGTGATCATCTGACTTTTAATTCCAGATTTTTTTATTGAATTCAAATTCCGCTATCTGCTGTGGCGGGATTTGAATGTGTGTTCCCAGGTTTACCCTGGGTGAACTGGCATTACCCTGGGCCTCTGGATTACCAGTCCAATGACATTGCCACTTGCCATTGCCTCTCCTTCAGTCTGTTCTTGCCCCACTGAACTTATTTCTTCCTATCTCAACTGCATTTTTCCTCCCCTTGAACAGCCTCTTCCTATTTAAATCCTGGACTCTTTCTGGCCTTTACTGTTTCCTCTTCACCATGAACAACGTCCTACACTACTATCCCCCACCAGGGCGTCTTGAGAGCTCTCTGCTTATTCCTTGAGCGGAGGCCTAAACAGATGCCATCTACCACCATCTTCCTCCATCTGGCTGAACTTGTTCTCACATTGAGCGACTTCTCCTTCAACTCCACTCGCTTCCTTCTAGGTTCTAGCTATGCCTGCTTTTGTAGGATATGTGGAACGTTCCTTGATCCAGTCCCACTTGCACCCCTTCCCTCATTTTTTTTCCAGTACATTGATGACTACATCAGTACTCCTCCCTACTCTCACTTTGAACTGTAAAATTTCATTCACTTTGTTTCCAATTTCCACCCCTCTCTCACTGACTCTTTCCTTCTCTTCTTGGACTTCTCTGTCTCCATTTTTGAGGATAGGCTAATATCAACTAATTTTCACCATAAACCCACGGACCCCCATAGCTACCTTGACTGCACTTACTCACACGCTGCTTCCTATAAGAACTCTATTCCATTCTCCCAGTTTTTCTGTCATATCTGTCAGACAATGCAATCTTCCATTCTAGCATATCCAATATTTTTTCCTTTTTCTTCACCAAAGATTCCAAAGGGATCCTTTGCTCCGCAAAACCCTGGTCCACTCCTCAGCCAACTCCAAATCGCCCGCCTCCCCCCCAACCCACCTCCATTTCTTGCATCACCTTTCCATACTAGTGCAGGAGATGCAACACCTGTCATTTTATCTACTCCCTTTTCACCATCTGTGGCCCCAATCACTCATTCCAAGTGAAGGTGTGATTTACTTCTTTCAATTTAGCATACTGTACTCACTGCTTACGATATGGTCTGCTTTACTTTGGGGAAACCAAAACCAGACTAGGTGGCCGCTTTGTGGAACACCTCGGTTCAGTCCACAAGAATGACCCTGAGCTTTCTGCCACTTGTCATTTCAATGCTGCACCTTGCTTCCACTCTGAGCTCTCTGTCCTTGGCCATAGAGTGTTCCAATGAAGTTCAGTGCTAGCTTGAGGAACAGCAACTCTTTTGGCTAAACACCATATAACCTTCCAGACTCAACATTGAGTTCAGCAATTTTAGACCATAACCTCTACCTCTGTTTTATTTCATTTTTTTTTGCTGGTTCAGCTTTGTCTCATTTTTTTTCTTTATTCCTACATGTTGCATTCGGACAGCTGCTATGTGGCCATTCACACCTCACCTGGACGTCTTTTGTTTCTTTACTATACCTTTGGCTTTTGTACCATGAAATCTTTTGTTACCTAATCTTTCCTGTACTCCACCCTATTTGCATTGGCTATTGTTATTGGCTACTTACCCTGTTTGAAGACATCACTGTTGCTGAACGCCAGAGGAGACTTTCTTCTATCACTTGGCACCAGATTCAAACAAAAGGCAGGAAAGGAAAACTCTATGCTTTGCAGATCACTAGATCTTTGTGAGCAACTTTCATCAAGATCAGCACCCAGTGTTGTCACTTTCCCACTAACTGAAATCAGGCCATTATCTCAAATCCACAGCTTCCAAGCCTACCCCGTATAGAATTACCAAAAACATATAATTTATATTTCTTTTAGAATCCATCAATGAAAAATTGGTGCAGGTGTTCCTTGTTATTTCCCACAGTAGTTCGGAAAGGTAGACTTAGATTCAACTTCAGGACTTCCTAAAATGCTTTACAACAAATAAGAACAATCACTGTTATTTTGCAGGGATTAGCCTTTTTGATTACAAGTTTCAATTTTAAAATGAATGATTAAAACTTATAATGGAAAAATTTGATAGCCGTGATGCAAAGGTTTTTATTTTATTATAGGTAGGTATTACTTTGGAAGGGCAGATTAGGACGACTTCAACAAGATTGTGGTCCAAGTCGACTGGTAATTCAAAAGCCTTCCACACATTTATTACTCAAAAGCTAAAAGTGATGGCTTTGAGGATGAAAGTGCTTTTCTCAGTAGTGCTGCTTATGAAGTATGGATTACCTTAACTGATGAGCCAATGATCGAAGCTTAGCTGCTACACAATCTAAGTCTTTTTTTATTGTAAATAGAATAGAGTGCTATGTGATGTCTTTACTTGGCTTAATGTGTGAGCAATTAAGCTAGCTTAGAAGGGTGTGAGGTTAAGCCTCATTAACTGTGGGATGGGGGTACCTTGGGCTTTATTATACTCTGGAGAATTCAGCTTGTAAGTAGGGTCAGATTGTAACAATGGCTGTGATTTCCTTCTGTCAAAACAAAATGATGTAAGCAGGTTACTGTATGAATTTAGATTCTAGTAAGGTAATTGCAAAATTAGGTCTGCAGCTATATTACATTGTTGGTCTAAGGCCATCAGCTAGAACGTGCAAATCTAAGTTGGAGATATACTTTGCCAGCAGTAAGTTTTGGAGTTTCAGCCAACTGTCTGAACATTTCCTAAGTCCAGTTTCACATTGCAGTTGTACTTCACATGGTGCCATGTCCAAATAATGTGACACAGCTGTAAATGAGGTCTTCTATTGATTGGTTTTGGTATGTTCCAGAGTCAGATTGGGATCCGATTCTGGAGTTATGAAATCACTTTCATATAAGTGCAACACCAGAACCCCCTTTGCACTACTGTGAAAATGCCTGTGTAACTACACTCTAAGGCAGCTACTTAAATATCTCTAGTTTTTTTCCTGAGGTTTCCTCAGACTTTTGCTGAGTAACTTATTTTGACAAAATAAAAAATAAACCAAAGTAATATTTTATTATTAATATCCTGAAAATGCTTTTTATTAGTTACGCTACTTGAAGCATAGTAACATTTATATAGTACAGAACTTGAATATTGCTCAAAAAAGAGACTTGCTATTGAAACTTTTCATCTTGCACTCATCAGGACAGCTTGCAAGATAAACCAAAAGTAAAGGGATCAAAAACTTATCCCGCATGAGAGAGTGCTGACTGGCTGGCCGGCAAATGGACTCCAATTGGTAGAGGCGCTGCCGTAGAGAACGCAGCAGAGAATAATCAACTGCCACACCCTTGTTCAAATTCATACCAGGTATGTTGGCTCTGATAGACCAAGGCATTGCAATAGGAAATGAACCGGGGAATGGCTGTCCCCCAAGCCTTTGTTTAGTTGGAAAAGGTGCAATTCTCCTTCTGTCTGCAAAGAACAGGGCCTTGTGAGTGAACATATGTCGCTTCTAGCATGTATAAGTGAGCCACACTGTGGGCATAACTGAATCTTGAGTTTGTTTTCAGTATAACCCTTAACACAATCAAGATTGTTTAGCAAGTGCTGTCCACTTGCAGAATCACATCTAATGTCGGACACTGTTTTGAGTTTAGCAAGCATGGGCTGGTCGGTTACAGTCAATACTTTGCCTGTTGTGAACAGCCGAAGGGACGTGCTGTGTCATACGATTCACCAGTCATTAGGACATACGGCCTATGTACCTGGCATCACACTGGCACAAATTCATGCACCACGTTACTCATTTTTGTGATATGCAGAACATCTTTATGGCTTGATGACAGCATGCTGTTAGTGCAGAATACCATAAGTCCCAACAACTGGCAGATCATATCAAACAGCATGTTCCTTCAGCTGTTCGCAACAGGCAAATTACTGACTGTACTCAACCAGCCCATGCCTGCAAAACTCTAAATATAGTGTCCAACATTAGATGTAATTCCACGATCTGACTACACTTGCTAAACAATCATGATTGTGCTAAGGATTGCACTGAAAACCAATTTAAGATGATCAGTCAGGCTCACAGTGTGGCTCACTTACACATGCCAGCAGCCACATATATTCACAGACAGGACCCTATCCTTTGCAGACAGAAGGACAATGCCCACAAATTGTGCCTTTTCCAACTAAACACAGGCTTTGGGGAATAGCCATTCCCTGGTTGATTGCCCATGGCCATGCCTTGACCTCTCAGAGCCAACCTGCCTGGCTTGAATTTGAATAATAGCTTGGCAGTTGACTGTTCTCTGTTGCACTCTCCATGGCAACATCTCTACCAATCAGAGTCCACTTGCTGGTCAGTCAGCACTCTCTTCTCATGCAGTATGAGTTGTTGTTCCCTTTACTGTTGGCTTATCTTGCAAGCTGCCCCGATGAGTGCAAGATGAAAAGCTTCGATAACATGTCTCTTTCTGTATTACTGAAGCATTTATATACCTTATCATGTCACAAAGCTTCAAAGCAGTTTATGCAATTATTTTTAAGTGCAAAGGCTGTTAATATAATAAATATTAGTCCAAGGATTTACATTTGCTGTCAAAAACTTTATTTCAATTCTTGTTTTTTTACTGTTTCACTCAACTATATTTGTGGATTTATTTTTCATTCAACATGGAAATGTCATTCAGATATTAGAGGAACGTAGCCAATTAGGTTGTGCTTTATTAGTGCAAAGATATTATCACAGATGAATGAACAAGTGTAAAGTACCACAGATTCTAAGGTGAAAATGATGTACAGTTTATTGGAGAACGGGTTGCACAAAGCCGCAATGTCAGAGGGGATGCTGAATTCATTCCTATTGTCATATTAAAGGTGGCTGGTGTGAAATAGTTTATCCATTCTTGAGATTTCTTCCCTGTAAATGCTACACAGTGCTGGTGCAGTACAAGGAAACAGCAACAGGTGTCACTCATTATGTCAGTAGCAAAAGCTGAAACAATGACCAGCCCTGGGAGTTAGGTGAGTGCTTAAGTAGGAATTATCCTAATGATCTTTGCCAGAAAAGTGATCTGCAAGGATCACTGGCATTTGGATAATCAAGCTTAATGAAGATAACGCTGCCTGAAAAACATTGCAGGTGTTAATTTGTGTTATTTTGAAGACAATAGCTTGTTTTGTTTTAGGATGAAAGAACTTCTTTGGACTGTTTCAAATTGTACGACACAAGGTTAAGCCAATATGTAGACTTATTTTCTCTCGAATTCCAAAATTTAGTACCTGCACTAGTTTTACATATTGTTGTTTATAGAGAGTCTGGAAAAGAAGAAACACAGTTGTTCCATGTACATTTTTCATTTCTGAATGCATAGTGGACTGTTGATCGACATTAATTCTCCAATCCATTTAGCTGAGATTTCATCATTAATAGCGGGAACTTGAAATCGGAGACACAGTGCAGGTGACTGATTTGGTCATGAATTATTGGACTTTGGCCTCATTCTACACGCAGTTTCAAGTTCTGATAAAATTTACTTTTATTTCCAGCTGTAGCTTTTTCTCCCAGGAGCATTTTCAATTTATGTTACTGAACATGTTAGTGTTAAATATAAATATATGTGTATTTTGTTCCAAAATATATGTGTACTTCAAAAATAAATTATTCCCATTTTGGTTTGAATAGGAGCTTCCTGCACCCTTGCTTGATGATGTGATAGAGATTGATGAAGATGTCAGAGAGACAGAAGACAATATTACTACAGCTGCATCCCAGAATTCCATGACAATAGCGTGGCGATACCAAAACTTGCCAAAAATACAGGTATGATCTTGCATTTCTTTAAAGCATAACCATGTGAAATGAATCAAAAGAAAGCTTTGATAAAAGATGTACCTTTACCATGAAAAGTTAAAAATGTAAGTGAAATTGCAGATTGATTTATTTTCTAGTTTATTTTTTTTTACAGTTGCTCTTTTGTAGCTTCATACTGTTTTAAAACATGAACTATCAGAAAGATTGGAAATATTTAAGTGACATTATGTAGTAGTGGACTTTTCTTTTAAAAAAACTACTTAAATTGTTTTGATCTGTATCTGATTCTTCACTTTGAATAACCTTCAAGATGAATAATGTTATTCCATGTCTTAATCATTTTAAAGATTGCAGTTAAATTTTGAAGAGGTCTGATTGTATTTTCTATGGGAACTGATGTTAACTATTTTAAATGTGAAGCCAGTCAGACCATTGTAACTAGGAATCAGGTTCCTCATGAAGCTGTTGATTTTGGGAGCTGTGAAGGAATAATGAAAATGTTCAATTCCACATGATTTGTAGAAAATGTGCTTTCTTTTCTTGGCGCCAATTTTAGCCCATCCAAAATACATTGACTATTGTTGTGGTACAATTCCAACACCAGCAACCCACTCCCCTTTCTGGTGTCTTAACCAGTTGACTAATCTAAATACATGATCCCACACAGTGTATGTTGATAGGGACTGATCATTGTAGCTGAGCCCAGTCTTATCTTCTCCAGGAGGAGCCAGTGGCTCACAATCATGAGACCAAACGGCAGAAACCTCAGTCAAATATTCTCCTTCCAAATCTGGCTATCCTTTTCTTTCCCTGCCCAGGCTTGTTGAGGCTCATTAGATAGCAACCTACCTTAAGCATTCACACTCTCCACCACCAGCACATCATAGCTGTAGTGTGTACCATGTACATGGTGTGGTACAGCAACTCACCAAGGCTTCTTCGACAACACCTGCCAAACCTGCAACTTCTAGCAGCTAGAAGGACAAGGGCAGTAGGCACATGGGAACACTACCACTTGCAAGTTTCCCTTCAAGTCACATATTACCCTGATATGGAAATATTCCATTCCCTCATGATTGTTGGGTCAAAATCCTGGCATTCAATCCCTAACTGCACTGTAAGAGTACCTAAACCACATGGAATGCTGCAGTTCGTGGACATCACTCGCTACCAGCTTTTCAAGGATAATAAATGTCACAATGCCAAAAACCCTAACATCCCATGAACGAATATGAAAAATGATCAGCTAAATCAGCACAGACTAGAAATTGAGCCCTTAATCTTCTGACCTGTATAGCTCAAGATAGTTTTTTTTTTAAACTATTTGGATCATTGGTAGGGAGTTTTACTCATTTGTCATTGTTTTACCAGCTATGACCAGAGCAGACTTTTCCTTGAGCACCAAGTTCTTACCCCTTTAAAACGTTTTCTAAAGAGAGCACTGTGGTGCAATTGGTCAAACCTGCACTGATGCAAAACACTTTGATAGTACCCACTAACTCCATTGGTAAAGGAGTCAAGTAACTATTTTGGCATTACTGATTCTTATCAGATGAATGTTGAAGTTCATTTAGAGCCAGTCTGTTAGGAAATCCATGTTCTACACTTGGGATGCCCTATTGAGGAAAGGTTGAAAGAGACAAGTAAATGTATGCCTATGCCTTTCATTCCAACTTTGTGTGGCAACAATGGAATCAATTCCTTTTCGTGCTAAGGACAAAATGAGTCGGAATGTTAGAGGTTAATGTATTCCACATATTTGAATTCATCATTTAATTTCACTTTACAGTTCATTGTTGTGTTAATAAGGCTAAATAAACTAGATTATACAATTGGTAAGCAATCTTCCAAGATCATGGATCAGGATATCAAAAGCCATTATGCAGCCAATATCTGGACGCTGGTAGAAAACGAAGCAGAACTTTTACAAATGTGCAAAATTCACAATAAAAAGACCTTTTTTATTATAGTATTTATAAGGCAAACTTGTAATTTGTTCTCAAGGTCACATTTCATCCCTGCTCTGCTTTGGCTGTAGTCCATTTCACAGTGTGAAGTTACTGGTACATATTTAGCAGAGGAACCCTGTTTCTACAAGCTCTATTCAAATGTAAATAGCTTTTGGTTTCTTGCTGTATTAACATATAAAAAAATCCTTCCTAACCAAATAATCCTTCTTATTCAGATCTATTAATACATCAATATGTTAGAGTAAAATAAAATGTTTCATTCAAGTTTATAAGTGAATAAATAGGTTTTTTTAAAGATATATTAACCACTGGTACACACTGCACTCGATGGATGCTAGGTACTTCACAAGGTTTCCGGCAATTTCAAAGTGGATAATTGAATGAATAAAGTTCATTTCGAAACATTGAATAGTTAATGGAGAAATGTTTTCCACTAAATTGACACACAATCCTTAATATTCGAAGGAAAAATGCTTGTATGGTTTTAAGTATCTCTTAGTAGTGTCTCATAGTGGTGCTTTATGCTTAAGGTCTGGGAACAGACATATGTGCAGAACTCCTCCTAAGGTGACATTAAAAGGGAGAGTTCATCCTACAATCACCATATCTGTTCATATCATTGGAATTTAAACTCCTGATCAATGTTCCCCTTAAGCCTCACAAATGCACAGCACCATGACAAATTCCTGTGCACAAGTTGGCACCTACAAGTTACTTTGTGTGCATGGCTACACAAACAAAATTAAAGGAGCCGTGTACTTAAATAGATCACCCAGGTCCTCCTAGAAAAATAGAGGGAATGGTGTTCATAATGTTGCCAGAAAGAAAATTAATTAAATTTTAAGAAGATGCAAGGTTAATTCTGTGTTCCTAGTTTCCTTAACTTTGAAGCAAGGTCTTACAAATTGCACAGCACTGTAGAATGAATAAAAAGACAAACCTGAATGATATATATATTATTGCATTTACCTTAAACTAATTCATGATGATCATTGCCCAACCCAGTACTAATTTAAACCGCTCAATCAAAATCAAGTGTTTTCGCAGCTGCAGTGTGTAATTGTCTCTAATGTTTTTCTATGCTTCAGAGGTGCACTTCTGTGGCTTGATGCAGATGGATCTCTCAGTTTATTTCTGGGATGGTTAGTACTTTTAACAATACCTCATGGAAGTTGTCTGACACAGACAATGGGTTAAAATGTGGAAAATATATTAGTGTGTTTGCATTCATTTCATCAAAAATCTCAATACTGCCACAAGACAAAAAAAAAATCCAATACTGAATCAAATATGGTTGAACAAGGTTTGACAGAGTGAGTATGATCTGTCAATTGGAAAGCACTGAATCAAGCAATTGACTTGCTTATCCATGTGCTAAATGAGTAAAGAAAGCACTTGAGAATGTATCAGCTTCATTGTCATAGCAATCTAATCATTGTGGAGATAACGTACAAGTGACATAAAACGACCGCAGGCTCAATAGCCCCCTTAAGGCCCACCAGCTAGTTCTTCCATGCTTGTAAGTCCCAGTTATTTCAACAGATTGCTCCTGATTTATGCAACAATGTCACGGTTTAAAATTTAAATAACCCTTGAAACTGAATGATTCATTGGCATTTATTGCAGTGGCACTGTACACTATCTTGCAGATGGCTAAATAATGCAAGCAGAAACATGTCCGCTCATAGTGTACACTGCAGGAGCTCTTAAATACCAAAAGGTGCCTTTTTCCAAGGTTACTAAAGTAACTGCAATTCATCTGTAAACAAAATTGTGGGATGCAAAAGCCTCTCAATGACATGTTTGTGTACTTTGGGCAATATATAAGCTGTCACAGCATGAAATCAATTTTCTGCCTAGGTTCATCTTGAATCTGAGATTTCTAACACATTAGTGTTGCAATTAGAAACATTTAGCAGCAGACAGTAGACTGAAAGCCAGCAGTCTGCTATCTGACAGTTTCTGCCTGTTCCTCTCTAACAGCCTATCCATCCTTAAGCAATGAGGGGGACAAGCACAAGTTGTAGTTGCCTCCAATAATAAATTTATCAACTTTGCAACTTCTGAGGGGAATAAAAGCTTTCCCCTAGCTATTCAACTAAGCCAGATTACTCACACTTAGTTGGTTCAGGTAGGCCTTAGCAAGCTTCCCACTGGGCCTGGGAATTTGTAAAGCGAGGCCTATTCACAATTCTCTGACACAGACCACGCTTTTATTGCTTACTGTTTTATTATAGTAAGATCTGTCTCCACCCAGCTTGTAGAAGCAATACTCTTTCTTGTGAATTTAAAAAAAGGTTATCCCCCACCTTAATCCATACAGCGTTGTGGATTAAAGACACCAGTGTGCCCTGGGATCCTCTGAGTAGACCCTGGAAACTTCTTGTTTCTTCTCTTTGCTGTCTTAGAAAACACTACCGGGGCCTCAGTGAGGATTTGCATCTGAAATGGACTACCTGGTGCTTTCCTGAATGAAGACATCAGATCAAAGTTCAGTTAGTCAGGGCCTTGCTAAAATGTTAAGGAGACTAGGATGTACACAATGAAAAGATGAGTTCTAGCAGAGAATGCAATAAAAACATTGTGATGGGTAATCCAGATAAAGACTAGATTATACAGACCAAAGGACAACTCCTGTATAAATTGTTTTCAGTGCTTGTCCAACAATAAATTCCCTCTCCTAGGATGTGTTTGCAACAGCATTTCTTGCTAAAAAGCAGGGATCTGTGTTCTGTATTTATAATGCAAGAATGTTTAACAAATGTGAATTCAGTGGGCACTATTAATAATTTCATGAAATAATTGTAAAGATATTGTTAAAATAATGACTAGTCAGTTTTTCTCACACATTGCTGCCTTTTAATTGAAATAGTTGTGAAACAGTGCCTATATAAAGCAGTGCAGAGAGTTCCTTGTCACATAAAAGTGCTACTCTTTTTAAAATCCTATAGATTATACATCACCTTGTATTAGCCTTATTTTAGTTTTGCCAACCTATGCCAGTTACCTCCTTAAAAAAGTTTCTTGATTCCACAGGCACTAGTCACCCCTGAAGCCTTGCTCAAGTGTCTATACTTGTTTGGTAGTGGTGGTGTGTTACAGATCACTTGGAGTCTGCGTTGTTATGGCAACCTATACTTTTTACGTGCATGCTGTAGTCTAGAGCTTGGATAGTGATAGCAGAGGCTCCAACTTCCTTTGGATCACATGGCTGACCAGGAATCTCTCCCACTCTTACCGCCTGTCATTGGATTGTGCTGGAAGGATTTGCAGGTTAATATTCAAACTGTTTGGCCATGTTATGAATGCACCTTCCTTAACCGTCAAGTTCTGCAGTGGGACTCAAACCTAGAACTTCTGGATCAGAGGGAGGGGTGCTACTTACTGCGCCATAAGAACCCTGATAATTGTGTAAGCCTAAACAATAACTGCCAGTGGGTTATTCAACCAGAGGGCGCATCGTAACTCAGCCCAATCTGTCACACGTATGCTGTCTATAATTGGGTGAACTAGATGGTTCGGAAGAAGGACTTTTATAGTGTCTTTCACAACCTCATGATGCCCCAAAGCAGCTTACTGTTGTAATGTAGGAGACACGGCAGCCCAGATAATCTGTTTTAGTGATGTTGGTTGAGGGATAAATATTGGCTGCTACACCAGGGAGAACTCCCTCTCTTTTGAAATGAATATCAAAGGAGCTTTCACATCCACCTGAGGGAAGACAGGGCCTCAGTTTTAAAGTCTTAGCACAAAGTGCAGGACTCCTTCAATACTCTACTGGAGTGTTAGTCTAGATTTTGGGCTCAAATCCATATCTTTCTGACTCAGATGCAAGAGCGCTACTTCCTGAACATAAGTTAACATCCATTGTTAATTGACATTCTGTTGTGCCACCCTGGAAACATGGACTGTAGTCTCTGTACTCAGTCTTGCATCAGCTTACTCAGCCCAGAACCTGAGCACTTCTGGTTTTTTGATGATATCCTGCCTTTACCAGCCAAGTCATTAAGGGAGCTCCAGTAAAAGGATTATCTTTCCACAAAAAGAATTTTAAGTTGCTAGCACTTATACATTACTGCGGTTATCGCTGAAAAGTGAGACATGTTGCTGAAACTTTTCATCTTGCACTCATCAGGACAAAGGCAGGAATACCAAATTTCAAACAAATTTTACTACAGGAGAAAAGGGTGCTGATTGGTTGGAGTAACACCTCTGGCCTAGACATTGCCATAGAGAAAGCTACGGGGGACCGAGGGCTCCCCAAGCTCCCAGGTAATTCTGAAAAGGTACAGGGCTTGAATATATTCATTTTGTTTCCATAGAACAGTCTCTGCCTATGAATATATGTTGCTTCTAGCAAGCATAAATGAGCCATATTACGAGTTTGACTTATTATCTAAATTGGTTGTTAGTGTAGCTATTAGCACACTCTGGACAACATTTGCTGAACAATCCCTTCGTGGAATCACATCTAACAGTAGACGTTTTGTTCTGGGTTTTGCGCACATGGGCTGGTTGAATACGGTCTGTACTCTCCTTATTACGATCAACCGAGAGAACATGCTGTTTGATTTAATTGGCCAATCATTAGGATGTATGGCTATGCACTTGGTGTCATACCGTATCATACTGAAGTTCATACACTATGTTGCTCAATTGTGTCATAGGCAGAGTTTTTTTTCGGACTGACAGCAGCATCCTGTTAGTGGGAAAATGCCACTTGCATAGCTGTTGCAAAGTAGCAGCGTGAAACAGCTTGCTTAACCTATTGTTCAATTTTTGAGATACATTGCCTTTCCAGGATAATTTGAGGCATATCAGGCACTTTTCAATCTTATAGCATGTGCTAACTTATTACCCTGTGCATATTTCTGATGCATAGATGATACATTTGCAATTTTTGAACCTGCAGCAGTGTGTAAGGATTTCCTTGCACAACTTAATACATTCCATCCCATACTCAAATTCACTTTAGAGATGGAGCTGTCTAACACTTTCCCTTTCTTTGATGTGCTAATTGAGAAATCGCTAATGGATTCTCCACTGCTGTCTACCAAAAGCCTACCTTTACCAGCCGATATACAGATTGGGGCTTGGGTAACTCTATGTGATATAAGATTGGCCTTTTTAGCAATCTTGTAGGATCCTAGCCATTTGCTCACCTTGCAAGCTTGACGTGGAATTGGAGCGCACCAAAGCTATCTTTCAGGACATTATTCACTGTATCATGCAAACTTGCGAATTGGCTAAAGGTTGCCACTTTTGAACATGAAAAGTGCCCGGTCTACCTCAAATAACCTTGGAAAGGCAAAGTCTATCAAAAATTGAACAGGTTAAGCAAGCTGTTTCACGCTGCTGTTGTGGAGTAGCTACGCGTTAGGTATATTCCAAAAGATGGTCTGCCTACCACACAGTTGAGCAATGCCACGTGTAAATTTCAGTGCCAGTGTGATACCAGGTATGTAGGCCATACGTCCCAACGACTGGCAGATTGAATCAAGCAGCATGTTCCGTCAGTTATTCATAATGGGCAGAGTACAGGCTGCTCAACCAACCAATGCCTGCAAAACCTGAAATAAAACATCTCCTGTTAGATGTCATTATGTGATTGGGCTGCACTTGCTGAACAATCCCGAAAGCGCTAATTGCTACACTATCAGTTTTAAGATAATCAGTCAAGCTTGAAACATGGTTCATTTATGCTTGCTAGAAACGATATACATTCATACACAGGGACCCATTCCCCGTAAACAAAAGGAATATGCTCAAGCCTTCTATGAATTACCTGGGAGCTTGGTGAGTCTGTAGTTTCCGTTGCTTTCTCCATGGCAATGCCTTGGCCAATCAGCATTGACTGCCAACCAATCTGCATAGTTTTCTCCTATAGTATAAATTGTCGTGATCATTTGAAATTTGGCATTCTTGTATTTGTCCCTATAAGTGCAAAACAAAAAGCTTCGACAACATGTCTCTTTTCAGCTATATTTAAGTTCTGTTCTACCATGTGATTACTGTGGTTACTGTAAATTTTGTTTTTCTTGGCAAGGATTATTAATCAGTAGTAAGCCTGTGATTTTGATATTACACTACCAAGATTCAGGCTGGAATTTTGCAGCCCCTGCCCCCGTGGCAGGTACCCCACACCGGGGCCGGTGAGCCATTGAAACCTCCATTCACTGGAAGATCCCACAAGCATGAGGAGCTGGAAAATTTTGGCCTGTGTGTGTGTATAAGCGTTTATATTTTAGCATTCTAAAAATATGCTTAAGTATATTCCATTGTAACATTTCCTGAAACACACTTCTGTGCCAGTACATATTAAGTGATTTTTATTTGACCTTTTAAAGTTGTTTACTTCACTTGACAGACAACCTTGGTGTGCTCCTCAAGATTTGGCCATTATTATGATGTTTCTAAAACCATGAGCACCGAGCTCCAGCACTCAGTCAAGTGTCACAGCTTTTTCCTACCTGATGAAGTTCCATTGGATTTATCAGTGACTGAATTTGGGTAAGTTCTTGAACTGAGCTGCAAGAAGAACCTCAGTTTAAGTGGTATAAATGACAAATCTGTAAATTTCTAATAAGTGAACCCATCAGATGAAGTTGCTGCACCATTTAATATTTTAAAGTAACTTTGTATAAGTATTCTCTACTATTTTGAAAAGGTTTTTTATTAATCCTACAAAAATTTGCCCTTATATACAAGAATTCCCAGAATATCAGTTAGATTTTTAATGTTTATTTCTATGTTTCCACATATAGCATCTACAGTTTATGCCATTAGTTGGAGCTTATTTTAAATATTTATCCTATTACAAATACTAAAATGTAAATGTTTTAGGATTGAACTATATTTGATTTATTTTCAAGGTGAAACACTATTCAGCAGTGGTTTTATTTTGTGATTTTACTCTAAGGAATGATCTGTAGCTGTTTCTCTTGTCATCATTGGGTAGTTAATATTCCGTTGAGCTCCATGCATGACTGGGCAGACATGCATGCATACAAGTAACCCGATTAAGCCGACCACCAAGTTGCTTAATAAAAAAAGACGAGGAACAAGATATAATTGCAAACAGTCATAAAGCCGAGCAAAATTGATTTGAAAATGTCTCGTTTCAAGTGTTTAATGTAGTGTGACTTAAGAAAGAATTCTGCTGTGGTGAAGCTGCGATCTGTTAGGATTCTTGCAGTGTCTGACCTTTTTATTTATTTCCTGTATGCTGGACTCCCATCTGCTACTTAACAATGGCAATGTGGGTTCTTTACCCAACTGATCTTGAGAGATCAGAAAACTCCCAATTCATTAGATCTTGAAGTAGGTGGAAGGGATTAGTAGGGAGGAGCAGGCATTGTTAAGCAACAGATAACAATTGAATTGCTACTGAAGTTTTCAACCAGTCCACTTCACAGTGTACAACCTGATCAGCATGCCTCACAGCTCTCATTCAGTATTTTTAATTTGCTAGTTGTATATTTGTATATCGTCTAATTATCCTACTACAGTCTGCCTTTTCAGTTATCAGCTCCATTTTGTGAAGACATTTTTATAGATAATTGGAATGAGTAGCCATGCTTATATTGACTGATTATCATAAACTTCTTGTCACAAAACAAGTTTCTCTGAAAATTTTTTAAAAGTTAACTTTGAAGAAGGACAAGACATCCCATTCATTGTCATTATTGTACTATGGATTTCAGCCAAAGACTTGGAATTGTAATGCACAACCAGCATCCCAAAGCTATACTGCCCATTATACTTCATTGTAGGTAGCATTGGGTTCAACTACATAGGGAGCGTGGCAACAACAACCTGTTTTTGCATAGCACCTTTAATATATGAAATGTCCTAAGGCGCTTAACTGCACTGCACATATTGAACCGGAGACCAGAAAAATGAACTTTAGTGTAAGCTTAATGCAGAAGGGATTTGGGGTATATAAAAGTCATGAAGTCACTGTTCATCGAGCACAATTTCCAATCTATACTCATTTAACTTGGTTGCTGTCACTTCTCATTTTTATACAATTCCAGTTTCATATAAAGCATGTTGTAAACTGGATCTTTTATTTATTTGACAGCAACATGAATTATATTGAAAAGATTATCAGTGTATTTTAGTCAGTTGATGATGTCACCAGACTACCTGCTGTTAGCAATTCTGTCCTTCAATTTTTTTCTTTAATTCAGCAGAAGATAGGATGATCATTAATATCCAGTAAGCACTCCATAAGTCAATAGTAAAAATGCATTGTGTGAAATCGATTTTTTTTCATGTAATCCTCATATATTGGCACTCTTATTTAACCCAGCAGCTGGAAGCATGTGACATTGTCAACTGGTATCAAATCCCTCACAATTACTTAGCGGACTGCTATGAAATTGCACTAACCTGCTTTGGAACTTGTTTTTTATTTTCAAACTTGAGCAATTAAAGTCATTTTTATTGCAAAATGAATAATAATTAGGAGCTAGCTAATGATCAGAGATTCAACAGTAGCTTCTATTTATGCAGTGCCTTAACATAGAAAAATGTCCCAAGGCATTTAGAGTCAGAGGCAAAAAAAGACAGTAAGCCAATGAAGGTCGTTTTTGGAGGAATCCAAGAGTTGATTTTTAAAGTGTATCTTAAAGGACGAAAGAAAGGTGGAGAGACTTGGCAATTAAGAGAGAAAATTCTAGAGAATGGACCCTTGATGGCTGCAGACATGTCCACATTAATGGTTGGGCTCCAGAAGAGGCCTGAATCAGGGGAGAGGGTGTATGGCAGTGATAGAGAAAAGCTAGACCATGAAAGGATTTAAGAAGGCGAAAGGTTTACAGGGAACCTGGAGTTAGCAGAGATAAGCAAGGGCAAGGGTGATGGGTGAGCAGGAATTTGGTGCAGGATAAGTTGTAGGCAGCAAACATTTGATGGGCTGACATTTATGAGGCAGTAGAGGATGGGAGACCAGCCAGGAGAACATAAAGATAATGAAGTCTGGAGATGACAATGGCAAAGGTGCATGTTTCAGCAGTAGATTGTTGTGGTGGGAGGGGAGGTGGTGGTGGCAGCTGCGGTGGGAGGTGTATGGGGATGGCAGATAATTTTATGCAAATGAAAGCAAGCCATCTTTTTGTGGAAGAGGCTGTGCAGACATAAGCTCAACCCAGGGTAAATGGTACAGCAAGGTTGTGAATCTTCAGCCAGTGAGGGAGTTGGAATAGATGAAGTTAATGGCAGTAACCAATAAAGTGTGACCGCATCTGGAGCTTGGGGGGGAATTGTTGGTGGTTTTTAACTGTTAAAGCAGTGTTTCCCAAACTATTATCCAATGTGACCCCATTTTAATATTTGAAAATTAACATCAGATGCCAACAAAAATAAAACAGAAATAAAGTAGCATAGTAACATTCGGTATATAATTATTAAAGTTTGTGCATTACGGATCAACATATAATGGATCATATAAATATGAAACAGAAAAGATCATTGCAAGGAACTTCCTTGACCACCTTCTCCCAATGGCCAGGGAACTCCTTCCAGAATTTGTGTGGTTTTCATCCATTGAGAGGTACAACAGACATGGTCTTCACTACATGGCAGATTCAAGAAAAGTGCAAGGAACAACATCAACCCCTGTATATGGCCTTTTTTGACCTCATGAAAACCTTTGATTCTGTCAACTGTGAAGGCTTCTCAAATTTGACTGCCATCAGATATTTGTCACCATCCTCTGCCTACTCCACAATGACATGCAAGCTGTGATCCTTACCAACAGAACCACCACAAACCCTATTTCAGTGAAGACTGCGGTTCAAACAAGGCTGTGTCATTGCACCAACTCTCCTCCATTTTGCTCGCTGCAATACTGCATCTCACTTACAGCAAATTACTCACAGGCGTGGAGATTATCTGCAGAGCAGACAGAAATTGTTCAATCTACATGACCTATAATCCAAAACCACTCCAGCCTCAGTCACAGAGCTTCATAGATGACGCTTGCATGTATGCTGACTCAGAAACTGTCCTCTAGGTCATTGTCGTAGACCCCTTCTCTGAAGCATATGAGAAAATGGGCCTTTCATTAAACACTTAGAAAACTAAGGTTCTCTTCCTATTGGCTCCCACAGCATAACACCTCTCCATTTTGATCAAGATTAACAGCGAGATCCTGGAAGTGTGGACCATTTTCCATATCTTAGGAGCCTCAACTTGACGAAGGCAGACAAAGACAACAAAATTCATCATTGCCTCCAATGTGCCAGCTCAGCCTTCAACCAACTGAGGAAAAGAATATTTGAGGACCAGGATTTCTAACCTGAGACTAAGGTTATGATTTACTGGGCAACGGTGATCCCCATACCCCTATATGCTTCTGAGACTTGGGCAACCTACAACAGGTACCTCAAAGCACTGGAGAAGTACCGACAGCATAGCCCTTCAAATCCTGTGGCAAGAAAGACAGTCCAACAGCAGCATTCTCTCCAAAGCCAACTTGCCAAGCATTGCGATGTTAATCGCTCACAATGAGCCCTCCTGGGTGAGACGTGTAGGTTGACACCAGTCTCTGGAAAGCAACTGCTCTACTTGGAACTCTGTCGCAGCAGGAGACATCCAAGAGGACAGGGAAGACACTTCAGGGATGTCCTTAAAGTATCTTTAAAGAGGTCAAAAAGCCCTTCTGACTCATGGGAGTCCCTAGCTTGTGACCAACCAAAATAAAGACTCATCCAAGAAGGCATCAAGAGCCTCAAGAAACATCATCGGGCACATGCAGAGACAAAGTTGAGGTCTTTGAGGGAACACAAATCTCCAAACAACCAATCTACCCAACCCTTCAAGCACCACCTGCCCCGCATGTGGTAGAGTCTGCAGATCATGCATTAGAGCTCATTGAACTGGAGTCAAAGCAAGTCACCCTCAATCCCAATGGCTTAAGAAGACGACGATGACTTAATTTGAGCTACTCCAACTCATGGGCCTTGGCTAGGAAGCAGTGGATATTATTGACATTCACTTTTGCATTCAGCAACATTGATGTATAGCAACTTCACACCAAGGTTTCCTAAAGCCACCTTGACATCATTGATTTTAATGGGACACATGTCAAATAAACCTCTAGGCCCAGATCTTCTGATCAGTTCTGGAAATCCTATTTCTGACCCTGATCAGACAAAAAATGTACACTTAGCTCCCTCCACCATTTCTGAGTGATCATCCAGTTGAGGACCCTTTGCATCTGATTCAGTGCAGCAAATCTTGCAGAGTATTTGCACGGAAGCAATGCCCCCTTTTTACAGTAGTAACTGTAGCGTAAGTAAAGTGTTTATATGTCCCAAAGCTGCTTTGAAAACAGCTATGGAGAGAAGGTAAGTGTGTAAAGGGGTAGTCGAGGGTAAATTGATGGGGGGCAGTCAGTATGAGTGATTGCAGCATCAGTTACCATTTTCACAGGTGTTGCACCAGGTTTTTTTCCTGTCTAATGTTTCTTGGATAACTATTGTGGTAAGTAAATCAGAACCATCCAAAGTCTCTAACTCTGAGTTGGAGGCCAAGATTTTACGCTTGGGGGGGTCGGGCATGCTTCCCGATGTCATCGCGCACGCACTCAATTTCGCATTTGGTGAACACGTGCACAAATCGGATCTGTGGCCACTGGTACTTAAAGGGCCAATGAAGGCCATCAACAAGCCAATAGACAGCAATTTTATGCTGTCTATGTAATTTTTAGCTCGTTGCCAGCACAAAACAGGCGGGCAGAAATCACGGTTTAATCATTTCCTTGTCCACAGTTGGGATAAAAGGCCCCCAGAGCAGCAGCACTTTCTCTGTCATTGCAGTTTGTTGCTGTGAGTACATACTTGTCCCACAGTTCCTTTGCATCACGTTTGATTGTCAAGCCTGCCTTTAAGCATCTCAGGTCCTCACCTTCCCTAGAAGGTTCCCCTGCGTTGCGTCAAGCTCGTGACTGACACCATCTTTAGACATGTCCGCACGTTTGTCCACTTCCGTACAGACGAGGCAAGCCAGGCGGAGAGAGCATGAGGCTTCGCTGTGATGGCTGGGTTCACCCGCATCCAGGGTGTAATAGATTGCACTCATGTGGCCATCAAGGTGCCAGCAGGTGAGCTGGGAGCTTTTGTAAACAGAAAGGGGCTCCACTCAATCAATGTTCAGATCATCTGTGACTACAGGGCACAGGTTCACCAAGTTTGTGCCCATTACTCTGGGAGCTCACAAGATGCTTGCGTCTTGGGGCATTCACAGGTACCAAGGCTGTTTGTGGCTCCTGCTTGAGTGGATGGATGGCTCCTGGATGACAAGGGCTATCCCTTGGGAAGAAGTGGCTGATGACCCCACTCCATCACCCAAAAACTGAGGCTGAGGAGAGATATAACGGATATCATTCCTCCACAAGAATGGTGGTGGAGAGGACCATCGGGTTGCTGAAGATGCATTTCAGATGCATGGACCGATCGGGGGAGCATTGTGGTACATTCATCGAAGACACTATGTGTGCTAGGCAGGCTGAGGAGACAGTGGAGAACTGCTGCATGGAGTTTCAATGGGCCCTCTAGCTATGACAGTTCAGTTTCTGATGAGAGGAACCCGTTATGTTTCCAGTACCCACCGCACACACATCTGTCACCTGCACTCTTACCTTCATCCAAGACCCCCACCTAACCATGACTGGAGGAGCGAGCTGGCCAGTGTCATTCCAACTCCAGCGTATTGCTTTGGTGCTTCATCAGGATGCAAAGTTTTGACACTGCACCCATTCTGTGGCACTTTGCAACATTACGACTGCTCTTCGCCTGACCGGAACAAGCAGAAGACCTCATTAGTGCTCCGTCTCCCCGAAGGTCCTTTCCTTGGGCTGTTTTTCCCACTGTCGGACATTGGGAACCTCATTGTAATACATCAGCATATCATTATAAGGCCAGCCCAATGGACTCATCCTCCCCGCCATCTCTCTTCTTCTCCTCCTCCTCCTCCTCCCTCCCCCGCCAAAGCTGGATCGTCTGCCCATGTCAGCAGGAAAACATGCCAATGTGTTTCATAACAGAACATAAGTGACGAACGCCTGGGGCAGGCTGCACTTCGCTCAGGACTTAAAGGATTGTTTGCCTACCTTGCTTCGGCCAGCACTCGTAGTCATCAGTGCCAGGCTTCACAGACAGCACCATGCCACTTTTAGGGGGGCTCATGGATAGGTCTCTACCTGTCAGATCAGCCATATGTGGGCGGCTTTTCAGTGGCTGCCGGGCAAGGTCTTGCTAGGGAAGGGGGAGAAGTGGCCTCAGGCAAGGGAAGAGGTGACAAGATGAGAACTGTACTTTGTATACTCGTTCACAGGATGTGGGCTTCGCTGGCTGGGTCAGCATTTATTGCCCATTCCTAGTTGCCGTTGAGAAGGTAGTGGTGAGCTACCTTCTTGAACTGCTGCAGTTCTTATGGTGTAGGTACACCCACAGTACTGTTAGGGAGTTCCAGAATTTTGGCCCAGCGACAGTGAAGGAATGGTGATATATTTCCAAGTCAGGGTGGTGAGTGACCTGGAGGGAAACTTCCAGGTGGTGGTGTTCCCATCTATCCACTACCCTTGTCCATCTAGGTGGTAGTGGTTGTGGGTTTGGAAGGTGCGGTCTAAGGAGCCTTGGTGAATTCCTGCACTTCATCTTGTAGATGGTACATGCTGCTGTTACTGTGCGTCATTAGTGGAGGGAGTGGATGTTTGTGGATGCTGTGCCAATCAAGCGGGCTGCTTTGTCCTGGACGGTGTCCAGCTTCTTGAGTGCTGTGGGAACTACACTCATCCAGGCAAGTGGGGAGTATTCCATCGCACTCCTGACTTGTGCCTTGTAGATGGTGGACAGACCTGGGGAAGTCAGGAGGTGAGTTACTCGTCGCAGGATTCCTAGTCTCTGACCTGCTCTTGTCGCCACAGTATTTACATGGCTAATCCAGTTCAGTTTCTGGTCAATGGTAGCCCCCAGGATGTTGATAGTGGGCTTTCAGTGAGGGTAATGCTATTGAACATCAAGGGGCGATGGTCAGATTCCATTTTGTTGGAGATGGTCATTGCCTGGCACTTGTGAGGTATGAATGTTACTTGCTATTTGTCAGCCCAAGCCTGGATATTGTCCAGGCTTTGCTGCATTTGGACATGGACTGTTTCAGTATCCGAAGAGTCGTGAATGGTGCTGAACATCATGAAATCATCAACAACCTTATGATGGAAGGAAGGTCATTGAAGAAGCAGCTGAATATGGTTGGCCGGGGACACTGAGGAGCTTCTGCGGTGATTCCTGGAGCTGAGATCGACCTCCAACAGCACCACCATCTTACATTGTGCTCGATGTTACTCCAACCAGTGCAGAGTTTTCCCCCTGATTCCTATTGACTCCAGTTTTGCTGGGCCACATTCGGTCAAATGCAGCCTTGATGTCAAGAGCAATCACTCTCACCTCGCCTTGGGAGGTCAGCTCTTTTGCCTGTGTTTCAACCAAGGCTGTAATGAGGTCGGGAGCTGAATGGCTCAGGTGGAACCCAAACTGGGAGTCAGTGAGCAGGTTATTGCTAAGCAAGTGCCACTTGATAGCACTGTTGATGACCCCTTCCATTACTTTACTGATGAGTGAGAGTAGACAAATGGGGCAGTAATTGGCCGGGTTGAATTTCTCCTGCTTTTTGTGTACAGGTGTATCTGGGCAATTTTCCACGTAGCCAGGTTGATGCCAGTGTTGTAGCTGTACTGACCAGGGGTGTGGCATGTCCTGGAGCACAAGTCTTCAGTACTATTGCTGGAATATTGTCAGGGCCCATAGCCTTTGCACTATCCAGTGCCTTCAGCTGTTTCTTGATATCACTTGGAGTGAATTGAATTGGCTGAAAACTGGCATCTGTGATGCTGGAGACCTCCGGAGGAGGCCGAGATGGATCATCTGCTCTGCACTCCTGGCTCAAGATTGCTGCAAATGCTTCAGCCTTGTCTTCTGCACTGATGTGCTGGGCTTCCCCATCATTGACGATGGAGATATTTGTGGAGCAGCCTCCTCCAGTGAGTTGTTTAATTGGCTACCACCATTCATGACTAGATGTGGCAGAGCTGCAGAGCTTAGATCTGATCTGTTGGTTGTGGGATTGCTTAGCCTTGTCCATCACTTCCTGCTTATGTTGTTTGGCACATTCCTGTGTTACATCTTCATCAGGTTGACACCTCATTTTTAGGTATGCCTGGTGCTGCACCTGACATGCCCCCCTACACTCTTCATTGAACCAGGGTTGACCCCTGGCTTGATGGTAATGGCAGAGTGGGGGATATGCCAGGCCACGAGGTTACAGATTGTGTTTGAGTACAATTCTACTGCTGCTGATGACCCACAGCGCCTCATGAATGCCCAATTTTGAGTTGCTAGATCTGTTCGAAATCTATCCCATTTAGCATAGTGGTAGTGCTACACAACATGATGGAGGGTTTTCTCAGTGTGAAGGCGGGACTTCGTCTCCACAATGACTGTGCGGTGGTCATCCTACTGATACTGCCATGGACAGATGCATCTGTGGCAGGCAGGTTGGTGAGTATGAGGTCAAGTATGTTTTTCCCTCTTGTTGGTTCCCTCGCCATCTGCTGCAGATCCAGTCTAGCAGCTATGCCCTTTAGGGCTTGACCTGCTCAGTCGGTAGTAGTGCTACCGAGCCACTCTTGGTGATGGACATTGAAGCCCCACACCCAGAGTACATTCTGAGCCCTTACCACCCTCAGTACCGCCAAGTGGTGCTCAACATGGAGGAGTTTGGATTCATCAGCTGAGGAGGGGGAAGGGGGCTGTACGTGGTAATCGGGACGTTTCGTTGCCCATGTTTGACTTGATGCCATGAGACTTTATCGGGTCCATAGTCAGTGATGAGGACTCCCGGGGCAACTCCCTCTACGTCTGCTGATGCTGTCCTGTCGGTGGGACAAGACATACCCAGGGTTGGTGATGCTGGGTCTGAGACATTATCTATAAGGCATGATTCCATCAGCAGGACTATGTCAAGCTGCTGCTTGACTGGTCTGTGTGACAGACCCCAGATGTTAGTAGGGAGGACTTTGCAGAGTCGGCAGAGCTGAGTTTGCCATTGTCATTTTCGGTGCCTAGGTAGATGCCAGGTGGTCCATCTGGTTTTGTTCCTTTTTTTGAGACTTTGTAGTGGTTTGATACAACCGAGTGGCTTGCTAGGCCAATTCAGAGGGCATTTTAAAGTCAACCACATTGCTGTGGGTCTGGTGTCACATGTAGGCCGCAGCAGGTAAGGACAGCAGACATTATTGAACGAGATGGGTTTTTACAACAATCGACATTGTCAACATTAAACTTTTAAGTCCAGATTTTTATTGAATTCAAATTCCACCATCTGCCATGGCGGGATTCAAACCTGGGTCCCCTGAGCATTACTCTGGACTTCTGAATTATTAGTCCAGCAACAATACGACTACACTATCGCCTCCCGGAGGGAAAATATCCCAGAATGTGTGTCGGAGGCCATGTTGATCTCTACAAATGACCTCGAGGTGGTGAGGGCTGAGGAGGCAACCTTTAGAGGAGGTGAGGCCAGATGGACATTTGAAGAGTATGTGTGAGAAAACGGGTGGTGATGTCCCTTGAGCTGGCAGTGATTGAGATGCCTGTGAATGTGTGATGGGCTTGAGTGAAGAGTGATGAGATGATTGCCATACCCTGGCTGCACAGGTGTGATCATTCATCCTCTATCTGCATTGGATGGCCAACCTCTTCTGTGCAGTTTTGGCACTGGCCACCACTTGCCATTACTGGATTGGTGATGCCGATGCCCATCCTGCAGTCATAGCGGGGGTAGAGGACATCACAGCTGGTCTCACCAGCCTCCAAAAGGCGCTTGAGGGCTGCAGCCTTTTTGCTTTTCGAGGCCATGTCTTTTTTGTTGCAGCCTTGGCTGGAAGCACAGAGCGCAGATGTACTTTAAATGTGGTGCCTGGTGTGATGAAGTGGAGAGGCGATGACATGGCAGGCAAATCAGAGCCCATCCGCCATTGAAACGGCATGTATCCCGGGAACGCGTAATTAATGCGACAGGTTTGGGATGACTCGACATGAAAAGCGACCATCCCGGCAGGCAGGTAAACTTAGTTTTAGCCGTCCAATACCACACTTTGTGCAAATCTGGGACACACACACAGACACCCACACAGATATAGACAGGCGCACGGACAGACACATTAACCGACATATATAGACACACACAAACATACAGTCAGACACAGGTACATACAGACAGCCACTTAAATGACACATCCCTCGAGCACCTTTTGGATGCAGTAGAGGCCCACCGTGATGTCCTGTACCCCCACTCTGGCCGCAGGATGGGCAGCAACATCAGTCCGGCTTGGGAGGTGGTGGGAACTGTGGTCAGCGCCAACGCCCTGCAAAAAAGGACTGCCACCCAGTGCCGCAAGAAGATGAATGAACTCCCCTGTTCCGCTAGGGTAAGTCACTCTTCTCATTGCTCTCATCTCTCATACTCTCAAACCTGTCACACATCCACAGGGACCTCACTCACTGCCAGTTCAAGGGACATCACCATTCATTCTCTCTCATTTGCCTTCATTGTCCTCATCTCGTCCATGGGACCACTCACCACCCCCACATGCCAAACATACTTACCATCTGACTTGGCAGGCGTCCTGCTTACACTCTTTCCATCTCTATTCATGCAGGACAAGCTGGCACACAATAAGAGGGAGAGGTCACAGACTGGTGGAGGAATGTCTGAAATCAAGGTCCTCATGGACTTTGAAAACAGAGTTACCCAGCTGGCTGGTGAGGATCTGGACCTTTCCTGTGCTGACAGTGAGGTTGGCAGTGCTCTACCAAGTGAGGATCTAGCAGTGAACCATTCATCAAACAACCATGCTGTAAGTGATGTGTCCTGTTTCACAGGCCGCTGCCATGCACTGATTATCTCCTCTTGCTTTCGCAGGCAGACCTGGGAAACCGCCAAGAGAGTCCATGACCCAGGGCCTTCAATTAAGCCCTGAGGGGAGCTCAGAAGAGGAATCCGCTGAAACCCTCCCTGAAGACACGTCACAGCGCTTGCTCACACCCTCCACCAGTGCAGAGACACACACATCAGTGGGACCTGGCTTTGGAGTATGCTGGGGATCACAGTCTAGTGAGCACATCACACTTTATGATCCACAGCAGGTGGAGGCATTGACTTGCCAGGTAACCGGCACTCAGAGGACTGCTGGAGGCCAGAAATTTGCTGAATCAGATGACAAATCTCTGGATTCTGTCATGCCACAGTTGCTGGAGCTGCAAAGGCAAACTCGAGAACATCAGGAAGGGATGTCTGCTGCACACCTCAGGTTGCAAGGCACGATGGAGGATTCTGTCTGTCTTCAGGCTGAGGTGTTAGCGCCAGCATGCCAACGCACCAAGGTCAACATTGGTAGCATGATGGCTGCCCTATGCGGGCTGAGCTCCATCGCTGATGCCATAGTTGGCCTCCAGCAACATGTATGCAAGAAGGGTATGGTGCAGCCAAATCTCACTCCAGCTTCCCCTTCTCGGAATTAGCCAGGGGCCCTTGGGTACCCGTAAGGAGGAGGATTGGCAGGTACACACACCGGGGCCCTCCGCTGAGGTGACTCGGAGTATCCAGCCAATCTGCATCCCCTCTTCCTGACCCCTGCAGCTCCAGCACCACGGGTCAAGGAGAGTGCCACTGCCACATAGCAGAACCCCCAAAAACATGCCGGGGCCCTCCAGGTCTTGGTACTCGAGAGCTCGCCTGTCAAGTCATCATATACAGGGCATAGCAGTCAGCAGGCTGCTTCCACCTCCGTTGTCGATGTCCAGGGAGTACCAAAGATGTAGCGGCAGGCTTAGGAAGATTAAGAAGATGTTGCACAGCCTAGGCATGGGTGTTAATTGCTTGTACATAATGTTCACTATTGTAAATAAACTCGCAACCATGTCTCCCTGCCTATGTCTCCTTCTTCTGATGAGCAGTGTTCATGTAACTCAGATGTGAAAGCTCTCCGCCCAAGATAAAGGCAGGTCCAGGCCCTCTCCCCCGTGCTTTGTGCAGCCCACAGATCAAAGTGATGGTCCAGCCTCTCACTCCCTGGGCACATTAGTGATGCCTGCACATCAATGATGCTTGTCATTGCTGCCAGGATGTCATGGGCAGGCGTCAGAGTCCCGTCATTCTTTCTGTGTGCTCTCAGCACCTTTTAAGGTGGGCCTGGGCCCCATCTCTTCAGCACCTGTGACCATTTACGCTGTGCTCCTGAAGGGGTCAGGTGCTGAAGGTGGGCTTCTAAAGTTTCATGGCTGAGTCTTCATGATATGAACTTAATCACAGAGCGCAAGCAAGCTGCCCTTGGCCAGACAAGAATCAGATATTCTCAGAGGCTGTGTGAAGATCTGTGGAGTGTCCTCACTGCATGTCCTTATCATTCTCCTGCAATCAAGTGACTATTAGGACTTCCACTGCATCTGCATTGCAGGAGCATTATCAGAGGGGTATATGCACTGCCATAAGCCAGTGGAGTCAAACGTTCATAGGTGCAATGTGAGGATCTATGGTGTCTCCTCACTACATGTCGTCGTCATCCTCCACAATTTTAGCAGCTATGAGGACTTCCTGAGCGTTTGTTCCTCATCTGGGTAGTGCAAAGGCCTCATCCCCATCGTCACCTTTGAGGACTTCCTCACCGTCATCCCCGTCGACATCCTCCTCATCAGAGGAGACCTCCAGCTCCTCCATCTCCTCCTCAGCCAGCTCCTCTCCCTGTTGCAGTGCCAGGTTGTAAAGGGCGCAGCAGGTGACAGCGATGCGTGTCACCCTTGGTGGACTATATTGTAGGCTCCACCGGACCGGCCCAGGCACCGGAACTTCATTTTCAGCATCCCAATGGTTTGCTCCACCAAGTTGAGATTTGCAACATAAGCCTCGATATATCTTTGCTCTGTTGCAGCCTGAGGCCACCGCATGGGTGTCATCAGCGACGTCCTATGCATGTAGCCCTTGTCCCCAAAGAGCCATCCCTGCAGCCTCTATGGACCCTGGAAGACGTCCAGGACCTGTGACCTACTGAGAATATATGATTCGTGGACACTCCCTGGAAACCGTGTGCAGACCTTTGTGGTGGTCGCACACCAGCTGCACATTCCATGAATAGAAGCCCTCACACTTGACATAGTTGACCACTTGAGCGCCACATGAGCGCAGTTGATGGCACCCTGCATCTGTGGGAAAGCTGAGATCTGGGCAAATCCCAGTGCTCTTGCATCCTGGCTTTCCTGGTCCCGGGCGAAATGCACAAAGTTGTATATCCTTGCAAAAGTGGCATCCATGACCTCATGGATGCATTTGTGGCTGGAGGTTTGTGATATCCCACAGAGGTCACCTGTGGAGCTCTGAAAGGAACCAATGTGTAAAAATGGAGCAGCTTGGTCACTTTTGCGGCCACAGGCAGTGGATACCATCCACGTCCCTGTGGCGCCAAATCCTGCAGCAGCCGACCGATGTGACTGACTATTGTCCTAGACCTGTGTAGTCTTTGGTGATACTGGTTCTCAATCATCTGCAGGAATGATAGGTGGCGTCTATAGATCCTGGGTCTAGCTAGATGCCAACCAGCAATGGCTCGCTGTAGCTCTTCAGCAGTGTGGGAGCTCTAGCCGCCCCTCCTTCCTGATGATGCTCCTCCTCCCTCTGCGCCACGAGGCACCTCCATCGCTCTTTTCTCCATTGTCTTCACTCTCTATGTGCCATGAGGCACACAGCTAGTTCATCAGGCTCCAGCTCCTTTTGCCTCCTGCAGGATGAAAGAGAGACACGCTGGGGTGCTCTAAGAACCTCTCTTGGTTAAGCCTGAAGGCCCCTTAATGCATCCCAGAGAGTGCTGGCCACTACTCGGATGGCCAGAATTTAGCGTGCTGCACGACTGCCCAAAACCCCACCCACCTCTGCCCCATTCCACCTGACCGATTGGTGGCAGCTTTTCCCACTGGACTGCATGCTGTGCTCTCAACTCAGGCGCAGGTATTCTAACCCGCACTGCAAGGCTGCACCGTTAGCTTGAATCACGGAGGAGACTGGTTCAAATCGGGATCATAACCTCACAAGGGGCTGTGAGCACCTCCACCAGTAACTGCTCCGTGGCCAGCTTTCACAAGGAGATTGTACACCGTGCCCAGTTGTCCAACTGATCTGCAGTCTATTAAAACACTCATTAGTTTGCAGCCTGTGTCCAAGGGGTGAAAAAGCTCTGGAGCACTTGGCGGCACTTTCATGCCTCTGCGTTGTTTGAGTGGACAGATAAGCTGGAGGCCTAACTCCACGTATGTCAATGTGACTGCGTCTGAACTTCTCAACTGTGGAGGAATGGCCACTCTATACAAGGTTTCCCTAATGCATGGTCACTTCCCTCCCCCCTGCCCCGCATGTGCTTGTGCATTACCTTCAACAGCAGGGCAGCTCTTGCCCCTCATGAACCCCCCCCATTCGCCTCAACCACATGGCAGCCTTTGCAACCTCCCAAGTCATCTCAACCGCAGGGCAGCCCTTGCCCACCACCCCCCCCACCAAGTAACCTCAACCTTGTACTCCAACAAGTAATCCTCACGAGCTCTGTGCAATGTTACTGCACACTCACCTCCAAGATCCCTTCATAATGCAGCCCGCCAAGTGCACACCTTATATATGCTGTTGTAAAACAAGTCGACGTGGGCGGACGATCCAGCGTGGTGGCATGTTTCCGGTGGGCTGGCCTTATAATGACACGCAGATGTATTACAGTGAAGATCCTAATGTCTGACGGCGGGAATCCTGGCCCGCCACCTATGGGCTGAATGAACGATCACAAACTGGTTTCACGACATTGTGAAAACGATTTTTGGCCTTCTCGCCACATTGTCTGCTCATGCCGCTGAACACACTTGACACCAGGGGGGTATGGAAAATTCCACCCAAAGACACACACAATCTGACACACACAATCTGACACACACAATCTGACACACGCACACAGAGACGCGCGCACATGGACAGACGGGCGCACATGGACAGATACGTACCAGCCAGTGAGGAGGTATGGCAACTCTGACAGTCCAAGTCAGTGGTCTGGCAGCAACCCTGCAGGGTGCGTTTTTAAATGATCTTGAAGAAGACCACCAGTACAGAAATTGGATCCAGTAGCAAGATCCAGTGGGCAAAGGATAAAAAAAAAATTTCCAGCATGTCTGCTTATTTCACTTCAATAACACACTTGTTAGTAGATTGTTTTAGGGGCTGGTACAGCATATTGCAGCACCATTCTTTTGACTCCATGATCTGTGTGCCACCATTCAACCAAAAGAGAAATGAGCAGATGATGCTCTCCCATCACGGCTGTCATGAATTAAAGGATTTGGATTTTAGACCATTTCACAGTCCAGTGTCCTGTATACACCAATGCAAACCCAGAAATTGGGAGCAATTTAGCAATCCTCTTCATAAAGATGGCCGAGGTACAGGAATCATCTTGACAGTATAGCTGGGATGGTCTTCTGAGATCATAAGAAGTTAGTGAATAGATGAAGTGTGAAACAAACACAGAAATTGCATAGCTAGGCAACTAAAGAATAATAGAGCTTACAGTTCCAGTCAACATCTTCCTCAGAGCGCTTGTGCTTTTCTGAGATTCAATACTTAACTTTGTTAAAACAGTGTACAGAAAACTACTTTCATTGTGAATGATCAATGCAATACTGAACCAAAATACTTGGTACTGTTGCTGGGAAAGAAGCAGGAAAACTATCCATTCCCCTCACTGTCATCTTTTGTCCTCATGTTGGAGAATTGCTGCTGCATTTTAAAGTTCATGTTTGTGCTTATAGTGACAAAATATTAATTTGGAAGAATCCTTGTTATTAATGTACAGAAAATCATCTGCTCGTTGAAAAACATGCATATGTTGGAAACACATACTGCCTTTCCATCAACACATTTGCTCTCATATATTAACACATGAAACTCTCAATGGAGATGTGGGGTGACAATGTAATAATGAAGGTGATAATTATTTAAAATGGAGATGTTTCATTTATCAAAATTATTCACACTTTTTGTTGCACGATGTGAAGAAAGCATTTACTCTAACTATTTAAGAAGAATTATTCAACTATTCAAAAATTCTTCAAACTACATTGCTGATTAATATATGACCAAATAAATTTTAATGATCCTTTGATCATTTTATAACCTTTGAGTTAATTGTTCTTAGTGTATACCATATTAACATACTTTTTAAAAATGCATTCTTACGGGAATGCTAGGCTAGCATTTATTACCCATCCCTAATTGCCCTTGAGAAGGTGGTGGTGAGCTGCCTTCTTGAACCGCTGCAGTCCCTACGGTATAGGTATACCCACAGAGCTGTTAGGGAAGGAGTTCCAGGATTTTGACCCAGCAACAGTGAAGGAATAACCATATATTTCCAAGTCAGGATGGTGAGTGACTGGGAGAGGAATTTCCAGATGGTGATATGTATCTGTTGCTCTTGTCATTCTACATAGTAGCGGTCATGGTTTTGGAAGGTGCTGCCTAAGGAGCCTTGGTGAGTTCCTGGAGTGCATCTTGTAGATGGTACACACTGCTGCCACTGTGCATTGGTGATGGAGGGGAGTGAATGTTTGTGGAAGGGGTGCTATTCAAGCAGACTGTTTTGTCTGGATGGTCAAGCTTCTTGAATGTTGTTGGAGTTGCACTCATCCAGGCAAATGTGGAGTATTCCATCACCCTCCTGACTTGTGCCTTGTAGATGGTGGACAGGCTTTGGGGAGTCAGGAGGTGATGGATTCCTAGTCTCTGATCTGCTCTTGTAGCCACAGTATTTATATGGCTAGTTCAGTTTCTGGTTAATGGTAACTCCCAGGTTCTTGATAGTGGGGGATTCAGTGATGGTAATGCCATTGAATGGTTAGAGAACCAAGCTGAATAAAGGAAGTACAGAGGAGACCTGAAAAAGGAAATGAGGAGGTTAAAAAGAATTAGATTAGTGGCTATCACAAAAAGGACCCAAAATTATTTTACAATTGTACAAATAGTAAATAGTCAAAAAAAGAGTGGGTCTGATTAGAGACTAAGAAAGGATATCACCTTGGAGGCAGAGGCCGAGGTTGAGGTACTGATTGAGTACTCTGCATCTGTCCCCAGAGAATGGAATGCTGCCAATATAATAGTAAAGCAGTGGATAGGATAAAAATCAGTTAAAGAGGAGGTACTTAAAAGGTTGATAGTCTTCAAAGTAGCAAAGTCACCAGCCCAGATGGGATGTATCCTATGTTACTGAGGGAAGTAAGGGTGGAAATTATGGAGACTTATGAAGGCCACAACCTTCCAGACCCCTTTGGAGATGGGGATGGTGCCAGAGGAGTGGAGAATTGCAAATGTTACATCCCTCTTTTATAAAAAAAGAGAGGGATAAAGCTGGCAACTAAAACCAGTCAACCTAAAATGTGGGTGTGGAAATATTTTGAGACAATAACCATGACAAAATGAATTTGCATTTGGAAAAGAATGGACTAATAAATGAAAGTTAGCTTGGATTTGTTAAAGGCAAATGGTGTTTGACTCGATCAATTTCTTTGAAGTAATGGAGAAGATTGATTTGGGGAATGCCGCTAATATTGTGTATATGGACTTTCAAAAGGTGTTTGTTTGACCAAGTACCACACAATAGTCTTGTTAGCAAAATTGAAGTCCATGAAATTAAAGGGGGGATGACAGCTTGGGTACAAAATTGGTTAAAGAACGGGAAATGCTTCCCGTTAAAGGTTGTTTTTCAGACTAGAAGGAGGTAGACTGAGGCAGTTCCCAAGGAATCAAGTATTAGAACCACCGCTCTTTTTTATATTTATTAATGACCTGGACTTGAGTGTACATAGTTTAATTTCAAAGTTTATATATGATACAAAACTCACAAAATTAAACAATGAGGAGGATAGTAACAGATCTGAGGAGGATGTAGCATACGGGTGAAATGGGCAGACACATGGCAAAACTTTACTGTAGAGCAGTGTAAAAACATTTTTGCAGGAAAAGCAATAGGAACTTAAATGCTGCAATTTTAAAGGTTGTGCAGGGAAGGAGAGACTTGGGATGTATATATGCAAATCTTTGAAAGTGGTAGGACAAATTGAGATGGCTGATAAAAAGCATGAGAGATCATTGACTTTATTAATAAAGGAATATAGTACAAAAACAAGGAGGTAATGCTAAAACAAAAGCAAAATACTGTGGATGCTGGAAATGAGAGTTAAAAACAGAAGATGCTGCAAATACTCAGCAGTACTGGCAACATCTGTAAGAGAGAAATAGTTTACATTTCAGGTCTGTGACCTTTTGTCAGAACGAGGAAAAGTTAGCTTTGAGTGAGTGAAAGGGAGGTGGATGAGAAGAGCAAAATGGAAGGTGTCCCTAATAGGGTGGAAGTTAAATGTCAAAAGATTTCATGGTACAAAGCCAAAGGAGGTGGTAATGGGACAAGTTTACAAAAGGGAATGCCTGTGATAGCAACACAGAGTTTGCCTAGAGGAGGTGCCAATGACAGGATAGCTGCCACCTGAATGCAAAGTAAAGGAACTGAGAAAGAAACGAGAGAAAAGAAAAACAAAGAAACACAGAACAAAATGTGAGCAAAGAAAATGATCTAAAATTGTTGAACTTGGTGTTGAGACCAGAAGACTGTAAAATGTTCAAAAGATGCTCCTTGAAGTTGCTTTGAGTTTCATTGGAACACTGTAGCAACTCAAGGACAGAAAGGTCAGAGTGGAATCAAAGTAGAGAATGAAAATGACAGGTGATTGGAACCTCAAGATCACATTGGAGACTGAACAGAAGTGTTCCACAAAACAGTTGCTCGGTTTATGTTTGATCTCATTAGTGTAGAGGAGACCACACTGAGGAGCAATACAGTATACTAAATTGAAAGAAGTACAAGTAAATCGCTGTTTCACCTGGAACAAGTGTTTAGGGCCTTGGATGGTGAGAAGGGAGGAGGTTGAAAAGGCAGATATTGCACATCCTGCACTTGTTTGGAAAGTTGCTCTACAAAAGGGAGGCAGTGTTGGGGTTGACTGAGGAATGGACCAGAGTGTTGCAAGGGAGTACTCGCTTTGGAATGCCAAAAGGGGAGAGCAGAGGAGGATGTGTTTGGTAGTGGCATCACACTGGAGGTGGCGGAAATGTTGGAGGATGATCCCTTGAATACGGAAGCTGCTGAGGTGGAAGGTGAGGACAAGGGGGAGTTCTGGATGGGAGGGGAAGGGGTGAGAGCATAAGTATGTGAAATAGAACATTCACGGTCGAAAGTCCTGTCAACTACAGTGAGAAAAAACAAACACAGTTTCAACAGAGGTGGATAAATTGGAAGAATGGAATAGAGTCCTTACACGAAGTGAGATGTCGGGAAGTATAGTCAAGGTAGCTATGGGAGTCCATGCATTTATAGTTGATGTTGGTTGATAGCTTATCCCCAGAGACAGTGAAGTCAGGGAAGGAAATAGTTGGAGATGGACCATGTGAAGATGGGAGAAGGATCAAGATTGGAAGCAAAGTCAATGAAGTTTTCCAGTTCAGGCTGAGGGCAGGAAACTGTACTGATACATTCATTAATATACTGGAAGAAGAGGTGAGGAAAGGGGGCCTGAGTTGGATGAAACAAAGGATGTCCAATGCAAAGGAGAACCCCTGCAGGTACCCTTAGCACCTTTTATTTTGAGGAAATGAGTGGATTTGAAGGAGAAGTTGTCCAATGTAAGAACAAGCTCTCCGAATTAAAGTTATGCTAAATCTGGAGTAACATTTTCAGTTCTTAGCTTTCCACCTTTAGCTGGATATCAAGGTCTTAGAGAGACTGTAGAAGAGATTTACTAGAATAGAACCAGGGATGAGGAACTGCAGTTATATGAAGAGACTGGAAAAACTGAGCTTTTTCTCCTTTATAGCAGAGAAGGAGAAGAGGAAATTTGATAGAGCTGTTCAAATTCATGAATCATTTTGATATTTTAAATAATGAGAAACTGTTTACAGTGACAGAACAGTCAGTAAACAGAGGACACAGATTTACGGTGATTGGCAAAAGAGCCAGAGGTGACATGAAGAAATATTGCTAGTACGATACAAGTTGCTGAGATCTGGAAGGCGGTGGTAGTGTAAGCAGATTCAGTAGTAATATTCAAAAGAACATTGGATAAATACTTGAAAGGAAAACAAATACATGGTTTTGGGGAAAGAGTGGGAGGGGGGTGAGACTAATTGGATAGCTCTACTAAAGAACCAACACAGATCAATGGGCCTCCTTGAGTGATGTATCATTCTATGATTACTTTAGAATGGTGCAAAAATACTGCTGATTCTAAGAAATTATAAACACTGGCTTATTATGAAATGAGGAAAGCCAAGGAGATCAACTGAAGACCCAGATCCACAGATTGACTTCTTCAATCTGAAAGTTGCTCCTAATTTTCCAGACCAGTGCTTATTATTCTAACAAAATAAATGCCTTGAAGGCTTGTGTAATAAATGTGTCATGTTGACTGCTGTAGTTGGTTACAGTCATGTTTATACTGCAGGCTGAATGGAAATGTCATTTCAGTACAAAATTCATGTGCATTTGTTATCCATCTTGCTCTCTAATATGTGAAGGGATTTTCTTTCAGAAACATTGTGCATTTTATGGAGGGGTTGCCATTTATGTAGAGATTTTCAGTAGAATTAAAGGCTGAATGCAAAATGTATCTGGTTACAGTGCTTTGGTATGATGCAGAATTGTAATAACAGAGCAATGTTGCCCCTGATTCTTTACTGATCCTGATTGGTACTTTGACAGTTGTAGTTGAATTTTCCTTTCACCCCCAGTTCACTTCATCCTCTACTCCCTCTTCTAAAGATGTTTCCTGTCAAACTGGTCTCCAGTTCTTTAGGTGGCAATTGCTCAGGTGATCATTATTCATGCGTCAGCCTTGATATCAGTGGTGGCAAATAATCTCCTCACATATCTATTTCCAGTCAGGGTTGTTGTGTAGAAATTAGGAATGAGGACCCCCCCCCGACTATTTCACCATCCAACCATTTCTAATGCTTGAACATTACAGAAATAACGCCACTCATACCATTGCCCAGACAGAGAAGCATTAATTCAGAATACAAATCCTAGCTGAGCCAAGGACAAGGATTAGAGATCTTATCTCTTAAAAAATAAACATTTAGAATGGTGCCTAAAAAGTACATTTAATATTTCCGCCAAATGTGTTTCACAGTGTGACCACTGTTGAAATTTAGATGGATGCATGTATCATAAAAGGTTAGAGTGTATGAAAGAAAGAAAAGAGATAAAACTTGGATATATCTAGCATCTTTCACATCCGCAGGTTGTCCCAAAGCACTTCACAATCAATGTATTACTTTTTGAAGTGTAGTTGCAACGTATATCTATGTAGGCATAGCAGCAGCCAATTTTACACAGTAAGGTTCGGCAAACAGTAATGAGATAAAAGCCCAATTAATCTGTTTTGCTGGTATTCATTAGGAGGCGAACGTTGATCAGGACTCAAGTCACTGGTGTGGAACTCAAACTCATGATCCTCTAACTCAGGCAAAAGAAATATAATTCAGGACAGATGCTGCATCTTTTGTTTATTTCTCTCTGCAGGTGAATAGATGAGACTCTCTCATTATCTCCTAGATACAGATAAAGTAACAGCTTTGTGGAAATGAGATTGATGGAATGTCAGTAGTCTTCTCTCATGGGAATAAAATTCATGCATCATCTGAATTAAGGCACCACAACTAATGAGATGCTGTAACACATAGTTTAAATAGTTATTCCACCATCCATAGGAAGAGGATATAGTGGTGCTCATCATTATCTATCCCTTCCATGATGCCCAAAGTGAAATAAAGTCAAGGTCAGATTTGAAAATTTTCCCAAAATTTTACAGATGGGCTTGCTAGTGGGTAAGCTTTTGTCTTTTCTTAAAGCCAGATTTAGTCTGATAACTGTAATTGCAGGAGTTGGATTTCTGGGCCTAGTAGCTGATTTATTCCTTTATTGGATACTCACATGCATTCCTGTTGCAACCAACAGACTTTGAAGCTGGACCAGCGAATCAAGAACTGTTTGGTTCTGAATGAAATTTACAAATCGCACTTTCACTTTTTTTTTCCATTTAGATTGGACAGCCAGAACAAATGCTTTGGAGATTGGCAAACTTGGACAACTTGTACAATTTCAAATTTTACATTTTTATTTTTAAAAAGTCAACAAAGTGCATCAGCTATAGGAAGAGCTACACATTCTGGGCATTTATCAGCTTCTTGCTGTTAAAAGACTTGACATCTCTTACGTGGTCTGACCTGTCATAAATCTCTCGAACTGGTCAGTAGCCCGTAGCATTTCTCAGCTTGAGGTAGCACTGAGCAGAGACACTTCAATTTTAAGTGGGAAACTATGAGCTATCATTGAACATTTAATTGCACAGTAGCTACAAGTGATTAACAGCCTAATTGTTGGTTATTAAATATTTATAAAGAAGCTTCCATGATCAATTTTCAGCAAACTGTTGACCTATGAACAATTAGCAAATGTTACAGTTGTTTGTATTTAATGAATATTGTTAACTGATTATTGCAGTGTTACAGCAGCTTTTATTAAACATTAGTTAATTATTTATAACAGCAATATGAAGATTTTATTAACCAACTGTTAATTATTTGTGATGGTGGTATTGCTGAAAATGTTAAATGTTAAAACAGATATGTTGTGGAAGGCATTGAAATATAATTTTTATTTCTGTAAGTGAAACTGAACTGCTAATTCATGAATGATTAAGTCAGTAGTAAATTTTGGGGATTAATTTTTTCTCCCTTCCCTCCATAATATATTTTATAATACAGCACTTCACATTAAAATGTGTAATTGTTTTTAACTTCATGCTGTTGATGTGTTTTTAACATTACTACTTGAGCAGTTTCTCCACTTGCTTCCATGCCCTGCACATATTCTCCCAAAAAAGTGATTGCTTGCTACCATGAAGTTGCTTATTGGTTGGAATTAAATATTCATTTCACAAACTTGGTCCCCCAAGTCTTAATGGCTTCACCAATGAGATAAAATCAGCTTATACATTTATGTGTCTATGGCTGGATCTAAAGACGCAACAAAATGAACGGGCCCATAATTTCCTTGAAACTTGCACCAAATCAATGACATAATCACTGTGTAATGCTGATTTTTGGTGCAAATGACTGAAGAAATCCCAGGAGCAAGTGATTTTTCCTTGGTGTTACCCTATACCAGAACTCCCTTGTTTATTTATGCCAATTTTTGGAATCTTCCACTGTAACCATCTGCAGCTCATTAATATAGCTTTCTACCCCCACATGGTCATGCAATTTTTTTTTTATTCTTTCATGTGATGAGTGTGTCACTAGAAAGTCCAGCATTTGTTTCTCAACCCTGATTGCCCTTCAGTTTAACTGAATTTACTCCAGTTCTGACTAGGCTGTAAACTTGCGTCGAAAACTTTGGACACAATAGGACTAAAAATCAAATTTCTAGTGATTTGTGCCAAGTTTTGTCTTTTTTTTATTACTCGCTAAGACCTAAGATTTTTTTTTTGTATCTTTAATGCATATTAAAGAGATGAGGAATTTCTTCACTCAGAGGGTGGTGGAAGCTCAATCATTGAGCATGTTCAAGACAGAAATTGGTAAACTGCCCAGACACTAGAAGAAATTCAAGCAACCCAGAAAGCTGATGCCAGGTGTGCAAAGATACAGGAGGACTGTATTACCGGATGACCTGTGTATGCTCCTAGCAAATACATTCTGAAGCGGTTCTTTGAACCACGTCATCATCTTAGCCTTTTAGACTACTTATTAGTCTATAATGAATGAATTGCCATTCCTAGGCTCCTTAGCATAGGCATTCTCCAGTGGTTGTACGTGGATATCACCAAGTGCAGGGCTAGAGCTCACAATTCAGTCTGATGGCAATGTATCTCCAGAGCTATTGAGGACATGATTCCTAATTGCACTACTTGTGCCATTCACTGGAAAGACCACAAGGAGCTGCTAATGACATCCTCCTTCCCATCACGACCATGGGAGTGCCTCAGCATGGGTCTTTTTGTCTTTAAGGATAAAACCCTTCTTATGGTCGATTATTACTCCTTGTGGATCGAGGTCAAACGGTTACACGGGCCCATCTTGGCAGCGGTTATTGCCATGCTTAAGGAAATTTGTCACATGACATCCCTGAGTTAGTTGTCTCTGACAACGGTCCTCTGTTTGCAAATCCCTGCTTCAAACGCTTCACTGAGACATAAGGCTTCAGCCTCATCACCTGCCCCCCCCCCCCCCCCCCCCCCCCCCCCCCCCCCCCCCCCACCCCCCCGTACCCATAGGCCAATGGAGGGACCAAAAGATGGACCTATACTGTGAAACCCTTGTTGAAGAAGAATAATAATGTCAACCTAGCTTTACTGAGTTCCCAGTCTGCGCCACTGCAGAACGAGCTGGCTTCATCGGAACTTTTAGTGGCTAGGAGATTACGCGCACAGCTCCTGAGTCTCCCTTTTGATCATGTCTCAAGGTGACAGAGACAGAAAAAATGAGAGAGAAAGAGGAGCATGACCATGCGAACCAGACTGTCGCCATGAAGCACAGGATCTACTGGGACTCTTGCCAGGGGAGTCTGTCTGGATCTAAGACCAGGATCAGTCCTTCCAGATTTTGAATCAGCCTATTCATCCACACACCTAGTTTGTGCACACTGACCATGGTGTTCTCGGGCAGAACAGACCTGCACTGGTATCCACCTGCTTTTACAGGACAGAGTTGACCACCATGACAATTCCCCCCCTCCCCCCACCAACTTACTAGATGGTTCATGGCACCTCCACAGGAGGTCTGTGATCTGGCCCTCCTCCAAAAGAAACAAGAACATGACCTGGCAGACTGTTCAAACCCTATGTCTCAGGGATGGTAACAGTGACGTTGGGGGTGGTGTAGGATGTTGTGTAAATATTTAATCAGTAGAATGAAAGACTTGGGGGGAAATGTAGTATAAAGGGTTAATAGCTATTATGCTGATAGATAACATACATCATTGATATTAGATCATGTGTCACTGGAACTCAAAGATGCTTCTAGAAGGAGCCTTGTGCTTATCTATCCCTATGCATAGTTGTATATAGCTAATAAATGTTTGGAATTCCCTGGATGCCTTGTTTCCAGTAGTCTCTGTTAAACACACCCTCAGTCCATTTATGATGACACTTCATACAGTTCCGGTCACCGCATTACAGGAGTGATATAATCACATAGGAGAGGGTGCAGAGGAGTTTTAAGAGGATGTTGCCAGAGGCAGAGAATTTTAGCTACATGGAAAGATTGGATAGCCTGAGGTTGTTTGGACCAGGGGAGACTGAGATGTACGACATTGTGAAGGGCTGAAATACAATGGATGGAAAGGACCTATTTCCCTTAGCAGAGTTATCAGTAACTAGGGACTGCTGATCTAATTGTGGCCTTAACTCCACTTTCCTGCCTATCGCCCCTAACCTTTGACTCCCTTGTCAGTCAAAAATCTGTCTAACTCAGGCTTGAGTAGATTCAATATCTCAGTCTCCACTGTTCTTTTTGGAAAAGAATTCCAAAGACTAAACCCTCTGAAAGAAGAAATTCCACTCATCTGTCTTAAATGGAGATCCCTTATTTTTAAATTCTGCCACAGACTTCTAGATTCCCCCATGAGCAGAAACATCCTTCCAGCATTTACCCTGTCAAGCCCCTTTAGAATCCTTTATCTTTCAGTAGGATCACCTCTCATTCTTCTAAACTACAATGAGTGTAGACCCAACCTGCTGAATCTTTCCTCATAAGGCAACCCAGGAATCAAACTAATGAAAAAACAAAAACAGAATTACCTGGAAAAACTCAGCAGGTCTGGCAGCATCGGCGGAGAAGAAAAGAGTTGACTTTGAGTCCTCATGACCCTTCGACAGAACTGTTCGACAGTTCTGTCGAAGGGTCGTGAGGACTCGAAACGTCAACTCTTTTCTTCTCCGCCGACGCTGCCAGACCTGCTGAGTTTTTCCAGGTAATTCTGTTTTTGTTTTGGATTTCCAGCATCCGCAGTTTTTTTGTTTTTATCAAACTAATGAACCTTCTCTGAACTGCTACCAATGCATGCTTACACTTAAGTAAGGAGACCAAAACTGTACAGCACTCTAGGTTGTCAATGTCTCATCAATTGCATTGTTAAAGTTTGTTAATGTCAATTACATTGTCAAAGGGAACAAACAATGGTTATTTGGACAAATAAATAGGCGATAGCTAGGACACTGGCTGGGGGTGAGGAATATTGGCATAACAAATTCAATAAACTGTCTCAGCAAGGAAAGGCGCTGTCTTATTTTGACTTCACCAACCTGCTTGAATCTTGTTAAACATGTGTGGTCTCACCAATGCCTTGTATAGTTGTAGCATGACTACCCTTCTTTTATATTCCGTCCTCCTTGCGATAAAGGACAACATTCTATTTGGCCTTCCCAATTAAATAATGTGCCAATCTTCTAGACTCTGGATTGTCGGAGACCAGACGTACAACTGAACAATGTGCACTGGGGCCATGTGGATGTCCTGGCGCATGGACCTATGTGGAAATGGAAGTTTCAACTTCTGATGAGCAATTCCTCTGCTCCCCAGAAACTTTCACGAGTGTCTCAGACTGAGTTAGAGTCAAAGACTTGGGACAGTTCTGCGATACTTACCTGGATAGTTACTGACGAAATGTTACAGATTAAAACCTAGTCTAACATCTGGATCACCACACAACCAAACCACCTCACCCACTTACCCACCTCACCCACGTACCACCTCATTCATCCTACCCACCCATCTACCTACTCTTCCATCTCACCTACCCCACCCATTCATCCACTCACCCATTCACTAACATTCAGACTGGACCTTTAAAGTTACCATATGGCAGCTAATATTGCCATAAAAAAGTGCCGTTTCTTCTCTTCACCCATCTCTACTGTGATCTGATGGAGTTCCCCAATGGGTGCTGTGCTGTGCATTTCTGCGAAAGCCAGCATTGGAAGATCCCGGAAGAAATGCACAGCAGCCTCGAGTCGTAATTTTTGAGCACCGCAATAATCCAGCTATCGTTGCCTCTGCTCAGAAGATCCAAGCCAATGTTTTATTTTTCTGTTCTTCCTGCCATGGTGGACAACTTCATATTTTTATACATTATCTGCCAAATTTATGCCCATTTGTTTAATCTATCTATATCCCTTTGCAGGCTCTTTGTGTGTGTTGAGGGTCTCAAACTCACTGCCTGAAAGGGTGGTAGAGGCAGAAATCCTTGTGTATTTAGATATGCAACTGAAGTGCTGTAACAGGGATATGAGCCAAGAGCTAGAAAGTGAAATGAGGCTGGAGAATTTTTTTTGGCCAGCATAAACATGATGGGCCGAATGCCTATTTCTCTGCTGTAAATTTTGTATGTTTTTGTGCAGGTTAGACAAGTGAGCCTGGAAATAGTCAAATCTAGAGGTGACAAAAGCATGGGTGAGGTTTTCAGCAGCATCTAATTACATCGAATGTTATAGCATAGAAACAGGCCATTTTAGCCCTTCAATACCTGTGTATCATCACCCACTATTGCCTTCTCTCCCATGTGCTTCCCCTTAAATGCTTTGAAACTATTCACCTCAACTATTTCTTATGGTAGTGCATTCCACATTATCACCAATTTCTGGATAAAGAAGATTCTTAAGAATTCCCAGTTGATTACGTTATATTGACGGCCTCTAGTTTTCCTCACAAATGAGACTGAGTTGGGCAATACTACAGTAATGAAAATAGGCAATATTTGTGTCAAGAGCCGAAGGTGTTGGGCGATCAACTTGTTGAATAGAACACCAAGGTTGCAGTGTGGTTCAGCTTAAGACAGAGGACAGGGAGGAAATGGGTTGGTGCCAAGGGTGCAGAGTTTGTGACATGTACCAATCTCCCCAATGTTTAACTGAAGGAAATTATAGCTAATCCAAAACTGGAAATGCAAGACCAGCAATCTGACAACACAGAAGCACGGGTGCATACAGAACCTAGTGATTGGAGTTGTGTTTGGAGAGCTGTAGCAGTGGCTTTGGTTGGAAAGGAAAGTGCATTATCAAACTGACAATGCTTAATGCCAGGTAGAAGGTTGGTTGCTGTTCACTTTTGATTGAACAGATGGGAGAGTACTACTTTAAGAATCCTAACTATGTAATTATCTTTGCTATTTTTACCATTAATTATCCATTATGTATATTTATTAATGTCAAATGCCATTTTCTATTCACCTGTTTGGTTTTTAATGTTCTCTAGTTCAGTTTGAATAGCATCCTTTACATCACGCTGACCCACAGAAACATGGGAAAATTTTAATCCCCCATTTCCAAAATTGGAGTCCTGACCCCCCTAACCTGCCTCCAACATGTCCACTCTAGTTTCAATACTGTTGCCATTGGGAGGGATAGAAAAGAGTGGCTAAACTGCTCTCCAGAGGTGAGTCTGTAATTTAAAATAGTTTAACAGGCCTTTGTGCCTCAAATTTTAGCAGAGTTTCATTTCAAATGTCTACGGATCAGGTTCCATGGGAGTAAGGAAACTCTGCAGCTGGAGGGAGGCGAGAATTGCTAGATTCATCAGATCCAGCACTACTTGGTGGACTAGGAGGAGCAAGAGGACTTTCGGCCGGTCCCCAATCTAACCTGCTTCCTTCCCTGTCAATGGCCAGTCGCTTCTTTACCCACCACCCCCACCCCTCCTCAACAACCCATACCAATCTTCCTGAATCTTCGGATGTTTTTGATTTCCTTTAGGCTTCTGATTTCCCTCTGACATTTCTGATGTCCCCAAGGCTTCCAATCTCTCCACAGCCTCTGATCTTGCCAAGGACTTCAATCTCCCCACAACCTTTCTGATCTCCCTTTTCCTCCCTCTTTTTCTTAGATCTTATGATCTAAGATTGCGTTATCACATCTAAAAGAATTTTGGTAAACATTTTACCTTTTCATAAACTTTGGTAAACAAATGTTGAATATCTTGCTGTGATCAGCTGCACTGTAATAGATTGTGAAATCTTCCTATATTAAAAGCAAAATACGATGGATGCTGGAAATCTGTGGAGAGAAAAAATGGAATTAACCTTTCAGGTTGGTGTAACTACCCAACTAACATGGATAATAAAGTGCTAGACAATAGAATGGAGATCTGAGACGATTTATTTAAGCACAATTTGTTTCCTGTGTTCACATTTGTCTGGATCAAAAGATGCAATCTTGCTACCATTTAGAGGACAACTGTGTAAATGAATCCTGATTCACTTTCTTAAATTTAAATGTTTCTTTTTTTTTGGAAGTTGTATTTAAACAGAGTTTTAAGAACCTAGCTAGGAGAATTGGATGTGAGGAGTTACTGTGCACAACAGTGGAAGATAGCTGAATTAATATCAGTAGAAATGCAGTAATTAATTCACGATGCTTCAGTAATCCTGTCATTTTAACTCTGTTGTTGGAGCTTTCTCGTGCTATTGAATACAGTGACTCCTTCAAGCCATTTGCTGTCACAATGTTATAAGTACTCACTTGGTAAAATGAACATTTTTAGTAAAAGATTAGAATATAAGGACAGAAAGCTCATATTAAAATTAATCCTAATTATTTTTCTAGTACTTTATTTTCCTTTCTTGCCAATTTTCTCTCATCTCCTCTCCAGGATTTGATGACTCATTACGTGCTGGATGCTTTGCTCAGCCTTGACCAGATTCTTTTTTCTTTTGGTGGCTGTAGACGCACAGTTTTCATAGGCTATTTGACCATTGAGGTTTTTGCAGTTGAGCACTGACTTCGCCCAGTTTTCTTTCATACACATCTGCAGTGTATAACCTGGTTTACCCTGCCTAACCTGAGCCACTGAGATTAATTGTAGCATCTTCTTTAAACCTTGAATGATATTAGCTAAAACAACACAGATTGGAGAAAAAGCAAAATACTGCAGGTGCTGGAAATCTGAAACAGAAATAAAAATTGCTGGAAAAACTCAGCAGGCCTGACAGCATCTGTGGAGAGAAAGATGGAGTTAACGCTTCAAGTTCGCATGACTCTTCAGAACTAAAGAAAAGTAAAAATGTGCTGAAATATATACTATTTAAGGGGGGGGTGGGATATTATTATTATTTTTAAAATGTATTTCCATTCATTGATTTATCCCTACCTTTTATCTTATTTCGATCTATTCTCCCACGCTGTCGCCTCTCCCCCCCACCCCCCCCAACCCCACCCCCACTAGGGCCATCTGTCACTTGCTCATTCTGCTTTCTACTCTTAATGTCACCATTAGCCCTTCCTTTAACCAGTATCACCACCATCAACACCCCTTCGACCTTTTGTTTATGACATCTTTTGCAATCTCTCCTTTGCCTCCACCTATCACTGGCCTTCTATCCAGCTTCACCTGTCTCACCCCACTTAAACAGTATATATTTCACCACATTTTTACTTTTATTCTTCTTTAGACGGACTTGAAACGTTAATTCTGTCTTTCTCTCCACAGATGCTGTCAGACCTGCTGAGTTTTTCCAGCAATTTTTGTTTTTGTTGGAGAAAAAGCTTGGCCTTCCTGGTCAGTCTGACACAAATACTGGTGTGGAGAATATGGTACAAAAATTAATTGACATTGGTAGAACCTGCTGATGATAATGTTACATGTATGACCATTACTAATTGAACTAATCACCAGGTAGAAAAATACAGTAAAATGATGCCTAATTATAGACTGGTTCTATCATGAATTACAGTGCAACTGAACTGGAGGTGTGCTATTTTGTATACAGATGTGTTTTAACCTCACAGAAGAAGACCTTGGTTTATGGGTCTAAAATATAAAGAGGTTAAAAATGTTATTGTACTAAATGTAAAAACTAATTGTGTTGAACTATTGGATTAAAAACTATATTTTACCAACTTGTACTGCAGTGTTGAGTGAATTTTCAGCCTGGGACAACTGCAAGTTATAGTTTGGTTTGGCACATTAACTGTTTAGTCCTTAATTTAAATTTACATGAAAACTGAATTAACAGATTTTTTTCAAAACATATTTTAGCAATGAACTAACCAAGTATTATCCTGGTACTGGCTTGTCTATATTAAACCTTCTTCAGCTTGATATATGCTGATCACTGTGTAACATTAGCACAAATCAGAAATTATTGATCTTCCTAAAAGCAGGTCATTCAGTCTATCATGCCTGTACCATCTCAATTAATTATTCAGTTTAAGTCACATTCTCCATTCTGTTCTAAGTATTTATCCAATTTCTTTTTAAAAGTTACTGTTGAATCTGTGTCCACCACCATCCTTTTGAGACAAAGCATTCCGGATTATCATAACTCGCAGCATATTTTTTTAAAAAACTCTCACCTTGCCACTGGTTCTGGTTCTTTTGCCAGTTACTTAAACCTGTGTTCTCTGGTTATTGACCTTTCTACTAGTGGAAAATGTTTCTCCTTATTTACTCTTATCAACCCCTGCTCCTCCCATCCCCCACCCACCCATAATTTTAAACACCTGTATTAAATCTCCCTTTAGATTGTTTTCAATTACAAGTTTTGGTCTGTGAAAACAGTATACAAATAGAAATAACAAAATTGTGTTCGGGCCACTTAAAGCTTTCATTGCACGTTAAATTAATGTGGAACACAGGCTTTCATTATGGCTCAAGGTTCAGACAAAGGTGGTTAAATCAGCTAAAATATCTTTCCTAATGTGATCTACTTACAGATAATAACCCTATTTGTCATGTCCTTGATGGTCTAACTTTGGCAATTGCTTAGAAACTATATTAGTCGGGAAGTGTAAGACTTTCTCGTTACCAGGATACCATGCGCCTACTGTCGTTTTATCAGTTACCAGTTTGTTAAAAAGTAAAGTGTACCCACGATTTCAATAGAAAAAAGATTGTTTAGGTCAAATTGATTCATTTGACAGTGGAAAGCGATTAAGAGTGACTGAGCCTCTGAAAATAAACTCAGTTTCACATTATTGACAGCATTAACATTACTAGGAAAAATTATTTTTCAAAATGTTTCTCCATAACTTATAGTTTGCAAATGAAGTCTTGCAGAAATTAATTGGCTTATTTAAGAGTGTACATATAAAGTCTTGTGCCAAATGTGCATTTCCTGTACAACACTGTTGATATTACGTAATATTTACAGCGTCAAAAAACGTGCATTTAACCCAACTGGTCTCTGCCAGTGTTCTTGCTCAGTCTGAGCCTCCTCCCTTCCTATCTCTTCTAAGGCTTCCTGTATATCCTTTCTTGTTCATCATGTGCTTACTCGGTTTCGCCTTAAATAACCTGTGCTGTTTACTGCAACTATTCCCTGTGGTAGTGAATTCCACATTCTAACTGCTCCTTTAGGTGAAGGAAGTTTTTCTTGAATTCCTTACTCATGACTGTCTAATATTTATGATGCTGAGTTTTGGAAGCACGTGGTAGAATATCTTCCTTGCCAAATCCCTTCATGATCATAAAGACCTCCATTTGATCATCCACTCAGCCTTCTCTTTTTTTATGGAACAGAATATCCTTCAACTCAGTGAACAGCACCATAGAACATCAGCTGGTTTTAAATAAGATTTGAAATGGATATTGGGTGCCTAGGAGTGATTAGAAGCCAGTAATCTCTTTCATGAATCCCATGAGCAAGACCAGATTTTAATAATATGCAATTTGTCGAAACAGCCCTACCTCTATGTACTTCTGATGGCACTGGATGTCATGCAGACCCTGGGATCCATTGTGCTCTAGTGGTCAATGTTTGATGTCAAAAATGAAGAAATAATATTGATGTGTTATAGAGCAATTACCCCCAGTTGGTTACTGGGAGTAAAAGCCATATATTGGGAATTTATTTTTCCTCACCATCTGTAAGAGATGTGTTGAAATTTTATTTGAACAAAATTATTGTAACAAAGTAACATGAAAAATATGTAATATATCCTTGTGTGCCCCTCCAAAAAATAACTAATGGGAAAGCTCACGGAAAGAAATCCCATTTTTGCTGCTCTACCTTTCTTCTTACTCATTATATGCCCTTATGGGCATAAAAGCTGTTAGCAAAACATGTCACTACTGCAGTTAGTATCTCTTCAATTTCAATTTGGTGTAACTGAAACTATTGGTAAAATATCCATTATTCTTTGCACCAAATTAGTCCTTTTTCATTGTATTTTAATTATGGAGTTGCACTACTAATATTCCTCAAGTGTGGTCATCATCCCACTCCAGGATATTCATTTTAACAATGCATGAAGTTCATGCAGGTGAATTAAATGGTTTGCTCCCCATTTCTGCCAATAGAGTTGAACATTAGTATAATGGTAATCAGTGCTGAAAGGCAGGACGCACATAATGAGGACTGATTAAAATCACCTCCACAAACTTGTGTTCTTAAAAATGTACATGTGCCTTGCAATGATCTTAAGGCAGTAATCTTAGTACTGAGGTTCAGATAATTATAGTGTTGTATGGTTATACAGTTACACCTCAATCCCCCTTGTAAGAGAGAAAATACTCCCTTTGAGGATAATGGAAATTGTCAGGTATTTAGCATACCAGGTTGGCCTCAACTCCTGCTGGTCTCTTCATTTGATTCCATTTTCAAGCTAGTTAACTGTTTTTAAACCGCGATAATGAAGTAATTTTTACAACCTCAGAATTGATGGATTGCATTTATTGTACAGTACTAGCTAACTGTTGGCACAGTGCTACAGATTCAATTTAAATTGACTCATGCTGGCCTCATAACCAGACCCTGAAACCTGCTGGTCTCCCAATCTGACCCTGAATCATTCAGAATAATTGGGAATGTGGTTAACAGTAAGGATAAATCAGGTTATGATGCACATCTCTCGAGCATAGCCATTTGCTTTCTAAGCTCATTGATCTTATTACTTGTAACAATTTATTTTCCTTCTGTCTTTTAACAGCCCCAAAGTTTCCATAATGTAAACATCTTTGTTCTTTTGTGGGGCGGGTGGGCAACTGTATCGTTATCAAGCAAAGGAGAATAATGGCAAATTTGCGTTTGTTTCTTCTGAGAACTAAACAAATATTCCTGATATTTCCATACTTAACAACATCCCAATAATCAGTCATGGATCATTTTCATTAGTTTCTCAGTCCACAGACAGTAATTAAAGATTTTGTTAGGACCACGTGCGAAGGGGTGACCTGGCTGCTCTCAATTAAACCTCCTTGGTTGGTCACAACAAAGGTTCAAGTTTCTTTTTTCACAAGAATATGCCTTTTCCAAATCAGAATGCATTTAACTATTTAAGCTGTGAACAATAAGGAGTCAATCAAACAAGGTTTCTTGAGTCAAAGAGCAAATCTATTAACCACTAAACCTGAGAAAAATAATAATCGACATCAAGCATTCAGACCTCATGCAGCCATTCGGGCCCCAAACACACAAGTATCAGAAACAAAGAGAATTAGAGACCCATCAAAAAAGCTAAAAAGATACGTGGTTAAGTGTCCATTATTATCTTTGAGGTGTAGATTTTAAACACTGCTGCCAATTTGGTTTAGCTTATTTCTTGGAAGCAGTCAGATGTAGATGATGTTGCAGTTATTATGAGATTTTGGTTCATTGGTAGTGGCTGGACAACCTTGCCTTGAAATACTTCACCCATTGTGCATCTCCAAGAGGTTTTGGGTGTGTCTGTGGCAGCTATTGTTTCAATATCCAGTGCTTTGCATTTTAATGCCTTTTACTTAGTGCCGAGTTTCAGTGGGCATTTGGATTATAGGAAATGTTTCTCTCTTCATAATTCCCTGAGGGTGATTCGTTTGTTTCTCACCTTCACCTTGAAATGTGGCCTTGCATGTTTAAGTTGTATGCTCTGCCTCAGTTCAAGTTGCAAAACTTCCAGTCAGCTGAAAGTTGAAAAATCAGTATTTTCAAAAATAATGGGGTAGAGCCTTGTGACAGTATTGAGATTTTCTACTCATTTTGCTACCCTTCCATTGTTATATGAACTATCCAACCCTCTTAACAAAGTGTTCTTTTAAATAAAAATTCACATACATAAAGTAATGAGTATTAGACAACGTGACATTGTCAAAAATGTTTCCAGATGTGAGTTGCCCAGAGCTTACTTTTGTTTTTCATTTCGTTTAGCCACCTTACTTGTGGAAACATGTTTTGCCTCATAAACCTTACTTGTGGAAATATATTTTGCCTCACACACAAGTTCACTTATTATGATCTATTTAAATGGGCATTTCACAATGTACATTTTAAAACGTGCCAACGATGAAATTATCAACTATTACACCAAGTATGTTTTTTTTAAAACATTTAAAATTTGGGAGCAAGCTGGTGTCTGCCAATATCATGTCCATCTTTGTTCCTACTTCATCACAGTGTAGTTTTTGATTAATGTTTGTGCTTTACTACAAATTTGGCTTCTTGACTAATATAGTCATGGTGCAACCCTCAGTTTGTTTTCAGTTGACATTTTTATGGAGCAGAAGGAAGCAGAAACATTTTTGGAAAGCATGTTTTTGTTAAAATTACAAATTTTCAACAAGCTGAGCTCAGGTGACTTGGACTTTGATCAGGTGTGCTTGCTGTGGCAGTTCATTAACGATATGTTAATTAGTCTACGATTTAACACACAAATGCTGTGGTGGTTTCATCTTTTAAGTTGCTTCATTAAATCATTAATTTTCTAGGAGGTAAGTGAGCCTGACATAATTAAGGCATCCTTGTCTCTGCAGAATATCCCTTTCATATGGTGTCAGGTCACTGAGGTAGTAAATAGAAGAGAATGACTGCTGACTCCCAGGATGTATTTTATTTATATGGCTATGCTGTGAAGTTAATTTATAGTTCATTTTTACTTTTCACTTAAGCAGCTTAGAATGAAATTAAGATTTTGTTTAGGGTTGGGAGTACTGCTTGTAAATAGAATCATTGCAACAGCTTGCATTTAACACATCCATTGAAGAACAGAAGACAAGTTTTTCATGCTTTACTCAAGACATAAGACATTCTTATTTTGGCAAATGTTCTACAGTGAGTCTAAATATCATGAAAAGCCATGTAATTTCTTTGGCAATTTCTCTCTTGTGTTGTAGTATTGCTTGAATAGGTTTCCATCAGGTCAGTGCAAAGTAATTCAGCATTCATTTGCATCTATTGGGGTAGTAGTTTTCCAAATATAATTGTAGTCCATGCAAAATATTTATTGCACAAGTTATATGCTGACCAAAAGTTAGCTGTATTGGCATTTAGTTGAAAGTTTCTCAACGAGGGAAAAGCAAATTCATCTATACCAACTCAGATTAAGCAAAGATCACATTTTCTTCTGGGTTACTTGGAAAACAGTATAAGAACATGTTTCTTTTTTTATCGATGGAGAACTGCTATGCATGAACTTGTGTATTTAGAAGCCCCTTTTCATCAAAGGCGTAAAATTACCAACTGAGTGCTAAAGTGATTTTTTAAATTTGAGACTCACATCTCATACCATTTTTTTTGACAGTAATATGAACTTTGGCTATGTCAAGCTGCTTAGATCCATACAAAGAGTTATCCGAGAGGAAGGATTTGATGGAGCCTGTCCCCAGGTATGGTGCACAAGCCCTTAGTGTCTTCTGTAATCAAGTAACTAATGTTGTTTTCATAGCGCTCTCCAGGGTGCAGCCGGAAGGGCTTGGAATAATCAACAATGAACAAGCTGTTTCTAAGCACGGATGAAGTAAACAAGCATTGCAAAGACAGTGTATGGGTCATATGTTAATATGCATTTGCCTCACGTTTTGAGCTTTCCTCAACTCTATTGGGTACGAGCATTGATGTGCATAAGCAGTGTGCTCTGGCATCATTAGTCACTGAGCACCTAAAAAGGAGCTGTCCAGTCGAGAAAGTGGCTTAGCCCAAATCCACATTAAGCCACATTAGACTTTTTCTGTTGATGTTGTAATGAAAATATCTCTGTTGTAAAACTTGTAGCCTTGAGGATACTGTGACAAGAAACCTTCATTTAGTTGCAGGGAACGATCAGCTAATTAGAGTTTTGTAGAGGGCCGTGCAGTCAACTTTCCAACGGAATTAACTAAGTTAGCTGAGGCTGTTTCTCAAACTGAAAAAATCCTTTATAGCAACTTTAGCTATTCAGAGTACTTATATGTTAATTTAGCTTGTTATTGCTCAGCTTACAATCTCTACTGAGATTTCGGCACAGATCTGGACAGGCTGTCTTTCCCTGTGGAGGCATAACCCCTTTGGAGAAGTAAATTGGTCCCTGACAGGCACCTCTCCCCTTCCCAGTGGTAACCATGGCAACAGGCATGTCATAACAGTTCCCACAGTACAGTGTGCCTAGCTGCTTCTGCAGCAAGATGACAGGTCTTATAAAGCAGGATATCTCATAGAAAGCATATTTGGTGAAGTGACACACATACACCCTAAGAACCTTTCAACAAAGTCACTTCTAACTGAAAAGACTTTCACAATAAGGTTTATTTTTATTTGATATTTTTGCTACAGTTCTTCTTTGCGCATTGCCTTCTGCTGACCTTTATCTCACTCTGCTCTTCCAAAATGCATTTTGTTTCTTTGTCACAACCAGTTGCTTATGATCAAAGAGTAAAAAATTTACACATTGTTTTTTCTGTGTCTAAGCAACAAGTTACTCCATAAAAGTAAAAGTGTAGAATTAACTACCCATTTTGGTAGCATGACTCGATTGTGATACCACAGGCAGCTTTTGTTAACAGAATCTTGGCCCAAACCAGCTGGAAGTCTAGCATACGCTGATCCTTTTTTGGCACTTTCCTAGCAGCTATGTAGGCTTTGCAAAAGTGTAGCTCTTATTAAGGTCCTACTGGTATCCTTCCCTGTTGATATGCCAAGGAAACAAGCTGTTTTATGAGCCGTTGGGCAGCTGGAAAGCAAGTCCAGACAGAAACTTCAGAGCCTTGTCACCTGTCCAGTAGCTGTTATAGCTCTCGTAAGTTAAAATGTGAACTGGGTGGAAAGGGTGTCATTTATAAGCAAAGCCCTGCTGTTTTGTCATATTCATTTGCACTTCTCTTCCTACAGACTAAACAGAGGAATATCCTGCGGATAGGAATCCATTCACTCGGCTCAATGTTGTGGGGAGAGGATATTGGCCTTGGTGAAAACCCCGAACATGCTTACAGTCTGACTAAATTTCTGTATGCACTCCGTGGACTTCTCAGAACATCTCTTTCTGCCTGCTTTATTACTGTGCCAGCTTACCTCATCCAGGTTAGATGTCAGTGGACTTTGTTTTACATGCAGTTCTTTTAAGTACTGTGTGTATTTTGAAGTAGAAATAAATATTTCCATAGAGCACTAGTTTGCTTTTCTTGGTGAGCTCTAATATTGTGATTTTCCAACAACAGTCTGTGATTGAACAAAGTACATTATTTCTAGTAGACGAGTACTCCATTGCCATGCCACTTCAAACATGGATGACCTGAGCAAACTGTAGCATGTGTTCCCAGCCTTTTGTATCCTGCAATTAAAAACAGAAAATGCTGGAAACACACTCAGCAGGTCTGCCAGCATCTGTGGAGAGAGAAACTAAGTTAACATTTTTCAGTCATTAATCTTTCATCAGAGCCCTTAGTACACTGGTTGTTCCTAAGTTATTCACACTTTTTGTGAAATCAGTTTTCAAGTCCTCTGATGCTATGAGTTCATGAAGGTATAAGGCTGCTTAACAACAAAGTGGAGATGTAAATTGAACTGCTAGAGTCCATTTTTGCATTGCATCAAGGATCTAAAGTCCTCCATTCCATGTACGATCAGGAGTCAGACCACATGCCTGCCTTTGAGCTTATAATCTAGCATCAACTTTGCAGGGTCCTAAAGTTGGTGTGTAAATGCACCCTTTAAAAGTGCTGCAAATAAAGTAGGCATAAAATGTAAACTTCAGTGGACAATTGTACTTGGTAATGGCTTCAGGTTGAAGTAACCTTTCTTTATTAATTATACCAACATTAATAAAGGAATGAGCGCTTACTGCTAACATGTCTAATGGGTACAGAGACTTAATGTAGCAGATAATTATTGGGTATATTCATTTGTTCAAAGTCCAGCGTGTTTCAGCAGTAAATTTCTTTCAGCTACATTTAAGGTAAATGGACTGTTCAGAAAGTAGAGCACCACCTGATCATACTAGAGGGGAATAAAAATCATTCACTTTAAAGAGTTTGAAAAAAACAGCAGCATCATTGTTTTTATTAATAGCAATTTTTATGGGATTATTTAACCTATAGAGAATTATCCATTCATTAAAGCTTAATTTTTTAGTATTCACTTATCTTTTTGTTCACGTGATGTGGAAAAAAGTGGCAAAGTCTCATTTATTGCCCATCCATAGTTCCCCAAGAAAGTGGTGGTTTGTTGTCTTACACTCAATGGCATCTCTTCCTGCACCCATGTGATTACCTCTGGAGTCCCATCTTTGTCTTCTATTTCTCATCTTCATACCGCACCTCAGCAACGTCATCCAAAAGCATGTCAGGTTCCACATGTTCACTCATAACGCCCAACTCTACCACACCATCACCTCTTCTGACTCTTCCCTAACCTCTGATTTGTCACGCTACTTGTCTGTAAACCAGTTTTAGATGAACAGGTAATTGTTCCAATTAAATGTTGGGAAGACCAAAGACGATATCTTTGCTACTTGCCGTAAACCCCATTCCCTAACTACCAACGCTATCCCTCTCCTTGGCCACCGTCAGTGGCTGAACCAGACTGTTCGCAACCTTTGCTGAGCTTCCAGCACCATATCCTCTTCATCACTAAGACCGCCTACTCCCCCTTCCCTAACATCACCTGTCTCTGCCTCTGGCAGGGGTTCTTCATGCCCACCAGCGTCAGCTGTGTTCGGTGGCATGAGCAAACGATATGGCGGACATATGACAATATGGCACAATGGTGGGAAACCAGTTTGCAATCATCCACTCAGCCCGCTGATGGCTGGCTGCGTTTCCTGCCATCGGATATCGGGAACCTCACAGTAATACATCTGCATATCATTATTAAGCCTGCCCGCTGGAATTGTTCACCCCCACCCCGCCAAGTTGGATTGTCCATCGACGTCGGTGGGAAAGCATGCTGATTTGTTTCAAAACAGCATATAAAAGGCGTATGCTTGACAGGCTGCGCTTTGAGGGGAACTCGAAGGTGAGTACACAGTAATGTTGCGCAGCAGTCACTAGGGTCGCCTGTTGAACTTCAAGCTTGAGGCTCATTGGGAGGGGCGGGGGGCAAGGGCTGCCCTACGGTTGAGGTGACTTGGTGGTGGGAGCTAGGACTGTCCTGTGGTTGAATGTAGTGCACAAGTCACTCGGGGTGGGTGAGGGAAGCGACCACGCCTTATATAGTGTAACCGTTCCTCTGCAACTGAGACAATTCAGACGCAGCCATTGATATGATTGGAGTTGGGCTTGTAGCTTATCTGCCCACTCAAGCAACGCAGAGTTATCCCGAAGTGCCCAGAGCTTTGCACCCCTCGAGCACAGTCTGCAAAGTAATGAGCGTTTTAGTGGACTGCAGGACAGTTGGACAACTGCACATGCCGTCCAATCACCTTGCTAAAGCTTGCCATGGAGCAGTCACTGGTGGAGGTGCTCACAGCCCCTTGCAATGTCAGCAACCCAGTTTGGACCAGACTCTCCGATGGTTCAAGCTAACAGCACTGCCTTGCAGCGCATGTTAGGCAAATGCCTGCATCTTGAGCTGAGAGCACAGCATGCAGTCCAATGGGCAAAGCTGCTGCAAATCGGTCGGGTGGAGTGGGGCGGAGGTGGGTGGGATTTCAGGCAACCATGCAGCGCACTAATCTCTGGCCATCCAAGTGGTGGCCAGCATTCTCTGCAATGTGTTTAAGGGGCCTTTACGTTTAACCAGGACAGGTTCTTAGTACATCCATGCTAACCCACATGTCTCTCTCTTTCATCCTGCAGGAGGAGTATATCAAGATCATGGAGCCAGGTGAACTAGCTGTATACCCAATGACGTACAGAGAGTGAAGGTGACAGAGGAGAGAGTAACTGAGGCATCTGGTTGCGCAGAGGGAGGAGCAGCACCCTCGAAGAAGAGGTGGGCCTCCCGCACACACTGCCGAAGAGCCACAACGAGCACCCAGGGTCTATAGACACTGCCTTTCATTCCTGCAGATGACTGAGAACCAGTCGTCGAAGACTGTGCATGTCTAGGGAACTGGTTGGTCACATCTGCCACCTGCTACAGGATCTGGCACCACGGGTACATGGAGGACATCCACCGCTAATGGCCATGAAATTGACAACAGCGCTCAATTCCTATGCCGTTGGCTCCTTTCAGGGCTCCACGTATGACCTCTGTGTGATATCGCAAGCCTCCATCTGCAAATGCATTCATGAGGTCACGGAGGCCATCTTCGCAAGGGCACAGAACTTTGTGCATCTCGCCTGGGACCAGGTCAGCTAGGATGCAAGAGCAATTGGATTTGCCCAGATCTCAGGTTTCCCACAGGTGCAGGATCGACCGCGCTCTCAGGGCGCTCAGGTCCCCGTCACAACACACAATCAACTACATCAACCACAAGGGATTCCATTCGTTGAATGTGCAGCTGGTGTGCGACCACCAGAAACGTATCCTGCAGGTCTGTGCACGGTTTCCAGGGAGTGTGCACGACTCCTCCATTCTCAGTTGGTCACAGACCCCTGATGTAATCCAGGGTCCACAGAGGCTGCAGGGATGGCTCCTCGGGTTCAAGGGCTACCCACAGAGGACCTGGCTGATGATACCCATGTGGGGCCTCAGACTGCAGCAGAGCAAAGGTATAATGAGGCTCATGCTGCAACTCATAAGTTGGTGGAGCAAGCTATCAGGATGTTGAAAATGAGGTTCCAGTGCCTGGACCAGTCTGGTGGAGCCCTCCAATATAGTCCACAAAGGGTGTCATGCATCGTTGTCGCCTGCTGCACCCTTAGCAACTGGGTGGGAGTTGGCTGGGTAGGAAATGGAGGAGCTGGAGCTTGGCTCGGATGAGGACAATGCTAGGGAGGGTGAGGAGGTCCTCGAAGGCAGCGCTGACGGGGATGAGGTCCTCGCACTGGCGGGGTGGGGGGGTGGGGTGGGGGGTGGGGGGGGGGGCAGGTGGAGATGGGGAAGACACCTGCTGATCCTCCTGCCTATGGGTGCCCAAGGCCCAAGGACCCCAGGTTGTCTCCTGGAGAAGGGGTAGCTGGAGTGAGATCAAGCTGCCCTGCACCCCTCTCATGTTTGGAGGTCAGCTCTGGCATCAACAATGGAGTTGAGCCTGCACAGCAGTGCAGGAGTGACATCCTGGACCAAGGCCTCCATGGCAGCTGCCATCCTACCAGTTTTGACCTCAGTGCGTTGGCATGCTGGCGCTATCACCTCAGCCTGAAGGCAGATGGACTCCTCATCATGCCTTGCAATCTGAGGAGTGCAACAGACATTCTTTCCTGATGTTCCCGAGCTTGCCTTTGCAGCTCCAGCAGCTGTAACCTGACCAAGCCCAGAGGCTGATCATCTGACTCGGACTCAGCAAATTTCTGGCCTCTAGCAGTCCTCAGAGTGCTGGATACCTGGGAAGTCCCTGCCGCCACCTGCTGAGGATCAGACAGTGTGATGTGCTCACCAGATTGTGATCCTGAGGCTATTTTAAAGCTAGGTCCCACCGAGGTGTCTCTCTCTGCGCTGGTGGAGGGTGTGGATGAGCGCTGTGATGGGACTTCAAGGAGGGTGCCTTCAGATTCCTCTTCAGAGGTTTCTTTGGGCTTGATTGGAGACCCTAGGTCATGAACTCCATCGGCTGTTTCCCAGATGTGCCTGCAGAAGCAAGGGAATATAATTAGTGCATGGCTGTGTACTGTGAAACACAGTGTTTGTCTGATGGATGTTGCACTGCTGGATCCTCACTTGGTAGAGCACCACTGACCTCACAATCAGCACAGGACTGCTCCAGGCCCCCGCCGGCCAGCTGGATAGCTCTGTTTTCAAAGTCCGCATGGACCTAGATTTCAGATATTCCTCCACTGGTCTGCGAGCTCTTCCTGCTGTTGTGTGCTAGCTTGTCCTGCATGAATACAGATGGAAAGAGTGTAAGCAGGGATGCCGGCCAGGCCAGATGTGGGTGGTGAGTGGTCCCATGGATGAGATGAGGATAGTGAAGGTGTGTATGAGAGAATGAATGGTGATGTCCATTGAACTGGCAATGAGTGAGATCCCTGTGAATGTGTGATGGGTTTGTGAGTGTGAGAGTTGAGAGTGTGATAAGAGTGACTTACCCTGGCAGAACAGAGAAGATCATTCATCTTGCAGTACTGGGTGGCTGCCCTCTTTTGCAGGGCGTTGGCACTGAGCACAGCTGCCACTTCCAAGCCTGGTTGGCCGGAGCAGGCATAGAGGACATCGCAGTGGGCCTCCATAGCATCCAAAAAGTATTACAGTGACTCATTGCTAAAGCTGGGGGTTGCTGTCTTTTTGCCTTTTGTGGACATCTTCGCTGCAGCAGTCATATGCTGGAAGCATTGAGGTGTGTGCGCGCGTGGCTGGACTTTAAATATGGCGCCCAGCATGCTGCAGCAACGAGGTGATGATGTGGCAGGTAACAACGTGTTTCTCAGAATGCACATGTAATGTGGAGGGTTTGGGACAATATGGCATGAAAACCCGCCATTGCGGCCGATGGGTAAAACATCATTTTATCCGCCTGCACTTAGCGCAAATCTGGGACAATTCTGCCCTTTGTTTCAGCCCACCTGGTGCTTAATTTTTTTCCATGCTTTTATCAACTCAAAATGCAACTGTTCCAATGATCTAAAATAAAAGCAAAAAACTGCGGATGCTGAAATCCAAAACAAAAACAAAAATACCTGGAAAAACTCAGCAGGTCTGGCAGCATCTGTAGAGAGGAGCACAGTTAACGTTTCGAGTCCAAATGACCCTTTAACAGAACTAAGTAAAAATAGAAAAGAGGTGAAATATAAGTTGGTTTAAGGGGTGGGGGGGGGTGGGACAAGAAGAGCTGGATAGAGGGCCAGTGATAAGTGGAGATAACCAAAAAATGTCACAGACCAAAGGACAAAGAGGTGTTGAAAGTGGTGATATTATCTAAAGGAATGTGTTAATTAAGGGTAGAAAGCAGGACGAGCAAGGTACAGATAGCCCTAGTAGGGGTGGGGTGGAGGGAAGGTATCGAAGTAGGCTAAAAGGTAGAGATAAAACAATGGATGGAAATCCATTTAAAAATAATAGAAGTAGGTGGGAAAAGAGAAATCTATATAAATTATTGGAAAAAACAAAAAGGAGGGGGGAAATCGGAAAGGGGTTGGGAATGGAGGAGAGAGTTCATGATCTAAAATTGTTGAACTCAATATTCAGTCCGGAAGGCTGTAAAGTGCCTAGTCGGAAGATGAGGTGCTGTTCCTCCAGTTTGCGTTGAGCTTCACTGGAACAATGCAGCAAGCCAAGGACGGACATGTGAGCATGAGAGCAGCGTGGAGTGTTGAAATGGCAAGCGGCAAGAAGGTGTGGGTAATGCTTGCGGACAGACCGAAGGTGTTCTGCAAAGCGGTCATCCAGTCTGCGTTTGGTCTCTCCAATGTAGAGGAAACCACATTGGGAGCAGCGAATGCAGTAGATTAAGTTGAGGGAAGTGCAAGTGAAATTCTGCTTCACTTGAAAGGGGTGTTTGGGCCCTTGGACGGTGAGGAGAGGGAAAGTAAAGGGGCAGGTGTTACACCTTCTGCGGTTGCATGGGAAGGTGCCATGGGAGGGGGTTGAGATGTAGGGAGTGATGGAGGAGTGGACCAGGGTGTCCTGGAGGGAACGAATCCTGCAGAATGCTGCCGGGGGGGTGAAGGGAAGATGTGTTTGGTGGTGGCATCATGCTGGAGTTGGTGGAAATGGTGGAGGATGTTCCAATGATTTCCTGGCTGGCCTCCCAGCTTGTACCCTTTGTAAACTTGAGCTCATTCAACTTTACTGCCCATGTCCTGGCTCGCACCAAGCCCCTTTCACCCTTTATCTCTGTTCTTATTGACCTATATTGGATCCTGGTCTGAGAGTGCATTAATTTTAAAATTCTCATCATTGTTGTCAAATTCCTTCATGGCCTTCTCCCTACCAATCTCTCTAACCTCCTGCAACCCTACAACCCTCTGAGATATCTGCATTCCTCCAATTCTGGCCTCTTGCATATTCCAGATTTCCAACACTCCACCATTGACAGCTGTTCCTTTGGCTGCCTGGCCCTGAGCTCTGGAAATCCCTCCCTCATCTTCTGCACCTTTCTACCTCTAATCTGTTAAGATACTCCTTAAAATCCACCTATTTTGGTCATCTGTCTGAATATTTCTGTATGTGGTCCTTTACCAAATTTGAATAAACTGCTCTTGTAATGCACCTTGATATATTTTACAATGTCAAAAGTGCTATATAAAAGCAAGTTATAGTTGCTTGTAGTGAAGATGGCCACACAATAGTCTTTGGTGATGAATTCCAAGATTTGGATCCAGCAAAGATGAAAGAATGGCCAAGTCAAGTTGGGTGTGTTTTGGAGGTTATAGTGTTCCAATGCTATTATTGTTCTCGTCATTTTTGGTAGTAGAGATCATGGGGCTTGGGAGTTCTGTTGAAGGAAGTGTATCCAAAGAATCAAGGAGCAGCATTGGTATTCCTCTTTTACTCATGTATTTGATGATCATTGAATTGCATGTTAATGTCTTTTCTTTATCTTTGGTAATGTCCCGTATGCAGCTTGATGCGACTGTTTTGGTTAGCTTTATCAGCAACTCTAGTCTGAGTACAAAACCACATTTCAGTCCTCGTGCTCTGATCAGGAGTCAAGCTTAAGCCAAAGCATTGTGCACATCGCCTAGTAGCCAGCCTTCTTTTCAAGAGTGGAAAATAGGAGAGGGGGATGCATTTGTAGTGACAGTTGGCAGTTTTTCACTCTGTAGGAAAAAGTACTAACTGCCATTAATAAAGAGCCAGTAGAAGAAAACCCATTGCCAACTGCAAGAGAAATGTATGTTGTTCTCGTACAGAAGACCTCTTCTAAATGTACCCACTGTATGACAGCCCCACCTAGATCTTTCCATTCCCTCTACACATAATCCTTCAATCTTAACTTTTGCAGCACAAATTCAACTGAAAGGCCTACTTCCTCTGAAATATCTGCAAATTTCAGCCTCCACTCAGCCCCATAACATTTCCCAGGCCTTCACTGATGGCAGACCCTTACCAATAAAGTTGTTACCATCATAGAGAGAACCCTGAATGTTAGCTACTTCTTTGTTCTGGAAGGGATGTTTGCCGGCCGCTACTCTCCCTCTTGTTCATGAGCGATGCCAGCAACCCAACTTGTAAGAGCATATAGGACAACAAAGAGCAAGTTAATATCATGCAGTTATGGCAATATCTTGTTACATAGGTGTCTTTTTTTATTAACTGGGATGCTGTGTTATTTCCTGTTGCTATGCTCAGGACATTCCACAGACATAGACATGAGTTACTGTGGGATCCCACTTTGAGGAACCTAATTCTTTCCAGCTGATAATACCAACTAGAAGGGTGTCATGGGGCCACAGGACTCTTCTCTGAGACCATTCCCTTCCTGTGCTACTTTGGGCTTTGATCTAGTGAAGCTAAATTGTCCAGAAAAGGAAAACTCTTACTTTTAATGGATCGTGCTGCAGGGATGAGTCAGGAGTAGGGCATTCGATTCTGAGAACACAAAGCCATTACAATACCATGTCATTCACACCATTTCAAACAGAGATGTGAAAGAAAATAAGAGGATGTACTTATTCTCCCCATAATGTCTTCCTCTCTGATTTCAGTCACCAACCTTCATTGAACAGTTCTTATAAGTGCACGAGTTTACAGCAGCAACCAGGTTGACTTTTCTCCATCTATACTATTTTTAGTCCATCTGCATATTAATTTCAGATATTGCACCATATTTGCATCACGTTGTGATAGCAACAGGGCACATGTACTACAGGCAGCTTGCCACAGATGGTCTCGCGATCCATTTCTGTCCTTTGATCCTTTGTTTAGGTATTAACATCAGCTTACCTTTGTGCAAGTCATAGAACTTCATCCTGATGTCATCCTTGATAAGGGCAGGGGCTTGGATTCATCTAGCAGCAACCTCATATTGGATGTATTCATGGTTAGTCTTAGTGTTTTAACCAACCCAAAAAGCCTCCCTACTGTCCGAGAATCTGTCATTGAAGTAAATTCTTTTTATGTGTAGGAAAGACATAGTAACCCTGGAATTGTGCATGCTGTACAACACTACATTTACAAATCAAGTAGCTTGTTAGCCACTTTAGAAATGTCTTGTTTAGCCTGACTTACTGTTGACACCAATGCCAAATTGATGAGAAATTGCTACCACTTCTCTTACAACATTCAATGCATATTGCATGCATGACAAACCATGGTAAATCTCTCTAGATGGGAGCAATCTTTCCCATTTAAATTACAGCATGTAAATAATACCCCCTCCTTTCTGGGTTACTACTTTGTCTGTTTCATAGGAACTGGGGTAGGCCATTCAGGTCCTTAAGTCTGTTATGACATAGATTATGGTTGATCTGTACCTCAGTAGGAAACGTCCTGCCTTTCATACCCTTGATATCCATACCTGAAAATTGCATCAATCTCAGTGTTGAAAATATTAATTGACCCCTAGCATGCACTGCCTTTTGGAGGATAGAGTTCCTTATTTCCATTACCTTTTGTATGAAAAAGAATTTCTTGATTTCACTCCTATATGGCCTAGCTCTAATTTTTAAGATTATGCCTCCCTTGTTCTGGTTTATCTCACCTAAAGAAATACTTTTTTCTGACATCTAACCTATCAATTCTCTTTATTGTTTTAAACACATGAGTTAGATCGTCCCTCGAACTTTTAAAATTAAGGGAATAGAAATCAAGTGAATGCAACCTATGCTCCTAACTTATTATTTTAAACCTAATATACACCTGGGTGAATTTACACTGTACCCCTTCCAAGAACAATATAAATTAACATTAGTGCCCAAAACTGAATGCAGTGTTCCAGGTGGGATCTGACCACAAATCATACAACTGAGTCATCATTTCCTTACTTTTATATTTCAACAGTCTTGAGATCAGGGCCAAGATCCCGTTAGCCTTTTTGATTATTTTTTGGGCTTATGAACTTTTAGTGATTTGTGTATGTGGATAGCTAAATCGTACAGCTCTACCTGCCTTTATACAATTTATATAAATGACTTAGATGAAGGGACAGAAGCTATGGTTGCTAAATTTGCTGACAACACAAAGATAGGAAGGAAAGTAAATTGTGCAGAGGACATAAGGAGGCTACAAATGGGCATAGATAGGTTAAGTGAGTGATCTGGCAAATAGAGTATAATGTGGACAATGTGAAATGGTTCATTTTGGCATGAAGAATAAAAAAGAAGTTTATTATCTAAATGGTGAGAGATTACAGAGTTCTAAAATTCAGAGGGATCTGGGTGCCCTCATGCAGGAATCACAAAAGGTTAGTATGCAGGTACAGCAAGTTATTAGGAAAGCTAATAGAATGTTATCACTTATTGTGAGGGGAATTGAATACAAAAATAGGGAGGTTATGCTTAAGTTGTACAGGGCGCTGGTGAGGCCACATCTGGTGTATTGTGTACTGTACTTCTAAATATAAAACCAAAATACAATAGAGATGGCAGAGCATTTGATGTGTTACAGAGAGCTGTTGGACACCACGATCCACAGCAACCATATCTGCACTAAGTGTCTGCAGCTTTAGGAACTTTGGCTCAAAGTGGATTGACTGGAGTCCAAGCTTCAGACACTGCGATGCATTAGGGAGGGAGAAAGTTACTGGGACCCTTTTCTCCAGAAGGCAGTCACAGGTACAGCAGATTTACTCCATAGCCAGGGACAAGACAAGTGATACAAGCATGGGGATCCAGAAGGTAGGATTGGAGGAGCCTCGGAACTTGCACTTGTCCAACAAGTTTGAGATTCTTGCAACCTGTGTGGATGAGGTTGCAAGGACACTGATCAAACTGACCACAGCACCGTGGTATAAGCACATTCAAATGGGGGGAATAAAAAGGAATGTTATTGTAGTAGTAGTAGTAAGGGACAGTGTAGTTAGTGGGATAGATACTGTTCTCTGCAACCGAAGGCTGGCTTGCCCACCTGGTGCCAGAGTTAGGGACATCTCCTTGGAGTTGGAGAGGAGCTTAGAGTGGGGAGGGGGAAGGTTCCAATTGTCGTGGCCCGCATAGGTAACAATGGCATAGGTAGAGCTAAGAGGTTCTACTAAGGGAGGATTAGCAGGTAGAGACTAAATTAAAAAGCAAAACCACAAAGGAAATCATCCCTGGATTACTACTTGAGCCACAAGCAAATTGGAATTGGGTAAATAAGATTCGAGAGTTGGATGGCCGGCACAAAGATTGGTGTGGGAGGAATGGGTTTCGGTTCATTGGAGAATTGGCACCAGTCCTGGGGAAAGAGGGAGTTGGGGCAAACTTCACTTGAACTGGGCTGGGATCAGCAGAGTCTGATGAATCATATAACTACAGCTGTAGTGAGGGCTTTAAACTAAACAATAGAGGGGAGAGGTCACTTGAAGGGAGATTTAGAAAGTTAACGAGAAAGGGAAGGCGATAGTGTCGGGCAGTGATACCGGTAACGATAACCAGAGTGTGACGGGAGGGAACAAACCCAAGAGTACACAAAACAAGTAGGGTCAGAGAAGGGAAAAATGGTATAAAGACAGAATTAAAGGCTCTTTATCTGAATGCACACAGCAAGATGGAAAATGTTTAGCACAAATTGAAATAAATGGGTATGATATGATAGCCATTACAGATATGTGGTTGCAAGGTGACCAAGGCTGGGAACTGAATATTCAAAGATATTGGGCATTTCGGAAGGATAAGAAGAAGGAGCAAGGAGGTGTGGTAACTCTCATAATAAAGGATGAGATCAGTGCAGTTGTGAGAAATGATCTTGACTCGGAAGACCAAGATGTAGGATCAGCTTGGGTGGAGATAAGAAATAGCAAGGGAAATCAGTCACTGATGGGTGTAGTTTATATGCCTCCTTAACAGTAACAATACTGTAGGACAGAGTATATGTCAAGAAATAATGGAGGTTTGTAAGAAAGATACTGCAATAATTGTGGGTGATTTTAATCTTCACATGGATTGGACAAATCAAGTTGGCAATGGTAGCCTGGAGGATGAATTCATAGAGCTTTTGAGAATAATGCATTCTGGAACCAACCAGGGAACAGGCTATTTTAGATCTGGAAATGTGTAATGAGACTGAATTAATTAATGATTTCATTGTAAAGCATCTTGTAGGCAAGGGTGATCATAATACAGAATTTATTATTCAGTTTGAGGGTTAGAAACCTGGGCCTGAAACTAGTGTCTTAAACTTAGGGAAAGGCAATTGCAAAGGTATGAAAACAGAGTTCACTACAGTGGATTGGGAAAATAAGATAAAAGGCAAGATGAGCAGTGGCAGATTTTAAAAGAGATATTTCACAACTCTCAACAAAGATATATTCTATTGAGAAAGAAAGGCCATGTGAGAAGGATGCACCATCTGCGGTCAACTAAGGAAGTTATGGGTGGTATCAAATTGAAAGATAAGGTATACAACACTAAAGAGTAGTGGTAGGCCAGAAGATTTGGAAAGTTTGAGAAACCACCAAAGAATGACTTAAAAAAGGAGAAATTAGAACAGGAGAGTAAACTAGCAAGAAATATAAAAACAGACAGTAAGAACTTGTACAAGTATAAAAAAAAGGAAGAGAGTAGTGAAAGTAAACATTGACCCCTTAGAACACGAGACTGGAGAATTAATACTGGGCAAACAAGGAAATAGCAGAGACTTTAAACAAGTATTTTATATCTGGCTTCACAGTAGAAAACACAAAAAGCAATTCGTGGATAGTAGAAAATTAGAGAGCAAAAGGGAGGGAGGAATTTAAAGAAATTGCCATCACAAAAGAGAAATAGCACTAAAAAAACTAGTGGGACTAAAGGCTAATGAGTCCTAGACCTTATGGCCTGCATCCTATGGTCTTAAAAGAAGGAGCTGCAGAGATAGTGGATGCATTGGTTGTAATCTTGCAAAATTCCCTAGATTCTGGAAAGGTCCCAACAGTTTGGAAAACCGCAAATGTAACATGTCAATTCAAAAAAAGGAAGGAGACGGAAAGCAGGAAAATATAGGCCGGTTAGTCTAACCTCTATCATTGGAAAAATGCTGGAATCCATTATTAAGGAAGTAGTAACAGGACCTTTAGATAATAGTTTTACAATTAAGCAGAGTCAACATAGTTTTATGAAAGGAAAAATCGTGTTTGACAAATTTATTAGAGTCCTTCGAGGATGTAACAAGCAGCGGGGATAAAGGGGAACCAGTAGATGTAGTGTATTTGTATTTCAAAAAGGCATTCAATAAGGTGGCACATAAAAGGTACACAAGATAAGAGCTGATGGCATTGGACAGAAAATATTAGTATGGATGGAGGATTGGCTAACCAACAGGAAACAAAGTCGGGATAAATTGGGTCTTTTTCAGGTTGGCAAACTGTAACTTGTATGGTGCCACTTGTAGGGATCAGTGCTGGGGACTCAACTATACACAATCTATATTAATGACTTGGATGAAGGCACCAAGTATATTATAGCCAAATTTGCTGATGATATAAAGATAGTTAGGAAAACAAGTTGTGAAGATGACGCACACAGTCTGAAAAGGAATATAGATGGGCTAAGTGAGTGGGCAAACATTTGACAGATGGAGTATAATGTGGGGAAATGTGAGGTTGTCTACTTTGGTGGGAAGAATAGAAAAGCAGAATATTTAAATGGAGAAAGACTGCAGAATGCTGTGGTACAAAAGGATCTGAGTCCTTGTTCATGAAATCACAAAAAGTTAGCATTTAGGTACAGCAAATAATTATGAAGGCAAATGAAAGTTGTCTGAAGACAGTGAAAACGAGAAGCTCAGGAAGGCGGAGTCTGAAGATCAAGGGATAAGGAGGAAGGGTAGGTCTGGCATAGGTTGTATTGGTAAAGTGAAGGAAGGACCTTGGAGGAATTTGAAGATGATGATTTTAATTACGTTTGGAGATAGGTAACCGGTGTGATTTAGCAAAGATAGTAATAGACGAATGGGGATTAGTGCAGAACAGGATACAGACAACTGTGTTTTGGACTAATGTAGAGCAATTCAGGCAGAAGGCTGTATTTTACATATTTTGCATTTACTCCAAAGCATCTAAAGTTAGCATTTGTAAAGTTCAGTGAACTCATGTATGGTATAAATAGCAAATACAAATCCCAGTAGTTTTATTATATTTTTCTCTTTGATTACATGATTAGGTTTACTTTAGTACAGGTATTGCTTCTACGACTGGGAATTGCATAACATCTATTTATACCATGGCTCTGAAGCTATAATACAACACTTATTTGATTTTTTTTTCAAAGGTTAACTTTAATTTTATTATACTTGGCACAGACCCAATCAAGTCTCATTTAAAAAAACAAGAAATGATCGGTAACAAAACCATCTCCTTAACTTCCCTGCCTTACTTTCTGCTTTCAACCTTTCCACTCATATATGTTCCCTCACCATGCCCATAACCACACCAACATGAGCTCTTCACTTCTTCAAGGTTATAACTGCCATCAAGGCCATAACTTCCTTAGGTTTGTCAGTGACCACATCCTCTTCCTAAACATGTCTAATCACTATACACCACCCACCCCCCCACCCCCGCTTTCAACACTGCGAGCAATCTATCTCTAAGTTCCTCACAAGCAGTCTACTGTTTTAATGTCCACCTCTTCGGTCTGCCATGGAACAGACTTCACTGATTTATTTTTCTATGTAGTCAGTGGGTATTTTACTTCAATTTTAGTCAATTTTTGCTTCAGTTCAAGCTACTTTAATCCAAATTATATCCCAAGCAGTCAAACGCGCTTACCATTTTTTCTGGTACATAACACACCTCCATGAACCAAACCCTGTGGCTACAGACTGGGATACACTTGGCACGTTACTGATCTCACTGTCAACAACCGGACGTAGCTCAGCCATTTTGAGCACTTTTGCCTGTTGCTCTTCATGCCTAAATCCTAAATTGCTCTAGGCTCAAACAGGTGTTGAGGACAATGCCAAGGTCCTTTTTAACATTAACCCTCTCCTGTCACCATCTTCCATAGGTATGTCTAGTATTGAATAAGAGGGGCTAGTGGAATGTTTGTATCCAAAATGAGCCCACCTCCTTACCCTTTTCTCTCCACCACTCCTCCTTCAAGCTTCCTTCTAAATCCATCCCTAGCTGCATATCATCGAGGGTATCCTTTTCATCTCACGTCCTTCTCCATATGAAAATATGAATTAGGAGCAGGAGTAAGCCATTCAGCCCCTCGAGCCCGCTTCACCATTTAGTAAGATCATGGCTGATTTGATTGTAACCTCAGCTCCACGTTCCGCCTACCCTGAGAATCTTTGACTCCCTTGTTAGTCAAGAATCTGTCTACCTCTGTCTTAAAAATATTCATTGACCCTGCTTCCATTGCGCTCTGAGGAAGAGAGTTCCAAGGGTTCACGATCCTCTGAGAGAAAAAAATTTTTCTCATCTCCGTCTTAAATGGAAGACCCCTTATTTTTAAAGTGCGTCCCTTGGTTCTCGTCCCTCCCATATGGGGAAACATTCTTTCTGTATCCACCCTGTCAAGTCCTGTCAGGATCTGAAATGCCTCAATAAGATCACATCTCACTCTCCTAAACTTCAATAGATACAGGCCCAGCCTTTTCAACCTTTCCTAGTAAGATAATCCCCCCATCCCAGGTATCAGTCAAGTGAACCTTCTCAGAACTGCTAATGCATCTTTATCCTTCCTTAAGTAAGGAGAGCAAAACTGTACACAATACTCTAGATGTGGTCTTACCCACACCCTGCACAACTGTAGCAAAACATCCCTACTTTTATAAAAGCAAAATACTGCAGATGCTGGAAATCTGAAACAAAAACAGAAAGTGCTGGAAAAACTCAGCAGGTCTGACAGCATCTATGGAGAGAGAAAAACAAAGTTAACGTTTCGAGTCCTTATGACCCTTCTTCAGACCCCCTGAAGAAAGGTGTACAGACTTGAAACGTTAACTTTGTTTTTATCTTTACTTTTATATTCTCTTCCCCTTGCAGTAAATGCTGACATTTCACTTGCCTTCCTAATCACTTGCTGTACTTGCATGCTAACTTTTTCTGATTCATGCACCAGGATACCCAGATTCCTCTGTACCTCGGAGTTCTTCAACCTCACTCCATTTAAATAATATGCTGCTTTTCAATTCCTGCCACAGTGGATAAGTTCACATTTTCCCAGATTATACTTTATCTGCCAAATTTTTGTCAACTCACTTAACCCATCTATGTCCTTTTGCAGATTCCTTATGCCCACTTCACAGCTTAATTTCCTACCTATCTTCGTGTCATCAGCAAATTTAGCAACCATACATTCAGTCCCTTCATCCAAGTTATTGATATAAATTGTAAATAGATGAGGCCCCAGCAGTCATCCCTGTGGTACTTCACGTGTCACATCTTGCCAACCTGAAAAAGACCCATTCATCCCTACTCTCTGCTTCCTGTTAGCTAACCAATTCTCTAACCATGCAAATAGGTTCCCCCTACACCATAAGCTCTTATTTTGTGTAGAAAGCATGTCGAATGCTTTCTGGAAATCTTAGTACAACACTTCTACAGGTTCCCCTTTATCCACGTTGCTTCTTACTTCCTCAAAGAACTCCAATAAATTAGTCAAACATGATTTCTCTTTCACAAAACTATTTTTACTCTGTTTGCATTAAAATTTTCTAATGCCCTGCTATAAACTCTTTAATTGGATTCCAGCAATTTCCCTATGACAGATGTTAAGCTATCTGGCCTGTAGTTTCCTGCTTTCTGTTTCCTTCCTCTCCTGAATAGAGGAGTCACATTTGCTATTTTCCAATCTGATGCGACCCTTCCAAAAATCTGGAGAATTTTGAAAAATTAAAATCAATGCATCTGCTATCTCAGCAAGCACTTATTTTAAGATCCTAGGATGAAGTGCATCAGGACCTGGGGACTTGTCAGCTTTTAGTTCTCATCATTTTCTCAGTACCCTTTCCCTGATGATTGTAATTGTTTTAAGTTCTTCCCTTTCACCTCGTGATGCACAGTTATTTCTCAGATGTTATTTGTATCCTGTACAGTGAAGACAGATGCAAAATATCTGTTCACTTCATCTACCATTTCCATATTTTCCATTATTAATTCCCCATTCTCATTCTCTGGAGGACCAAAGCTCACTTTTACTTTTTTACTTTTTAAGTACCTGTAGGAACTCTTACTTGCCTTTACTCTATCCACTCCAAAATTGTTTCCCATATGCCTTTGTATAACCATCCTTAGATGCTTCCTATTTATTATCCGTTTCAGTCCCATCATCCATAAGCAAGGGTTCAGCATCTACCTTTATGCTGATAACACCTAACTCTTGCTCTCCGCTGTCTCCATTGATCCCATGACAGTCACAGTAGCTAACTACCTATTCAGTATCAAATCTTACATGAATCAAAATTTGTGACAGCTTGACATTGACAAAACTGAAACTACTTTATTAAGTTCTTGGTCAACACCTAGGTGCTTCTGACTGATTTCACTAATATCCGTAGATAGCTCATTGAAAGAATTTAGTGATGTACAATCTAAGTTTTCCCTGAACGTAGGTACATAGGAAATAGGAGCAGGACTAGGTCATTCGGTCCCTCAAGCCTGCTCTGCCATTCAATTACATCATGGCTGGTCTCCTACCTCAGTGCCATTTTCCCGCACTATCCCCATACCCCTTCATATCTCCACTATGTAGAAATCTATTGACCTCTGTCCTGGACATATTCAATGACTGAGCCTCCGCAGCCCTGTGGGGAGGAGAATTCCAAGGATTTGCCACCCTTTGAGTGAAAAAATTCCTCCTCTCCTCAGCCCTAAATGGCCTACCTCTTATTCTGAGACTCTGTGGGCCGCTTTGAAAATCAACACTTGCCAATCTCTTCACCATTTAAGAAATACTCTGCATTCTGTTTTTCCTACCAAAGCAGATAACTTTACATTTTTTTCACATTGTATTCCACCTGCCATGTTCTTGCCCATTCACGAGCCTGTCTAAATCCCCTTGAAGCATCTTTGCATCCTCCGCACAACTCACATTTTCATCTAGTTTTGTGCCATCAGCAACCTTGGACATATTGTATTTGATCCCCACATCCAAATCATTCATATAAATTCTAAATAGCTGGGGTCCAAGCACTCAACCTTGCGGTAACCTACTGTCACAGCCTGCCAATCTGAGAATTTATTCCTACTCTCCTGTCTGTTAACCAATTCTTAATCCAATGCAGTATACTACCCCCAATCCCATGCGCTGTAATTTTGTTTACTAATCTCTTGTGTGGGATCTTCTCAAAAGCCTTCTAAAGATCCAAATATAGCACATCCACTGGTTCCTTCTTATCTATTCTGCTAGATACGCCCTAAAAAAACTCCAACATGTTTATCAAACATGATTTCCCTTTCAAGAATCCATGTTGACTCTGGCCAGTCCTACCATTATTTTCTAACTGTTCTGTTATCGCATCCTTTACAATAGATTCTAACATTTTCCCTACAATAGATGTCAGGCTAACAGGCCTGTAGTTCCCCGTTGTCTCTCTCCCTCCTTTCTTAAACAGTGGGGTTACATTTGCTACCTTACAATCTGCAGGAACCTTTCCAGAATGTATAGAATTTTGGAAGTTAACCACCAATGCATCCACTATCTCCATAGCCACCTCTTTCAACACTCTAGGATATAGATCATCAAGCCCAGGGGATTTATCAACTTTCAGTCCCATTAATATCTCCAGTACTATTTTTCTGTTAATCCTAATTTCTTTCAGTTCCTCATTTCCACTAAACCTTTGGTTCTCTAATATTTCTGGAAGGCTTTTTATGTCTTACTCTGTGAAGACAGACAGTATTTGTTTAGTTTTTCTGCCATTTCTGTATTCTCCATTATAAATTCTCCCGTCTCTGCGTGTAATGGACCTACATTTGTCTTGGCTAATCTTTTCCTTTTTACATATCTATAGAAGCTTTTACAATCCATTTTTATGTTTTGCGCTAGTTTACTTTCATCTGTCTTCTCTTTATTTTTCAGTTTCTTGGTCCTCCTTTGCTCAATGCTAAAAAGCTCCCAATCCTCAGGCTTAGTACTTTTCTGGCAACTTTATAAGCCTCTTCCTTTGATCTAGTACAATTTTTAACTTCCCTTGTTAGCCACGGGATCATTTTCCTGTTGGTTTTTTGTGCCTCAAAGGAATGTATATTTGTTGTAAGCCATGTATTAATTCTTTAAATTATTGCCTGTCTACTGTTTTACCTTTTAATGTAGTTCCCCAATCTACTGCATTAAATATGCCCCCCATTCCTTCATAGTTTCCTTTGTTTAGATTTAAGACTCTAGTTTGAGTTGAATCAGATCACTTTCAAACTTAATGTAATATTCCATCATATTATGGTCATTCTTCCCTAAAGGCTCCTTTACAACGAGATTATTAATTAGCCCTTTTCTCATTGCACAATACTAGATCTAAAATAGCCTATTCGCTAGTTGGTTCCTCAACAAACTGTTCGAGAAAACCATCCTGTGTATATTCCGAAAATTTAGCCTCCACAGCATTAATGTTGATTTGGTTTACCAAACTCCGCTTTCTGTCCAACATTCAGCCCTTCACCAAAACCACTGCCTTCAATTCACAAAACATTGCTTGCTTTCACTGCTATGTTCACTCCACTGCTTCCAAAACCTCCAATCAAGCTTCCTTCACCTTTAGGATCGGTTTCTGTAATGTTCTCTTCACCTGTCACCTAATGTGCCCTTCACAATCTTCAACTCATCCAGAATATTGAGACTTCTGGACATTTATCACCTTTGCCCTCTATAGGCTTCACTGAAATTGTTTTCAACATCCTTATCCTTATTTTCAAATTCCTCTATGGTTTTACCTCATTCCCTTTTATGTAATCTTCTGCAGTTATACCTCCCAGCCCGAACCTCCCTCATTCTAACTCTGGATTACAACTTATTGCACTCTTCCCCCACATCTCTGTTGGAGATCAAGTTTACAACCTGCACATTCTTGTTTTCTCTCATTCTCCATTCCCACACTTCCAATGTTTCCTCTCCTGCAACACAAGGTAAGAAAGTAGGAATGGAGTGGCAATCCGGCCCTGATTGCCACTCCATAGAAGTTCAGGCCCATTATGTCAGAAAGCTCCACAATTTTGTTTTTCATAAGGGCCAAGATTGTAGCCATGCTGTGAAATGAAATATCAAAACAAAGTCAATGTGACAATAACATCCGGAGGCAGGTGTAGATAGAACATGTGTTACATAAATATTTGCTTTCACATTTTCTATTTTTGAATTTAATTTTTGGGCTTTGCAATCAACAGCACCCAGACTGTTGGTGAAAAGCACTCTATTCTGCCTTTAGGATGTGATGATAATAAGATCCCGTTGACTGGTAGGTGTAAAAAATTCCAAGCCCTTTCTCAAAGAAGAGCAGAGTTCTCTTACTAAGCTACTAATTCAATTCCTTCAGTCAACAGCACCAAAAACAGATCATTTGCTGTTTGTGGGATGTTGCTGTGTGCAAGTTGATTACCATATGTCTGTACAAAATAATAGCTACACTTGGACAAAAATAAACTGGCTGCAGAAGCTTCAAGATTATGATAAAGTGATATATAAACACTGGGTCATTCTTCTTAGGTCAGTGGACATTAGTAACATGCTAATTTATTAGAATGCAAGTGTGGGTGAAATTGTACAGCAGTATTGGTTAGGAGCAGCTGGGAAAACTAAGCAGAGTAAAGTGCTTTGGAAGATTCATTCTGGTGAGGAGCACAATATGCATGCAGTTTGAATTTAGGGGACTAGACCAGACTACAGAAAATGGAAGTATGGAAATTTGGCAGGGCCAGCATTTGTTGCCCATTCCTAATTGCCCTTGGTGGTGAGCCCCCTTCATGAACTGCTGCAGTCCATCTGGTGCATGTACATCCACAATGCTGCTGGATAGGGAGCTCCAAGAATTTGATAAAAACAAAAAAACTGCGGATGCTGGAAATCCAAAACAAAAACAAAAACAGAATTACCTGGAAAAACTCAGCAGGTCTGGCAGCATCGGCGGAGAATTTGATCCTGCAACTGTGAAGGAACGGCGATATATTTCGAAGTCAGGATGGTGTGTGGCTTGGCGGGGAACTTGCATTTGGTGGTTCCCAAGTGTCTGCAGCTTTCGTCCTTCTAGGTTTCGACGGTGCTGTTGAAGAAGCATTGCTGCAGTGCATCTTGCATATCGTACACATCACTGCCAGTTAATGTGGTGCAAACTTAAAACAAAATGGCTATTCTTAAAAAAAACAATCCAACTCCTAGCCCAGAACTTAGCATTCCCTACCCTAGAGCTAGCATGAAGTCTATTCAGAGCTTGTCCAATTTAGTACTTATTGGTTGAGGGTATTCTCTAATAATTTTTAACAATGTCATTTTGAATTCAATCTGTTCCTGAAAATATTAAGCCAACAGTGCTTTGTGTGAAAGACAAGACTTCATATTGAGATTTTGCCTTAGCACAACATGTCATTTATCAATGTGACATTAGCAATAAGGTGATGAATTTCCTTGTGGCATTGCACTTCACAACAGGCTTCAAGTCAGCCGCTGGGTGCACAGATTTAATTCACTGTAAAGCACAACTGTTATGACTTGAAAAGTGGCTATACATAGTTTTTATTTTTTCATACTAATCTGTGCTAATGTATCTTAATTTAGTTGAGCATTTTTTGTCAGAAAAAAACACTACCTAACAAATTACTAAGTGTTTTCTGACATGTTCACATTGCCAACTGAAATAACTACACAAGTTCACAACAACTTCAGTGAATCTATGTTTATGACATAACTTACTGGAATTATAATACTGTTAATATGATAGCTTTTGACATACTGAAATACAGATTTGTTATCTGCAACCCAATTATCTAATTTCCCGGTTATCCATTAGAATTTTCATGGGACAAAATGCCGCACAAGATATTATTTCATTGCACAACTTTATCTGCCCATGTTTCATCTTTTACTGGTGAATAAAAGCTTTTCTTTGCTTTTGCACTCATCTTTGCTTTTGCATTCATCTTTATCCTAAGGTATTCCTCTACCCTGTTTATAAGACCAAGGTTCAAATATTCAACTTGGGGGAGAACCTGAGTAAAATAAGAGCATATTTTTATTTTCCATTGCATTAACTCAATTCTAACCTCTCTCAGTTTAACTTTCTGCAAATGGATTCCACTCAAGTTGAGTTATCCTGAGTAATGAGTGATCTCAAAAGGTGGAAGAGGAACTGAGGCAGGCTGACTTCAACAACTACCTAATTGTGAAATCTTCTATACTTAATAGCGAAGATTGTTTTTCAGAGATTAATTTGTGTCGGTCTTTACAACGGAAAAAGACGACACAGGTATAGACATCAGGATGGAGGACTGTGAAATATTAGAAGAAATTAACATAGAGAGAGAGAGGAGATTCTAGCAGGTTTAACAGCCTTAAAAGGGGACAAATCCGCAGGCCCGGATAAAATGTAATCCAGGCTGTTGAGGGAGGCAAGGACCGAGATATCAGAGGCCCTGGCAGTAATTTTCAATCCTTCTGGCCAGAGGTGAGGTGCCAGAGGATTGGAGGACTGCTGACTTTGTCCCATTATTTAAAAAAGGGAGTAAGGGAGAGGCAAGGAAATTACAGGCCAGTCAGTCTAACCTCAGTGGTGGGCAAGTTACAAGAAAGAATTCTGAGGGACAGAGTATATCTGCACTTAGAGAGACATGGATTAATCAGGGATAGTCGGAATGGATTTGTTAAGGGAAGTCGTGTTTGACAAATTTGATCGAATTTTTTGTGGTAACCAGGAGTGTTGACACAGGTAATGCATTTGATATAGTCTACATGGACTTTAGCAAGGCTTTTGATAAGGTTCTTCATGGCAGATTGGTCAAGAAAGTCAGAGCCCATGGGATCCAAGGCAAAGTGGCAAGTTGGATCCAAAATTGGCTGAGAGGCAGGAAGCAGAGGGCGATAGTAGAGGGATGTTTCTGTGACTGGAAGTTTGTGGGGTTCTGCAGGGCTCGGTGCTGGGGCCTTTGCTGTTTATGGTGTACGCAAATAATTTGGACTTGAATGTAGGGGATATGATCAAGAAGTCTGCGGATGACACGAAAATTGGTGAGGAGGATAGTCGTAAACTGCAGGAGGATATTAATGGACTGGTCAGTTGGACAGAGCAGTGACAAGTAGAATTCAGCCTGGAAAAGTGTGAGGTAATGCACTTGGGGAGGGCTAACAAGGCAAGGGATTATACTGAGTGGTAGGACCCTGGAAAGCACTGAAGATCAGAGGGACCCCGGTGTGCATATCCACAGACCCATGAAGGTAACAGGGCAGGTAGATTAGGTGGTTTAGAAGGCATATGGGATACTTGCCTTTATTAGTCGAGGCATAGAATTCAAGAGCAGGGAGGTTTTAAAACGCTGGTTAGACCACAACTGGACAACATGCAATTCTGGTCACCACATTATAGGAAGGATGTGATTGCACTGGACAGGGTGCAGAGGAGATTTACCAGGATGCTGCCTGGGCTGGAGGGTCTGAGCAATGAGGAAAGATTGGATAGGCTGGGGTTGTTTTCCTTGCAGCAGCGAAGGTTGAGAGGGTACTTGATAGAGATGTATAAGATTATGAGGGGCATAGAGGGTGGATAGGAAGGCACTTTTTCCATTTGTAGAGGGGTCAGTAACCAGGGGGCATAGATTTAAGCTAATATGGTAGAAGGCTAAGAGGGGAGTTGAGAAATTTTTTCACCCAGACGGTGGTGGGAGTCTGGAACCCACTGCCTGAAAAGGTGGTTGAGTCAGAAACTCTTGTAACATTTAAGAAGTATTTAGATATTCACTTGCATTGCCATAGCTTCCAGGGCTATGGACCAAGAGCTGGAAAATGGCATTAGTGTAGGCAGATCTTTGTTGACCAGCATGGACACAATGGGCCGAATGGCCTCCTCCTGTGCTGTATACATGTATGAGGTGAAAGGTTGTTACTAATTTGAACCACCAAACTTTTATTTTTAGAGGCAAGCATCAGTATTGTCTCAGCTGCACAGTTCAAGGTTATTTATTTCATGAATGTGAAAAACAAAATTGTGCTTTTATGTAGTAATGCAACATGTTTCAAAGTGCTTGAATAACTTTTCAGCAAGAAAATTGAGAAGAAAGAAACCTTCAAATAATAAATCAAACTAATGGTAGAATCTTAATGGGTAAGCATTCCCTAGTTGGAAGGTTACAAATGGATCAGACTTCTTGTCATTGTCATTTTTATTCACAGGCTGAGACCAATTAAAATCACTTTAGTAAGATAGATGATCACGCATTGAGTTTACTTTCTGACAAATCTTTGATATCATAACTTTATTAAAAACTGGTGGACCCTTTCCCTCAGCCCTTTGAAGAGTTTAGTATACCGACTTTCATTACTGTTATAAAAACCACTGAAAGTAACATCACATATTGCTGAAATATGTTTCTGTTATCTAATTTGGATGTGTTGATAATTCATTGTAGGCTATTAACACTCCCTTCTTGCATTCATGTAGTCTTTCACATCCCGAGGACGTCCCAAAGTACTTCACAGCCATTGAAATACCTTTGAAGTGTGATCAAAATTATGATGTATGAAAACATAGCAACTAATTTGTGCACAGTAAGGTCCACCAGCAGCAGTGAGATGAATAACCAGTTAAATATTGTGCTTGTGTTAGTTGAGGAATAAACGCTGTCTAAGGCACCGGAGAACTCCACCACTCTTCTTTGAATAATGGAATGGGATGTTTTTCATGTCCACCTGAGAAGAACTCTGTTTAACTTCTCTCTCGAGTTGTTCATGGTTTATTAAACTATGATAATCTCAACATCAAGAAGATAGAGTAATTAGTACATTGTGTTACATTGGTCTTGAGGGAGATTAAGTAAGATTAACATGTAACTGGTTCATTCTTAACTTTCTACTGCCTAGTCAGTCTTAAATTTATCTAGGTGCACCAAATGCCCTAGTTCTTTTTATCATTGAGCCTGTCCTAGGAGCACACAAAAGCACTGCTGTGAGATGAACAATAGTCCAACTGGTTAATAAAATTTGTAGCAATACATGAACTCCAGATAGATACCAGACGTTTAATTAAATTCAGCAAATAACTTGATTTCAGTTCTTAAGTTTGAGATATTTATCATGGGCAAAGGGCCTGTTATCTACAGTAAACACTTCTAACTTCTTCACTGAGATCTCAAGGGATGCAAGTAGTATCAGGACTCCTAATTTGTGCTGATAGTGTTATACAAGAAACTCTCATCAGCAGCCTAAAAACAAGGCAAGATTATAGTTTTTAAACTGTGCAGCCACCAAATACAAATTTATCCTGCAACTCTGATCATATGGCTTATGTCCCCAGGTGCAGCATCCTGAACTCTCATTTTCTGTCAGCACAACAAAAGTCCACTTAAACATACGCACACATACACGCACTATATATATTTTATATATATATATAAAAAAATGTGTATATATATATATATATATATAGATATGTAATAGAAGAAAAATAAAAGCATTGTGTGCTAAAAGGCTTATATATGATGCAAATTACCCATAATTAATCTAGACAGAAGTAGAGGCAAAGGACAATTAGCTAAACATGTTAATGTGTGAAGTTCTGTGGAGACACATTAAATCAGCTGTATAAAATTAAAACGATGATGATATGTAAAGTTCAGTAGGTCTAAGTGAGTGCGGTCAATGCCTGCAGATTTAAACTCTGTGTCAGGTGTGCTGAAGCATAAATATCTTTGTAGTTAGATTAACTGGCCTTTCATGACTGTTGCAAGTGAATTAGAGATGTCCCTGTCCCTTGTATCATGCATAGCATTAAATGGTTTATTCCATAAGGAAATCTTCTAGACACAACTGTGACCTGGTAGTAGGAATTGTCAGCAATTGAGTATATTTCAGTATGACTTCCCCTTGCTTCTAGGTAGCGCATAAAAGTGCGTGAAGAATCTTGTATTTAATCATCTACAACCCAATTATTTATTCAGTTTAATGAAATTTCTGGTACCTTGATGACCTTTGAACTCAAAGTTTATTCCAAATTTTTTAGCCAGCAGAAATATGTTGATTTGCCTTAAAGTATAGCATCAAAAGCAAACGTTGTGTCCTGCTAAACCAAGACTTGGTGATATTTTTTAAAAATATGGCTTTAGGTGTATTTGGAAGAGTTTACTATTGCATCAATTTACAAGAAAGCTAATTTGACAGTGGATAGTTAGATTTTTGTTACAAGACCTTTTCGACAATTTCTGAGCTCATCTTAAAGGACGTACCAATGAGTAACATAGAGATTGTTATTGTATAAAATACAGTTCAGCTCCCCTTAAAAGAAAACAATGTTTAAATATACCTTATCAAAAAAAAAATGAATGCATAATTGCTCAGAGGGAATAAATGCATAACTGCACTGATAAGTGTAGATATAAGCAGTTTCTTAAAAGTCATAGAATTGATATGTTAATTGCTTTATAATTAAACATATATAGTCCTATGGAAGGTAACATTATATGGATCATCCATTTTGATGTAAAACCCTGTTAAATAAAACACCCTTTTTCCCCAAAAAATGTGATATGTAAAGAATGATCGAAGAAGAGGTTAATATTAAATGTTGCAAGTATTATTGTTCAGCAACTGTTAAGAACAAACCTAGTCAGGGAAGTATGCACCCAGTTGTACTAAAGTTATATTTTTATACATGCTAGTATGAAATATCAACTGTGGACAGAAGACTGCGTAAAAGAGAAAAGCACTATCTATAGTTACGAACAGAAGGCTGTCTGAACAAGTTTTAATAGAATATTGGATAAAGCAATTGCAAAGGTGCTGAGAACAGTAAGAATAGTGTTTATGAATATATATTAGCAAGATGATAGTCATTGGGCACTTAGTATATGCCATTTGAAAACAAGCCTATTGTCAAGTTGAGAAGATGGCAATTATTGTTGGGCACACCCTTCAGTGACTAGTTTGAAAATCTAACTTCTTGTTCAGTGGCTTCAGCCACATTCCATGACATCTTTGTCTTGTTTTGCACAGGCTGGTAATTACTAAGCATAGCGAACAAGTGATGCACTCCATCCCCAAAACAAGAGTCCTCCTCTAAAGCAAAAACAGTTGGCTCAAGCTAAAACCCAGAGTAAATGTACAGTAACTCAAATTGTCATTGTCTGGTCAGCTTGAAAGAAGAAACCAATCTTGCATGGTGTCTCAGTTGCAGAATGTCTTTGACAAATTGGTGGATATAATGCACTGGAACTCCAAGTTCATAGTGCTCAGCTACAGCAATGCTGGCAAGACCAATCACCTGAACTCACTAATATGTTCAGGCCTGGGAAGAAGAAAATTTATTCCCTGATCAAATAAGATAAGCAATCTGATTTGCTTTTAGTTAATTATGTGTAGTAAGTGGCTAATTTTAGCCATGTTGCTTCTCTTAGTAAGAAAGAAAGGAACAACTTGTATTTATTTAGCGCTTTTCAAATCCTTATCACGTTCTAATGTACATCGTAACCATTGAAGTGATTTGGAAATGTAGTCACTGCTATGATATCTCTTTCTTTTAGTTGCTATCAAATTTTGATTTTCTGATTTTCTCCTGTGAAGCACCTAGGTACATTTTCCCAAGTTAAAGATGCTATATAAATGCAAGTTGTTATGCAGGCAAATTGTCACAAGGCTTTGCCTCTTCATTCTTGAAAATACGATTTTTCAACCTTTAAATGACTGAAAATTTTGCAATTTGAGCTGAGACAGAGCAAACTGTTTAAAAATGCAAGGCCGCATTGCAAGGTGAAGATGAGAAACAAACAAATAACCCTCGGGAGTGTGAAGAGAGAGACGTTTCCTAAAATCCAGACACCCATCGAAAGACTTATCTGTCTAAGGAAGAGATATTACAAATGCAGAGTACTGGATATTGAAGCAATGGCTGCCAGAGACAGACACACCCAAAACCCCTTGGAAATAGACAATGGGTGAAGTATTTCAAGGAAAGGCTTCCCAGCCACTAGAGAGAGGTTGCAAGCGCCATAGGCGGTATCAAGAAAGTCTCTGGCTGCTGCTCTCTCCCTTTTGGAATAAGTGTGTTGCTCTGTTCAAGAAGCCAACTCTACCAGCAACCTACCAGTGAACTGAGATCTCATAATAATTGCAACATCTTCTACCTCTAACCACATTCAAGAAACCAGCTAACCCAAATCGGCACAGCTTAAAACCTATGCCTTGAGGACAATCAAAGGACACTTAACCATAAATTCTCTCACTTTTTTTTAGTGGGCTCAAATGCCCCTTGTTTCTGATGTGTGTGTGTGTTTGTGTGCCCCAATCAATGCGTGAGGGGCAAATGCTTCATGTCACATTTTTATTATTTTTCTCGAGTTTAGTGGTTAATAAATTTGCTCTTTTTTTGACTCAAGAAAACCTTGTTTGGCTCTTTATTGCTCATATCTTAAATAGTTAAATGCAGTCTGATTTGGAAAAGGCATATACTTGTGAAAAAAGAAACTTAAACCTTTGTGACCAATTGAGGGGGTTTAATAAAGGTTCACCCCTTTTCGCCTGGTTGTAACAAAACTGGAGGCTCATGTTCAGGATTGTTCCTACAGACTGACTAAAGAATTGAAGTGGGGAAAGTAAATTGTTCTTTCAAGAGCAATTTTAAAACTGCAAAAGGTTTTCTTGTGACTGTAATACCAAAGTGCTAAAATGCCCACATTCAATGTCAATGCTATAATAGAACAGAATGAGATAACTTGCAAGAGATTAAGGACACTGTTCTTGGAAGAATTAAAATATGTAGATAGGCACTTAAAGGTGGTGTTCCGATCAAAACCCAGAAACACTGAAATTTTAAAATGGGTGGTGAAATATCTAGAGGTAGAAATTGAGGACACTGAAACCGATAAGTTAGCAGCAGAGAAATTAAGATTGGAGTAGCGGAAATTGGAACTGGAATTTGAGGAAAGGGGAAAAGAGAAAAGGGCAGGAATGGTAGGAGGAGAGAGACTTCCAGGAAAAAGAAAAGGAAAGGGAGTTTGAATTAAAACAGCTCAAGCTGAGAAGGAAGGACCCCACTGTGCCCATTGAAGATACCGCTGGTGAGGGAACCACCCCTAGCTCAAACTTAAGGCCTGAGATATTCAAGTTTGCCCACTTAATCCCTACGTTTGATGGAGAAAAGGTGAACACTTACTTTATCTCTTTCAAAATGTTAACACAGCAGTTAAAGTGGCCAGCCCAACACTGGTCCCTGCTGTTGCAGTACATGAAAAGCTCACGAGGTTTTCTCCCTGTTGCCCGAGGAATATGCAGCAAGCTATGAGGCAGCAAAAGAGGCTATTTCAAGTGTGCACCATTTAGTGCTGGAGGATTACTGTCAGAAATTCTGCACCCTCAGGAAACGGCCTGACCAGAAGTACCTGGATTTTGAACAGCTCAAGCAGCTTGCTTAGGTAAGGGCACTTAAAATTGAGGTCACCTACAAAAACCTTAATGAAATATTTCTCCCCGAGGAGTTCCAAAACTCCGTTCCCTTCTTAATAAGAACTCATAGTGGAACAGAGAGTAGCAGGGGCCCGACAGGCAACGACCCTGGCTGATAATTATGAGCTTGTCCACAAACCCACGTCCCACAGAAGACACTTCCCTAACCACCCCCAACAAGCTGAGAAGAGTTGAGAGAGGAGAGTGATTGTAAACTGAGCACCCATGGGAGAGACAGGCCAGCTGGAAACACAGGGCCCTCCTCAGGCCAGAAAGGATGGTGCTGAGAAGGGGAATGAGGCCAAGAAGCCTGTGTTTTAACTGCCACAAGGTAGGACACCTCCGTCCTGATTGCTGGAGGTTATGGGAAAAACCCTTAGGATTTGTTGGGGCACACAAAACCCATGCAGACAATGGGAGTAAGACAGAGAGTATAGCAGACCAGAGCTATGGCTCTGACTGCGGCAGAAAATCCTTGTAGACACACTACTGAGAATGCAGGTGAATTTAAAAAACCTCTGAAAGTTGCAAAGATTTTGTATCAGGAGGAAGAGCAAGGAGAGTAAGTCTGTAGTGATACTGAGGGATACAAGGGCCAGGTAAATTCTATTGCTGGAGAAAGGCATGACCTTTCCACCAGAGAGCACAGTAAGTGCCAAGGTGTTGGTAAAGGGTACTGAAGAAGGATAAATGCCCATCCCCTTTATATTGGGTGCACCTGTTGGGCACCCTTCTGTCAGGGCTGGTGACCATGGTAGTCACCCCCAGTTTGCCAGTGGATGAGGTTGACCTGGTCCTCAGCAATGACTTGGCAGGATCAAAAGTGGATAGCATCCCCAGTCGTCTCAAAGAAGCGAACTGAGGTGAGGGAGACAACAGCTGCAGGAAAAAGTGCCTGGCATTTTCGCTGACTGTGTGGTAACCCGGTCTATGGCCAGACAAACTCCATCAGAGTTTGTAAAATACAACAACAAATTTGCACGCAGCAGGGTCTCGCAACAATGAGGTAAATGAGCTGTTTCACTGGTATTTATTGAGGAGCACATGTTGCCCACAACACCTAGAAGAACTAATAATTGGAGAACCCTCCAGGCCTTGAATAATGCCATGGGATCTTTAACATTTACCTGAGAGCAGTCAGGACCTCACTTTAACATCTCATCCCAGTTGTTCATAGCATATTAAACTGTGATGAGCTCAACATCTAGAAAATAGAATGATTGATGTCATGTATTGCATTGGGCTTTCTAGGAAGGGCAACAAGCCTAACTTGCAATCGTGAAATGGTTACAGCATAGAAGATGATTATTTGACCTGCCAAGTCCATATCAGCTCTCTGCAAGAGCATCTTAACCAGTCCCACTCCCCTGCACTTCCCTCGTAGCCCTCTGAATTTTCTCTCTTCGGGTGTTTATCCAATTGCCATTTGAAAGCCACAGTTGAATCTGCTTCTACCACACTCTCAGGCAGTGCGTTCCAGATCCCAACCACTCGCTGTATTAAAAAAAAACGTTTTTCCTCATGTCGCCATTCATTCTTTTGCCAATCACCTTAAATTGGTTTCCTCTCATTCTCGATCCTTCTGCCAATGGGAACAGTTTTTCTCTCCCTCTCTACTGTCTAGATTTGTCGTGATTTTGAAATGTCTATCAAATCGCTTCTTAACATTCTCTTTAGGGTTATTCTCCTTAATCTATCCATGTAGCTGCAGTCGCTCATCTCTCGAGCCATTTTCTCAAATCCTTTCTGCACTCAAGTCTTCACACCTTTCCTAAAGTGTGCTGCCCAGAATTGGATGCACCACTCCAGTTGGGGCCTAACCAGTGTTTTATAAAGTCTCATTATAAATTCCTTGTTTTTGTACTGTGTGCCCCTATTTATAAAACACAGGATCCTGTATGTTTTATTAACCACTTTCTTGTGCTGCCCTGCCACCTTCAACGATTTGTGCACACACAACCCAAGTTTCTCTGTACTGTATCCCCTTTAGAATTGGATCCTTTATTTTGTATTGCCTCTCCTCATTTTTCCCACCAAACTGTATCATATCACACTTCTCTGTAGTGAACCTCATCTGCCATGTGTCTACTCATTCCACAATCTATTTCCTCTTGAAGTCTATCACTATCATTTCATAGCTCACAATACTTTAAGTTTTGTGTTGTCTGCAAATTTTGAAATTGTCCCCTGTACACCCAAATCTAGGTCGTTAATATGTATCAATAAAAGCAGTGGTTGTAGTACTGATCCCTGGAAGACAGCACTGTATGCCTGCCTCCGGTCTAGGAAAACAACTGTTTACCACTACTCTGTTTCCTGTCGCTTAGCCAACTTCATACCCCTTTTGTTCCAGGGGTTTCATCTTTGCTGGCAAGCCTATCATGTGGCACTTTATCAAATGCATTTTGAAAGTCCACATAGATCACATCAACCACATTCTCCCCATCGACCGTCTCTCTTACCTCTTCAAGATTGTTAAACACTAGCAAATCCATGATGGCTTTTCTTAATTAATCCACACTTGTTCAAGTGACTGTTAACTTTGCCCTGGCTATTATTTCTAAATGTGCTCCCCCTACTGAGATTAAACTGAGTGGCCTGCCGTTGCTGGCCACTTACATCCTTTTATGGACAAGAGTGTGACGTTTTCAATTCTCCAGTTCTCTGGCATCACCCCTATATTTAAAAAGATTGTGAGATTATGGCTAGCACCTCTGAAATTTCCACCCTTACTTCCCTCAACATTCTTGGATGCATCCATTCCGGTCCTGATGACCTAACAACTTTAAATACAGCCTTTAATACCTCAATTTTTAGCCCATCTAATATCTTACTGCCTTCTCTTTCACTATGACTTTGGTAGCACCTTCCTCCTTGGTAAACACTGATGCAAATAGCTCATTTATTATTTGAAGGACAGTGTCTCCAACAGTGCAGCATTCCCTTAGTCCAAGCCCAGAGTATAATACTTGAGTCTGGAATGGGGCTTGAACCCACAACCTTCTGACTTGGGTAAGAGTGGTACCACTAAGTCAATTTGCACAAAAATAGTTAGTCTTCATTATAAATCTGCTAATTGTGTTATCTTGGAGATTTTTCATTAAATCCCCTATTCACCACCCCCCCCCCCACCCCCAAAACTTTCCTGAATCTATTTTTCCATGGGTGTCATCAACTCTTTTTGTTCGTGATCAATCTTCATTTGTGTTGGACTCTTCTCGGCCTCCTTCACTGCATTAAATCATCATAACCTCACTACTACCCAAAGCTAGGATGACTCAGTATAGATCAAGGATAAAGCCTGAGATCAATTTTGTACCTGTGCTTTGTTCCTGCATCGTGCAATACACTTAGTCATTGAACAATTTGATGATTATTTTGAGATGGCAAACTGACAATGCGAACCTTGGTCTGGGATGTCCATAGTTTTTGATAACTATATTCATTGACTTCAAAATGACAGGAGTGTCTTGTCATTTTGCGAATGTTATCATAGTCCCACTTAAGAATTGTCTTTTGATAACCTTAGACTGTTAAGTTTTTTTTCCATCTTCAGCAAACAGGTCTCTAAATTATATTGGTTGTAACAACTGGTTACTAAGGAACAACTGGTCAATTCTTTTGCAATATTCTATCAAAATCTAGATATATTTGCAGATAGATATGCTGACCAGTTCTTCTGGAAACAATTTTTAGATTTTCCAATATTCTGTGTCTGTTTCTTTAGGCTTTTATTTTGTTTGACTTAATTTTTTTTATTCATTCATGGGATGTGGGCATCGCCTGCTAGACCAGCATTTATTGCCCATCCCTAATTACCCTTGTTCAGATGGCATTTAAGAGTCAACCGCATTGCTGTGGGTACCTGGAGTCACATGTAAGCCAGACCAGGCAAGGGCAGCAAATTTCCTTCCATAAAGGACATTAGTGAACCCAATGGGTTTTTACAATAATCAGCAATGGTTTATTGAATTCAAATTTCTGCCATGGTGGGATTTGAACTTGGGTCCCCAGAACATTATCCTAGGTCTCTGGAATGTTAGTCCAGTGACAATGCCGCTATGCCACGCCTTTCTGTTTTCCCGAGTATAGCCAAGTTTCAAAATAATTGTAATGGATGGTCATCTTTTCTGACTATGCATGTCAGTGCTGCCCATTTCAGAATAGTGAAGTTTAGGAAGGATCTTAGATTGCCATTGCTGGAAGCATAGGAGTTCATTCTAATTGGGCCAGCCCAATAGCAAGAACTTTGGCATATTCAGTCAAGCAGGAAATGGCCTTATTTTGCCATGGCGGTGATGCATTACATGCAGGAGATGACCAACTAGAGGAACAAAGCAGCTGTACCTTTTTCTGGAAGGGCCTTTGAGAAGAAGAACGATGCCTTTGCAGGGTGGGCTTGGTCATCCAAAACAAGCTTGTCTGGCTCCTCAATAGGGAGGGGTAAGCAAGTGCCTCATGATTGCCTGGCTCACCCTAACAAGGAAACAGTGTGCCACTGTCATTAGCACATATGCTCCTACACTTGAGGGAGCAGATGAGGCCATAGTTTAAGTAAAGGACCGCAGAGATGTCCTCATCACCCGTGCCATGACAGGCACCGACGACTGCTGGACCAATCACCAATTATCTGATCTACCATATCCTTTAGCCTGGCCCCAAACAGCGGATACAACAGAAGCAATGCTGAAGAAAATTAACATTGAAGGCCTCAAAAGATTCCACCAAGGTAGCCCTTGTCAGTCAACGCCTCATTGCCAACCTCTCAACATTCAACACCAAGAGCTACAGTGTGTTTAAAGTGCTTGGTTGATCCTGAAGTCCACCAACAAGCACCTGCAAAGAGGCTCTTGATCTCTCTATCAAGAAACACCATGACTGGTTTGATGAAAACGACCCAAGAGATACAGGACCGAGTTAAGACTTAGGAATAAAGACTTAGGAACAAGAGTGGACCATTCAGCCCTTCGAGCCTGCCGCATCATTGAATAATATTGTGGCAATCTGATTGTGGTCTCAGCTCCACTTTCCTGCCTGCACCCCATAACCCTTTACTCCCTTGTCTAACAAAAATCTGTCTAACTCAGCTTTGAATAAATTTAAAGATTTTGGATACTGGAAAGCTCATCACACCTCAACAGAAACTCAGCGGTCCTACAGGTAGCTGAAGGCAGCACTATAGCATAAAATCCATGTCATAAAGAACAAATGGTTAGTAGAAAGAGCGCAGGAGATCCAATAACTTGCGGACACCAACAACATGTGCAGTTTCTTCAGCACTATCAACACCTATGGCCCAAGGACTCAAGGGCCCCCATCCCACTGAAAGTTAGCCAGTGGCTCATCAAGAGTGGAGATGGTCAGAGTTCGCTGGAGAGAACATTTTGAAGAACTTCTCTATCTGAGACTTCAGAGTCCTCAACTCAAATCCTCAATACCCCACCTGGCTCAGTCTCAGCACTACCCCAGACCGGAAGGAAGTTGAAAAAGTCATTCAACAGCTGAAAGAGAACAAGGCCTCTGAGCAGATGAAATTCCTGCCAAAATTTTGTAACACAGCAGACATACACTCAGAGCACGACTGCACAACCTCATATCCCTCATCTGGGCAGAGAGTACATGCCAGGGAATCTCAGGAATGCTGTAGTCATGTCTGTACTCAAGAAGGGAGACAAGTCTGATTGAGGAAACTACAGAGGATCTCCCTGCTATCTAACCCAGGGAAGATTGTTGCGAGGATCCCCTCAATTGTTTCCTCCCACTGGCTAAAACATTCCTTCCAGAGGCACGTTGTGGTTTTCATCCACTGCTTGGCACCAACCTCTGTACGTGGCTTTTTTAAAGCTCACAAAAGCCTTTGACTCTGTTAGCTATGAAGGCTTATTGATTATCCTCCTCAAATTTTGCTGCCCTCAGAAATTTGTCGCCATCCTCCACCAGTTCCACAATGACCTGCAAGCAGTGATTCTCACCAACGGAATCAGCAGAGTCTGTATCTCATTGAAGCCTGGCATCAAAGAAGATTGTATCATTGCACCAACTCGCTTCTCCTTTTTCCTCACCTCCAGCAAGTTACACACAGAAGTGAAGATAATCTAGAGAACAGTTGGGAAGCTGTTCAATCTAAAACCAGAGCCGCTCCAACCTCAGTCATAGAGCATCAGTTTACAAATGACGCTTGTTTGTGCGCTCACATAGAAACTGAGCTCTAGGTCATTGTCAACTCCTCCCCTGAAGCTTATACACAAATAGGCCTTTCACTAAGTACCTGGAAAACTAAGGTCCTCTTCCAACCAGCTCCCACAGCACAACAACTCGCCCTGAAGATTAAGACCATTGGCAAGATCCTGGTAAATGTGGACCATTTTATATATCTTGGGAGACTTCTCTCAACAAAGGTGGACATAGATAACAACACCTCCAATATGCCAGCTCAGCTTGACCAACTGAGGAAAAGAGTATTTGAAGACCAGGATCTCAAACCCGAGACTAAGGTCATGGTTTATCGTGCGGATAAAGGGGAGCCTGTAGACGTATTGTACTTGGATTTGCAGAAGGCATTTGATAAGGTGCCACATCAAAGGTTATTGCAGAAAATAAAAGCTTATGGTGTAGGGGGTTAACATACTAGCATGGATAGAAGATTGGCTGGCTGGCAGAAAACAGACAGCATGCATAAATGGGTCTTTTTCGGATTGGCAGGATGTGAAACGGGTCTGCTCTGGGGCCTCAACTTAATACAATTTACATCAATAACTCAGATGAGGGGAGCAGTAGCATGGTAACTAAATTTGCTCATGACACAAAAAAAGGTAGGAAAGTACCTTGTGAAGAGGACATGAGATTGTAGATGAATGTAGATCGGTTGAGTGAATGGGCAAAGATCTGGAAAATGGAGTTTAACATGGGAAAAAGAGAAGTTGTTCAGTTTGGCAGGAAGAATAAAAAAGCAAAGTATTACTTAAATGGAGAATGGCTACATAATTCTAGCACATAAGTCACAAGAAGCTAGTATGCAGGTGCAGCAAAAAAGGCTAATGGAATGCTTTATTATGAGAGGAATTGAACATAAGAGTAAGGATAAAGACAAAAAAACTGCGGATGCTGGAAATCCAAAACAAAAACAAAAACAGAATTACCTGGAAAAACTCAGGTCTGGCAGCATCGGCGGAGAAGAAAAGAGTTGACGTTTCGATTCCTCATGACCCTTCGACAGAACTTGAGTTCGAGTCCAAGAAAGAGTTGAAACATAAGCTGGTTTAAGGTGTGTGTGGGGGGCAGAGAGAGAGAGAGAGAGAGGTGGAGTGGGGGTGTGGTTGTAGGGACAAACAAGCAGTGATAGAAGCAGATCATCAAAAGATGTCAACAACGATAATACAAAAGAACACATAGGTGTTAAAGTTAAAGTTGGTGATATTATCTAAACGAATGTGCTAATTAAGAATGGATGGTAGGGCACTCAAGGTATAGCTCTAGTGGGGGTGGGGAGAGCATAAAAGATGTAAAAAAAAATAAAATAAATAATTTTTTTTTTCTTTTCCTCTTTTTATAATGGAAATAGGTGGGAAAAGGAAAATCTATCTAATTTATTGGAAAAAAAAGAGAAAAGGAAGGGGGAAACAGAAAGGGGGTGGGGATGGGGGAGGGAGCTCACGACCTAAAGTTGTTGAATTCAATGTTCAGTCCAGAAGGCTGTAAAGTGCCTAGTCGGAAGATGAGGTGTTGTTCCTCCAGTTTGCGTTGGGCTTCACTGGAACAATGCAGCAAGCCAAGGACAGACATGTGGGCAAGAGAGCAGGGCGGAGTGTTAAAATGGCAAGCGACAGGGAGGTTTGGGTCATTCTTGCGGACAGACCACAGGTGTTCTGCAAAGCGGTCGCCCAGTTTACGTTTGGTCTCTCCAATGTAGAGGAGACCACATTGGGAGCAACGAATGCAGTAGACTAAGTTGGGGGAAATGCAAGTGAAATGCTGCTTCACTTGAAAGGAGTGTTTGGGCCCTTGGACGGTGAGGAGAGAGGAAGTGAAGGGGCAGGTGTTACACCTTTTGCGTGGGCATGGGGTGGTGCCATAGGAGGGGGTTGAGGAGTAGGGGGTGATGGAGGAGTGGACCAGGGTGTCCTGGAGGGAACAATCCCTACGGAATGCCGATAGGGGGGCTGAAGGGAAGATGTGTTTGGTGGTGGCATCATGCTGGAGTTGGCGGAAATGGCAGAGGATGATCCTTTGAATGCGGAGGCTGGTGGGGTGATAAGTGAGGACAAGGGGGACCCTATCATGTTTCTGGGAGGGAGGAGAAGGCGTGAGGGCGGATGCGCGGGAGATGGGCCGGACATGGTTGAGGGCCCTGTCAGCGACCGTGGGTGGGAAACCTCGGTTAAGGAAGGAGGAGGACATGTCAGAGGAACTGTGTTTGAAGTTAGCATCATCGGAACAGATGCGACGCAGGCGAAGGAACTGAGAGAATGGGATGGAGTCCTTACAGGAAGCGGGGTGTGAGGAGCTGTAGTCGAGATAGCTGTGGGAGTCGGTGGGTTTGTAATGGATATTGGTGGACAGTCTATCACCAGAGATTGAGACAGAGAGGTCAAGGAAGGGAAGGGAAGTGTCAGAGATGGACCATGTGAAAATGATGGAGGGGTGGAGATTGGAAGCAAAATTAATAAATTTTTCCAAGTCCCGACGAGAGCATGAAGCGACACCGAAGTAATCATCGATGTACTGGAGAAAGAGTTGTGGAAGGGGGCCGGAGTAGTACTGGAACAAGGAATGTTCCACATACCCCATAAAGAGACAGGCATATCTGGGGGCCATGCGGGTATCCATAGCCACACCTTTTATTTGGAGGAAGTGAGAGGAGTTGAAGGAGAAATTGTTCAGCGTGAGAACAAGTTCAGCCAGACGGAGGAGAGTAGTGGTGGATGGGGATTGTTCGGGCCTCTGTTCGAGGAAGAAGCTAAAGGCCCTCAGACCATCCTGGTGGGGGATGGAGGTGTAGAGGGATTGGACGTCCATGGTGAAGAGGAAGCGGTTGGGGCCAGGGAACTGGAAATTGTTGATGTGACGTAAGGTGTCAGAGGAATCACGGATGTAGGTGGGAAGGGACTGGACAAGGGGAGAGAGAAGGGAGTCAAGATGACGAGAAATGAGTTCTGTGGGGCAGGAGCAAGCTGAGACCTGCTCACCTTCCTTGCTTTCCATTTCCCTCCTGGTGTTTGACAAGGTGTTCACTAAAACCCGCTTTCACAGCCACATCTCCTTTCTCAGTGACTGTCTCCATCTCCGACTTACCCCACGTGGATTTCAACTGAAATTCCACCCCTCATGTTTCGAACCCACCCAGGATTACAGGTATTTCCGGGACATAAAACGTTTCTCGGACTGCTGTTCCCGTCACATTCTGAAATCCACACTCAGTGCCACGCGCCGCCATATGAACGCACTCGACCTCTCCCTCCAGCAGCACCGCCGTACCCTTTTTCAAAGCTGCGCATGCCCCCAGTTTCATTTTATTCTTCGTCTCATCCGACGCCTCAACAAGAAACTTTTTCTCTTTCTCTCAAGTGCTAAGGAACGCAAGCTCCAACAACTCATCGACACCAACACCCATCTAGGACCCTCCACCCTGGCCTGTCCCTCCATCCCCACCCCATCTTCCAATCCCAACCCCAGCCGTGTATTCACTATACCCCCTGACCTTCCCCTCTCCGATGCTGAACATTCAGTGCTCAGCAAAGGACTTAGTTTCATACCCTTACGCCCTCACCTCAATGAATTTCGGGCTCGGCATGATGCTGAACTCTTCTTCCACCGTCTTCGTCTCCGGGCTCGCTTCTTTGGGCAGGAGTCCTCTCCCAGTTCAACGGATCCTTTTACCCATCTCCAATATTCTCCCTCCACCTGGACCCCTCCCTCTGGAATCTTACCTTCTCTTGATCTTTTCATTGAGAACTGTCGGCGCGACATTAGTCGTCTCAATTTCTCTGCTCCTCTCACCCATTCTAACCTGTCTCTCTCTGAACTTACTGCACTCCATTCTCTCAGGTCCAACCCTGACATTGTCATCAAACCCGCTGACAAGGGGGTGGTGCTGTTGTTGTCTGGCGCACTGACCTCTACCTCGCGGAGGCTGAGCGTCAACTCGCAGACACTTCCTCCTACCTCTCCCTGGACCATGACCCCACCACTGAACATCAAGCCATTGTTTCCAGGACTGTCACTGACCTCATCTCCTCTGGGGATCTCCCTCCCACAGCTTCCAACCTGATAGTCGCCCAAACTCGGACAGCCCGCTTTTATCTCCTACCCAAAATCCACAAACAGAACTGCCCCGGTAGACCGATCGTCTCAGCTTGCTCCTGCCCCACAGAACTCATTTCTCGTTATCTTGACTCCCTTCTCTCTCCCCTTGTCCAGTCCCTTCCCACCTACATCCGTGATTCCTCTGACACCTTACGTCACATCAACAATTTCCAGTTCCCTGGCCCCAACCGCTTCCTCTTCACCATGGACGTCCAATCCCTCTACACCTCCATCCCCCACCAGAATGGTCTGAGGTCCTTTAGCTTCTTCCTCGAACAGAGGCCCGAACAATCCCCATCCACCACTACTCTCCTCCGTCTGGCTGAACTTGTTCTCACGCTGAACAATTTCTCCTTCAACTCCTCTCACTTCCCCCAAATAAAAGGTGTGGCTATGGGTACCCGCATGGGCCCCAGCTATGCCTGTCTCTTTATGGGGTATGTGGAACATTCCTTGTTCCAGTCCTACTCCGGCTCCCTTCCACAACTCTTTCTCCGGTACATCGATGATTACTTCGGTGCCGCTTCATGCTCTCATCGGGACTTGGAAAAATTTATTAATTTTGCTTCCAATCTCCACCCCTCCATCATTTTCACGTGGTCCATCTCTGACACTTCCCTTCCCTTCCTTGACCTCTCTGTCTCAATCTCTGGTGATAGACTGTCCACCAATATCCATTACAAACCCACCGACTCCCACAGCTATCTCGACTACAGCTCCTCACACCCCGCTTCCTGTAAGGACTCCATCCCATTCTCTCAGTTCCTTCGCCTGCGTCGCATCTGTTCCGATGATACTACCTTCAAAAACAGTTCCTCTGACATGTCCTCCTCCTTCCTTAACCGAGGTTTTCCACCCACGGTCGTTGACAGGGCCCTCAACCATGTCCGGCCCATCTTCCGCGCATCCGCCCTCACGCCTTCTCCTCCCTCCCAGAAACATGATAGGGTCCCCCTTGTCCTCACTTATCACCCCACCAGCCTCCGCATTCAAAGGATCATCCTCCGCCATTTCCGCCAACTCCAGCATGATGCCACCACCAAACACATCTTCCCTTCACCCCCCCTATCGGCATTCCGCAGGGATCGCTCCCTCCGGGACACCCTGGTCCACTCCTCCATCACCCCCTACTCCTCAACCCCCTCCTATGGCACCATCCCATGGCCACGCAAAAGATGCAATATCTGCCCCTTCACTTCCTCTCTCCTCACCGTCCAAGGACCCAAACACTCCTTTCAAGTGAAGCAGCATTTCACTTGCATTTCCCCCAACTTAGTCTACTGCATTCGTTGCTCCCAATGTGGTCTCCTCTACATTGGAGAGACCAAACGTAAACTGGGCGACCGCTTTGCAGAACACCTGCGGTCTGTCCGCAAGAATGACCCAAACCTCCCTGTCGCTTGCCATTTTAACACTCCACCCTGCTCTCTTGCCCACATGTCTGTCCTTGGCTTGCTGCATTGTTCCAGTGAAGCCCAACGCAAACTGGAGGAACAACACCTCATCTTCCGACTAGGCACTTTACAGCCATCCGGACTGAATATTGAACTCAACAACTTTAGGTCGTGAGCTCCCTCCCCCATCTCCACCCCCTTTCTGTTTCCCCCTTCCTTTTCTCTTTTTTTTCCAATAAATTAGATAGATTTTCCTTTTCCCACCTATTTCCATTATAAAAAGAGAAAAAGAAAAAAAAAATTATTTAATTTTTTTTTTTACATCTTTTATGCTCTCCCCACCCCCACTAGAGCTATACCTTGAGTGCCCTACCATCCATTCTTAATTAGCACATTCGTTTAGATAATATCACCAACTTTAATTTTAACACCTATGTGTTCTTTTGTATTATTGTTGTTGACATCTTTTGATGATCTGCTTCTATCACTGCTTGTTTGTCCCTACAACCACACCCCCACTCCACCTCTCTCTCTCCCTCTTTCTCTCTCTCTCTCTCCCTCCGCCCCCCACACACACACCTTAAATTAGCTTATGTTTCAACTCTTTCTTGGACTCGAACTCAAGTTCTGTCGAAGGGTCATGAGGACTCGAAACGTCAACTCTTTTCTTCTCCGCCGATGCTGCCAGACCTGCTGAGTTTTTCCAGGTAATTCTGTTTTTTTTTGTTATAAAAGTAAGGATGTTGTGCTTCAGTTATAGAGAGCATTGTTGAGACCGCATCTTGTTTTGATCTCCTTATTTAAGGAAGGATGTAAATGCGTTGGAGGCAGTTCAGAGGAGGTTTACTAGATCGATACCCGGAATGAGTGGTTTGCCTTATGAGCAAAGTTTGGACAGACTGGGCTTATTTCCACTGGTTTAGAAGAGTGAGGTGTGATTTGATTGAAGTATGCAAGATCTTGAACGGTCTTGACAAGGTGGATGTGAAAAGGATATTTCCTCTTGTGGTCCAGAACGAGGGGGCATTTTTAAAATTAGGGGTCGCCCTTTTAGGACAGGGATAAGAATTTTTTTTTTTTCTGGAGGTTATACGACTTTGAAACTCTCTGTCTCTGAAGGCAGTGGAGGTGGGGTAGTTGAATATTTTTAAGGCAGAGGTAGATGGATTCTTGTTAGGCAAGGAAATCAAAGGTTATCGGGGCGAGATGGGAATGTGGAATTCGAAACACAAGCAGATCAGCCATGATCTTATTGAATGGCAGAACAGGCTTGAGGGACCAAATGGCCTACTTCTGTTCCTATTTCTTATCTTATGTTTACTGAGCAGCAGTGATTCCTGTGCTCCTAAAAGCTTCAAAGGCTTAGACAACCTACAGCAGGCACCTCAGAGTACTGGAAAATTACCACCAGCAGTGTCCTCATAAGGTCCTTCAAATCCAGCAGCAAGAAAGGCGGTCCAGCAATGTCCTCCCAAATCAACATGCCCAGGTGGTAATCACTCAAAAATAGCTCTACTGTGCGGGACATGTCATTCATATGCCTGACATCAGACTCCCAAAGCAACTGTTCTACTCGGAGCTTGGTTATGGCAGGCAACCCAAGAGGACAGCGGAGATGCTTTAACAAGGTCTTCAAAGCATCCTTGAAGCAGTCAAACTTCCTAGAAAACTCATGGAAGTCCCTGGCTTGTGACCAACCAAAATGGAGATAGTTTATTCAGGAGTGACTTTGTGTGGGGAGCACACAGCAGCATCATCAAAGTTGGGGAGAGAGACAGCACACAAACCTCCAAACACCTCATCAGCCTGGCCCTTCAAACACCAACTGCCCCAACTGGCACAGTCTTCAGATTGTGCATTTGACTTTTCAGCAATCTCAAGAACCATCGAATTGGAGTGGGCGTAAATCATGCTCAATCCTGAATTACTACCTAAGAAGGTGGTTAGCTGGATTCAAGGATATAATCTAGACTTGTTATTAAGTGAGCCTGATGAGTGTGGATCTGTGGGGTAATCAAATAACTATTCTGCTATAGACTGAGCTTGTTACATAATTATGTTCCACAAGTCTTCAAAGAGAACAAAGGACTTGAAGTAGTCCTTACTAGTTTGTTCAAAGAAAGAAAGAGACTTGCAATTGCACAGCACTTACATGACCACCAGAATTCTCAAAGTGCTTTATAGTGAGTGAAGTATTTTTGAAGTATTGCCACTATATTGTAATGTCAGAAACATGGCAGGCAATATGCACACAGCAAGCTCCCACAAGCAGCAATATGATAATGACCAATATATCTGTGTTTATAGTGATGATTGAGGGATAAATATTGACCCATATATTGCAGTGCTCTCTCAGTACTGCACTGGAGTGTCATCCTTGATTTGATCATCCAATAGGTCTAGAATGGTTCTGTTTTTTCCCCAGAGTTGGTTATGTATATTTTTTTTTAAAAGTATCACCCCTTTGTTTCGGTGAGTGAATTTAGCTTAGATAGACTGAATTATTGTTGTACAAAGATAAATTAGTGCGGACTCAATCCACTTCCCAAAAAGTTCTCTGCATTTGCTATCAACTCAGCAACCCTTCGTCAGAGCCAATAAAGATAGAGAATGGAATGCAGTGAATGAAAATCAAAAATATGTACAGTTGGGTTGTTCTGTATTTTCAGATCAGGGGCACTGCCAAGGCCAGTATAGGGAGAATCTTTGCATGGCATCTAGCACATACCTAACCTGGGTGTGCTTGGATATAATTACTCAGCAAAAAAAGAAAATAGATGTCATTCCAAAATTGTGCTCAGAGCATGCGCAAAAAGTAGCATAAAAGAAAAAAGTACCTCCTTAACCTAGATGGTTACTTAATATGTGTTTTTAAAAATGTGCATTACAATCAGACAGTGTTATTTAGGAACTTGGGAGCAGGAGTAGGCCATTCAGCCCCTCCAGCCTGCTGCTCCACTTAACTGGATCATGGCTGAGCTTCTACCTCAACACCATCTTCCTGCACTTTCCACGCATCCTTTGCTGTTATTGGTATCTAGAAACCTATCGACCTCTGCATTGAACATACTCAATGACTGAGCCTCCACAGCCCTCTTGGTGTAGAGAACTCCAAAGATTCACCACCCTGTGAGGAAAGGAATTCCTCCTCATCTCTGTCCTAAATAGCCTACCCCTTATTCTGAGACTGTGCCCCCTGATTCTAGACCTCCCCCCCAAAACAGAGGAAACATCTTTCCTGCATCCACTCTGTCGAGATCTGTAAGAATTTTATATGTTTCAATGAGATCACCTCTCATTCTTCAAAACTCTGAAGAATATAGATCCAGTCTCCTCAATCTTTCCTCGTAGGGCAATCCTGCCATCCCAAGGATTAGTCTGGTGAACCTTCACCGCACTCCCTCTATGGCCAGTACATCCTTCCTTAGGTAAGGAGACCAAACTGCACACAATATTCCAGGTGTGGTCTCACCAAGAGTCTATTCAACTGCAGCAAGAATTCCCTACTCCTCTAATCAAATCCCCTTGCATTAAAGGCTAACATACAATTTGCCTTGCTAATTGCTTGCTGCACCTGAATGTTAGCTTTCAGTGACTTATGAATAAGAACACCCAGGTCCCTTTGGACGTCAACGCTTCCCAAACTCTCCCCATTTAAGAAATACTCTGCATTTTTGTATTTTCCAACTAAAGTAGATATCTTCACATTTTTCCACATTATATTGCATCTGCCATCTTCTTGCCCAATTACTTAGTTTGTTTAAATCTCCTTGAAACCTCTTTGCATCCTCCTCCTCAACCCACATTCCCACCAAGTTTTGTTTCATCAGCAAATCTGGAAATACTGTGTTTGGTCCCCAAATCCAAATCATTGATATAGATTGTGAATAGTTGGGACCCAAGCACTGATCCTTGTGGTACCCAACTAGTTGCAGCCCGTCAACCTGAGAATTATCTGTTTAACCCTATTCTCTGTTTTCTGTCTGTTAACCAATCCTCAATCCATGCCAGTATATTTCTCCCAATCTCATGAGATTTAATTTTGCTTACTGATCTCATGTGTGGGACATTATCGAAAGCCTTCTGAAAATCCATATACACCACATCCATTGGTTTCTCCCTTACGTATCCTGCTAATAACATCCTCAGCAAAAATTCCAACAGGTTTGCCAAACATGATTTCCCTTTCCTAAATCCATGTTGACTGTGCCCAATCTTACCATTATTTTCTAAGTGCCTACTTAGAACATCCTTTATAATAGATTCTAACATTTTCCTTACTGTTAATATCAGGAGGGTAGGCCTGTAGTTCCCTGTTTTCTCTCTCCCTCCTTTCTTAAATAATGGGGTTACATTTGCTACCTTCCAGTCTGCAGGCACTGTTCCAGAATCTGTAGAATTTTGAAAGATGATCACCAATGCATCCACTATGTCCACAGCCACCTCTTTCAAAACTCTGGGATGTTGATCATCATTTGAAAGAGTTACTAAAATAAAGTGTTTCAATCCATTCTAAAATTAACTTAACCACTTAAGATTCAGTTGATACTCTTTTTTGAGTGGCGGTGACTGCACTAATCCGAAGATGTTGAGTTGTTTTGGTTCTCATGGGGTTTCATAGAAATTCAGCGCAAGTACTCTAATGTTCCTTATGAAGGGAAAAAACATTTTGGAGGCAAGCCAAGCAAATATTGTCGACATTTAATGAGTTCTTTAAGGAGTTTTATTCTATCTGCAAATTATCTAGCTTTTTTTTAAAGGCAGGAGTTCAAAGCATTGTTGTAGTGACTATTGCCAAAGACGGCGAAGAACAGATGTCCTGGTTACTTTGAAAAATCTGTAACTAATCAAGAAGCTGCAAAGATGAATAAAAATGAAAAAAAAATTATCAAGCCAAAAAAAACAGAACTCTCTTGTTAGGGATGATTCTCAAATTTAGTTTTCAAACTAATTTTGATTGATTCTTAAATATTCTATACCGAATAATCCATACATAATAAGCAAATTGCACCAAAGATTGAATACACTGTTTTCTTCAAACTTCGCTAGTGCAATCTGTTGAGTATGAGGAAGTCATTAATGTAAGAGTAAGCAAACTATAGATACATTGTAAGCCTTAGCACTTCTATATTCCTTTTAAAATTAATGCATTAATTTTAATATTTTGAAAGCAAACTTATTGGACAAGAATTGCTTCATCCATTTTTTTTTACCACTCAAGTTTCCGACAGGCTTGTGGTATTTCAACAGATGCATGTTTCTCTTTTGTTCGTAACTAACCAGCTCCAAAAGCAGTACAGTAAAACTGTTTTGTGAAAAATAGTGAAACTTTCTGACTGTCTCAGTTAAACACTAAACTGCAGAGTGAGCTGTCATTAAGTGGAGTGAAGTTGGCGAGGGTTTTCATGCAGCCAATGTTACTCGGTTCCCAGAGTCCCTGCTGTGTAGTTGTTCCACTCTCCAAGGAGCCTGTTAAAGAGTCCCTTAGAGCATGTGTAAAGCCCTCAATGTTAATAGTTAATTGGATAGGATGGCAAGATGAGAGGACAGCTGATCATGTGGGCCTCTCAGTCTCAAGCACTAGTGGACTTTTAGTTTAATAATAGCAGCTGTTCACATTGTTGAACAACTTTGTTTTCTTCAGTTCCACAAATGATGAAAGGAAGAACGAATCCTCAGAAATGTGCCTTTTTATTGGAAAGGAGAGGGCACCCCTGCTGCTGCTGCCGCTCTCCCGCTTCAAACTGAGTCACATGCTGACACTCCTCCAATCATAGAAGTCTGTGTGGGACCCCCTTAATGTATATCTAACATATTGTTTTATTGCCTTTGCAATTGTTATGACAGAGAAAAGAAAACAAGTAGGGAAGAAGACATCAGTGTCAACATTATTTGTCATATATTCAAGTAATACTTGAATATAAATAGAAAGTTTGTTAAAATAAATATACCCTTTCAACAGACAGCTTTCTCTAGTTACAAGACTAAGCAGTAATATCTGGTACACACACAGTTCACTGAACAGCGCTGCTTTTATTTGTTACATGAGTTATTTATTCCATTTAATGTTGAGAGGTATTTATTCTACACTTAGTTCACTTCTGGAACCTGATGGATGTGCATAAAACTAACAACATTGGTTTTGAATCAACCTGAGCAGCCCATGAGACTTGGCCTGTTATACTGTTATAATAGAATCTTAACTCGGGTCAATTTTCCTGTACGTGCGGTAATCATTATCTACAAAGAGGTAGATTGTCAGCATCTGTAGTATTTTGAACTTGTGTCAGCAATAATATCAAATCTTCTGAAGTAGCATTCAGAACAAACTATAAATGCAACTATGTAGTGTTCACTAAATATTACAAATAAAACATTTTTCTACTACTTTACATTTATCCAATTCTGTCTTATGTTGATTATTAGAAGTTTGCACAACATATAATATAGTTCAAAGGGCACATATTTGAGAGCACCTAAAGAAAGTCTTACTGAGGTAAACTAACTCATTGTGAAGCACCATCTTGTAAATTTGTTGAATTGCACAGAAATGAAATGGGAGTTGAGCAAATCATGGTGGAAAATAGCCTGGTATTTCTAGGCCTGTGACTGAATGAGATAAACCTGAGTCAGTCAACTTCTCATCATGGTGTGGGAATAGAGTCATCTGTTCAGGCATATGGAATCTTTGGCTTCCATGCTACACAATCTGCAGATTTCCCAGTGCCTGGCCATTGATACAACTGTTATGTACACAAAAGCGGAAGAGAAACCTCTGGATTTGCCCTGTTTGAAGAGTCAGAAGCAGGACGTATCGATTGTAAGCCTGATACTGGTGATAACCCTTACAAAATACAATGCCTTTTTTTTGGACAGTTTGTGGACCGGTCTGTGTGTTTGTATATGCATTTCAGTACTTCAGGAGTTAATATGTCCATGCTAGTAATGGCACATCCAGGAGATTAGGTGGTCCACCAATCAGCCTACTGATCAAAATATTTCATGCACAAATCACTCCCTTTCTTGTAATTTCCTGATCGTCACTTTCTAGAGATAATCATAGATTATGCTGCATATTTGTTAACTGTTAATCATAAGTAATGGTGAATGTAACCTGGATGAAAATTTGATTTTTATTGTCTTTGTTGCACATCAGTGTTTTTTTAAGGTGCATAGCTTAAGTATTTTCGCAATAAAAGTATCTCAGCATGTGGCTTATTTCACTGACTGAAATGTGCATTGCTAAATAAAACTACTCAAATGTGCCTTGGAACCTTTTTCCCACATCTGAAAGAGAAGGAACATAAAAGCTCTTATCCACAAATGCACTACTTTATATTAATATTTAATTAGCAGGCAAATTGTACTGTGTGGCTGAAAGCTTCAGAAGAGTTGTTAGTGCCACAATTGACCTAAAAGTTTAATAATAACTCACTTCATAGAGCAAATGCCAGTTCAGCATAGGGGAACACTGCAAGCCAATTCCTTTGAGATGAGAGAGCAAACCAAATGGCAGGCGAGAGTTCCTGGGATGGAACCTTCTGGAAAGCAAGGAGCTGGAGTAACTTTGAAGCCAGGCTTTATATGAAAACAGTGGGGAAAAAGCTGATCCCTCCTGCTCTGGGAGATGCTGGTTTAAGGCCAAAATCACATGAAACAGAAGTGCGGTTAGATCCTGTAACAGAAGGCACTGGTAGCCCTAATAACCTGGCAAGCAAAGGAGGGGGTAAAAAGAAGGCTGCTTCTGGGGAAAAAAGAATGAAGAAATGCTTCATAGTAACTGTAATTAAGAACGCTCACTTATATTTTTCCTGTGTCCAATATGCTCTTTGTATCCATCAAAATACAGAAAACTTGCATTACTGTCACATCTGTGTATTATTAGTTTTCACATTCGGCTGACTTAGATGTCTTAATTATCATGCTCATCACTGAATTGGTATAAATCATTGTAGATAATAACATATTACTTAAAGAATTCTTGTGCAGAGATGAAATGATTTATTTAGAAAGTAGTGAATGAGTAACATGGTGGTATTAATGCCCTTTTTAACTTAATTAATAGCAACTTGATCATTTCACATATTGCTGGTAATTAGTCCCTGGAAATCATCATACAGAACGTTGACTAAAGTGTGAGCTTGATTGAAGGACTGAAATGGATGTTTCTACTATGGCAAAGGGCTGTTTTTATTTGGAAGCCTAAAGGAAAGATTTAAACAGTCGGTGGAGGGGTAGGAATGCTTGTGGTGAGAGAATCAGTTCATTATTTAAAAAGCCATAAAACACAATTATTAAAAATGGATAAAAAAAAGCTGAACCACTGAAATTATAACAAGTGACAGTCTAGCCAGCAGAGGGAGCAGTCTTCTGTCTACCGTTACATTCCCATCATTCTTCCCACCTGCCCCCTCTCCCAGCCAGTCTTCCATCTGGACCTCGGCCTGCCTGTCTGCTTCTGATGACAGGCTATAATTTTTCTCCCATCAACGTGCGGACACTTGGTGCAGGATTAGTGTAAGCTCATTTGGAAGTTTCACTATCTCTAGCCAGCACCTTCATTACAGGAGTCAGCTGTTCTTATTGTCTCTTAAATTTTAAACAGCTTTTGTGGCTTTATATGCCTACATTAACTGGAATATTTTCTTCTCTTTCTTTACTTCCTTGCTTTGTTTTAAAGAGTTTACAGGAATTAAGTAATTGATTTGTCTGTGTATTGATCCATGCTACATTTAGATTGCATGTAAATACAGTCACGTACTTTTTATTTATGATAGCACCTTGTCAGTAACTGTGCATTTTCCAGAATCTTGCTAACACAGGGAATTGATGATATTAAATTAAAGTCACAATCATGGCCTGCTTTAATGTTAACTCATTTTACATAGTTCGATAACATCATACAGAAAAGATAACTTATACACAGCCCAAGAATTGAGTGACAATGAACCAAAGCAGCTACCATACTCTGATCATTATATTGAAAATAATGGATGTTGTGGAGGGAGTCAAGACTAATTAATTCAGTCAGCAGATTCTGATTATGAGCCCAAAACATTTAATTGTAGTTTTTAGCTCCCTACATACTGTCTGTTATTAAATAATATGCACAATAAATATGCTTCCACTGCTCCAAGAAAAACTGGTAGCATTATACTGCTAAATGGAGAAAATGTTGATTGTGAATAGCATTGTCTCTATGATTGTAAAAGTGTAAATTTCCAAGGTGCCTGCAAAAACAAAGGGGCATCATCTGATTCAGAAATCTCCATAATGAGATATTTTCCCTTTGCTGCATTATTATGCAGTTACCTATAGATTTATTTATTATGATGGCAGAAAATTTTGTACTTAGTTGCATTTATATGTTTTCAATACTCATGCAACACCCTGAATATTCATAAATTGCTTCCTGTTCTTCCGCCAACAATATCACACATTAGAAATCTAAATCTTTTTTTAACACCTGGCATTATTTTGTTTAACCTTTTAAACATTGAATTTCTTCTTCAACGTTGTGCAACATTTTGATTATTTCTGGTTGTTTCAATATGAAGCAGAATAAAGAGCAGTCTGCGAATCCACTTAAAATGTGGCAAAAAAAAATTGCAATTAGAATGTGCAAAGATTTGCGCCTATATTACATAAATAATACAATGATTATGAAACTGAAGAAAAAGGCTCAAAATCAGTTTAACCAATAAAAATTTATCTACTGAAATAATATTGCAAAATCCTGAAAGAAGTTATAAACGGTATGAATAGATAGTCCCAATTTCCTTTTTGGTTTCAATTTCACCATCTATTTGTATATAAAAGTCACATGTTTACATATTTTAGTTTCAATGTATGTTGACCATTTGTTGTTTATAGATTATTACAATTCTTTACAATTATTCCCATGAAATTGTTGGTCCTTTTGTAAATCTACCTAATGCATGACATCTTAAACACCTCCAGCAGCTTTCTCCTCTGCAGGCCTCATCTCTCTTGGGAACATTGAGCTTGCCTTCTGCTCTATTCCTGGAGCTCTCACCCTTCAGCTGGGCTTTGCCTCCCAATGTTTTTTGCGCATGAGGCATCTCAGTGCTGCTTGCCATCACTGCCGCCTCCAGCCCAGCCTCAGCATTACCATGTCCAGCTACTTTTTCCTCCCCCCACCCCCCCCTTACTCTAGGCCAACAATGGGTCAAAAGCCCTGCATTTAAAATCAAATCATTCTTAAATAAAATATAAAAGATATAAAACAACAAAGAAGCAAATGGAAATAGCGTAAGAATGAAGAAGCATTTAGCAAAACTAAAGAAAAAACACAATAAACGAAAACAGGAACAATCTGACTAGATAAAAGAAAGGGACAACATAAAATAAAAGCATAAAATGAAAGAGACAAGAAACAAAATAGAAAGAGGCACCCATGGATAAAGAAGTTTATAACGAGGTCCATTTTCATAGGTTTTTTCTGTTGAGCAACACTACAGGAGATCCACTAGCGCTATTTAAATCTTTACACACACTGCAGCTATTTCTTTCGATCCACCCTAAACTGTAATAATTTAATTCAGGATACAGTACACATTTTACTGACTTTTATTAAAGCATATTAAGAGATGATAGACAATGCCTTTGCAGCTTCTACATCTACTTGAAACTGTTTTCAGTTTCCAATTGGTGTATACAGATTAACTTGACATGGATAAAAATATTATGCGGTCCATAAAAATCCACTGTATAGAAATGAGCAGTGCAAAGAAAACTAACATCAAATGTATGATTTTTAGCACCATTGAAGCATCTAAATACAAAATGATAACCCTTAAATTTGTTTAACTTACAGTCTGCAATTAAGTTGGGAATAAATTAAGAAAATAAGAATAAATTGATAGCGCAATTAAATTTTAGCAAAGTATCTTTTCTGTGGAAATTTAATTTTCACAATAATTTGGGAACTCTGTTTTAGACCAGTGATGCTGCTTAAAGGTTATGATTCGTGTTGTGCTAATATCCCAAGTTTATTCTGTTGCTATGCTCAAAATGTTTTTGAAAACCATTTAAAGCTATTTTCCTCTCTTGTGTCTTACAGAACAAAGCAATTATAGATCGTGTAGTAAAATTGTCAGATACAGTGATTGGTCTCGAATCATTTAATGGTTCTGAGAGAGCAAGCAATCCTCTCTACAAGGACTATCACGGTAAGTCTAATCGTAACCAAAGTACCCCAAGTGACTTATAGATATTTAGCAGTTTGCCCTCTAATTAGTTTGTCTGCCATAAGGTAGTAATTGATTTCATTTCAGAATCTGCATTTCGACTGTCTCCCAATGTAGCAATCTATTGGTCAGGCTGTTTATCTTTTACTGTGCATTATGACTGTGAAAGTAACATGGCAACTACTCACATGTTGTCAAGCCAAATTACCAAGACAGTGCTCAATCAGATGTGCATCATTGTAGGCAGGCTTTTGGGAATACTCATGCGGAGGAAGCCAGGCAGCCACTCGGCCAGTGAGCTTACCAATTCCCTTAACCATGACTAGACTGCACCAACTCAGCCAATGTTCCTGTCACAAAAGATCAGCTTAGATTTGAGCTCACACTGCTCGAAGCTAAAAGCAGACCGCACATGTGTACACCAGTTCCTAACAGTCATAAACGAGCTTCATTTGCAAATATTCATTTGTTTTACACACTCAGCCTGAATTTTATGCCTGTTTGAAGGGCTATTTACCATAACAGCATGTAACAACTTGTTAATGACCGAAGACTCAAAATACATTTTTTTAAATCAAAGCTGTAGTCGAGGTCTACAACCCATAAGCCATTTTTTCGTGGCTGCTTACTGGTGCATTTAATAAAATAAAGATCATTCAGCAATGCTTTTGGGCAGCAAGCAAGGTGATAGCCACATTTGCTTACTGTAAATACAAGGGAAAATATCACAAATGGGCCTCCGTTTTGACAAGCATCAGAATCCTCTTTGTTTATATCTCCATGTCTGCACCTAAATGTAATTAGTTTTACTTGGACAAGGATTTTTGTTTATCTTATTCTGCTTGATTACTTGAGCATAATCACACTGTTTGCTTCATTGCTTCTGGTGGCGATCCCTGGTTTAAAAAGGGACAGTGAGGAATGTAAATGTGGAGAGTTCTGCTGTCAGCTTGTTTAATTTACGCAGCTGCATGATGGCATTTTTTAAAATTTAATTTTTCTTAAGGTTTGCTGCATGTTCGTCAGATTCCTCGTCTTAATAGTTTAATCTGTGACGTGCCTGATACAAAGGATCTTGCTTTCAAATTGAAACGAAAATTGTTCACTATTGAGGTAGGAAACATTGAGATTTGATATTTTACTTCATTCCTTTTAATAATGCAATAAGAATAAGTTGTTTAGCAAGTTAATAGCTTAATACACCATATGAATATGCAATAGGGAATTTTCATATAAGCTATCATCATCTCGTTTTTGTCTGTGAAAGGCTTTGGAGTGGGGGAGGGCAAAGAACCTCTTTGCTGCATTTTTAATTTGCAAGCTAAGAGTCTGTTTGTAACTATCCCAAACATACCTTAAGGCAAAGTTGTATAACATAATAAAACTATGGGCCTTTTGCCAAATTAATTGCTGAGATCGGCTTCTGTTATTTAATTCCATCTGCTCCATTGTGGATCCAAATTAATAAAATATCTTGGTAACAAAATATAATTTAACTTCTTTAACAATGTTGGTTTAAATAATTTAAAGTCCCAACCATATGTTGTACTGTAGGATGTAGTGGAAATCTCAACGTAGTACTGCATAGTTCTATGTTGTAGTGAACTGCTAATGTTGATGGTAGCTGGTTTGCATCATCTAGCACATTACTTTGTTTTCAGAAAATACTTTAACATGTATCTGGGAGCTAATTGAAAATCAGTTGTAAAACACCGCACACATTTTAAGCAGCTAATGTCATAGCAATAATAAATGCCAATGCAACAATAATTTTCTTTATATTTATTAAGCAAACGTTGCTAGCCTGTAAGTTTTTAAAAAATGGTTACAAAGGTTAATTCCAACATACGACCAGATTCAAACTTTTCCATTGACCTGAAATATTGGCAGTGTTTATAATCCTGATGAGTTGGGACTGAATTGAATCTATTCTCTTTTTCCCAGCAATACTAAATAGCGAATGAATACAACTGTTAACCAATTAAGGCTGAAGTATTAATTAACTAAGCATGAAAAGGTGAATGCATATTTAAGGAGTGGCTTTTTGTGATGTGATAATTATTTCTTCTCCAGTCCTTGTGTAGTGTCTTCACTGGAGATAAAATAAGTGGGCAGCCCTGACAAACCATATTATTTAATCTCCTGTCAAGTGGAAAGCATTTAAGCAGGACACTTGTCTTGGCTATTTCAGCTTATACAAGAGAATTGAGCACAAATAAATTAGCATATTTTGTCTTATTCACTAGCTGCTGGTCAATTTGGGTTGGCATCGCTTTGGTGTTTGGTACTTCACCCTGGAGTGACCACTGTGGCCCTTCAATGACCCTCTGGCCTCTTAACTGGCTACTTGATAAGGCAACTGTTGTCACCACCCTTCTTTTTCCCTCTCAGTTTTTCTCTCTTGCTTCCCTACCCACCGCCTCCCCCACGAACATCCCTCGGAAGAAAACCTATGAATCATTAAAGACTCAACCCAGTGACAATTACGATGCCCTCCTCCTAATTAATGGTCATCAGTGGCTTTCATTAATTAATCACATTGTGAGCAGTTAATAGTTAATCAAGCAGCCAAATGTTCGATTGGGTCATCTTGGGAGCAGTGTTGTAGATGTCTCGTTTGGGATGCTTCCTGTAATATCCACTTAACACCACATATAGAAGTCGTAAAATCAAAAAAGTTGTTAGAAATAACCCTCTGATTCCTTGTTGAGCTACTGTAAAAGAAAGCAATTTTCTGTAAAATTGAACCAAACAAATACCCATTTCACATTCCTGATGAAAAATAAGGACCTTAATATTTTTTATCCTACTTGTTCTTTGGTAATGTGCATAAATGAACTGTTTAAAGCTGTCACTTGCATTTCTATGCCTTATTTTTGATTATATATGCAGCACAGTGTTAAGAGTTCAAATCGCATCTTTGGCTTTCGTTGTTAGGCTACATTTATTATTCTTTTAAAAGCGTGTGCTAACTATGTTAGAGTTAGGGTACCAATTGATATACAAGAGCTGCTTCTTTTGGTTTATTCTAATTTGTTTTGTGGAAATTGCAGGATCCCAATTGTCTGCTTGATGCCCAGCAAAAGTTATCCCCAGGCATGCAATTTTCTCAAGACCTGAAATTGTTTGATTGCTTCAATATTTTTGGTATGACCAGAACCAAACTTGGCAGAATAAAATTCATTGCCTTTACTAAGCATGCAGCTGAATTGTTGATGGTCTCCTTCCCCAGTGAAAGTCAGGAGTTTTACACAATGCATTGCCCTTTCCCCACCCCCTCCCCCACCTCTGAATTGATGGGGAGATTTCACCCGCGGTATAAAAAATGTAGTTCCACATCGATGTTCACTGGAAGAGGAAGGTACATTTTGAGGGTGTTAATTTCAACAGAATTCTATTAATAAAAATTGTACTTCCGGCTGTACCATAGCAATTCATTCATTTACATTCATCATACAAGTTGCATCAAATAAAGCTGAATGCCAAAACATTTACTAAGCAGACAAAAATGCAATTTCATAGTATACTGAATGTTCTTATAGATTTTAAAGCCTTATAAAAGTACTGCAAGGAAATTATTGAATTATGGAAAAGTATAAACTTCCTTCACAGTGATGATGCCCTTAAATTGGTAAATCATTCTGTACTTTTCCTCCATCTGAGTATTTACGTGTTACATAACATCAGTAGAAACTCCTGGAAGCCTCATTGCACATCTAGACTGAAATTTAAACCTAAAATTGCCATAAATGCACAGCAGAGTCCATGAAAAGATAAATTGTCAAAAAAAGAGTAAAAGCAGAAAATGCTAAAACTAGACAGCAGGTCTGTTAGTACTGGGAAAAAAAGAAAGAAAAGTTGATGCTTTAGGCAGACATCCTTAGTTCTGTACAAAAACAGAATTACCTGGAAAAACTCAGCAGGTCTGGCAGCATCGGCGGAGAAGAAAAGAGTTGACGTTTCGAGTCCTCATGACTCGAAACGTCAACTCTTTTCTTCTCCGCCGATGCTGCCAGACCTGCTGAGTTTTTCCAGTTAAATCTGTTTTTGTTTTGGATTTCCAGCATCCGCAGTTTTTTTGTTTTTTTTTATCCTTAGTTCTGTACTGTATAGACCAAAAGCACCAGATTATTTATTAGACTTGCATTTCTATAGTGCCCTTCATAACCTCAGACCATCCCAAAGTGCTCTAGAGCCAATTAACTACTTCAGAGTTGCAATCACTCTAATAGTGTAGAAAATGCAGCAGTCAATTTTCACACAGAAAGCTCCCACATCAGCATGAAAATGATCAGATAATGTGATAGAATGTAGTCAATGCCTAAACAATATTTGCAGTTGAATCTGCAAGTGTAATTTTATTTACATATAAGCATTTTTTCGTGAAAGTATTGGGTAGCATTTCAAATGAGGACTGAAAATTCACATTTTGGTGAAATTTAGCTTTAGTGTTACCACATTCCAAGAAGAAACACAGAACTTGCAGGGGAAGATGTCAGATTGGCTTTGGAGATCTGTACTTTACCTCTTCTTGCACATTCCATCACACGCACAGTAGACCCATTATCAGAAAGCCCATTTATTGACTAATGAGCTTGTGTTGTATAATTTTATAAGACAACTATACAAATTAGTTTATTTCAAGTTTCTGTTTCAGACTGATGGTTTGATAAACATAAAAGAGTATTAAAGGATTATGTAAGTAGCATGTTTGCCTGATGGAAGTAAAGTTGTTGGAAGTTTATTAAAAGGAAAATGAAAATGTTGAAGCAAACATACTTAAATGAATAGAGTATTAAAAGACTGAGGGGAAAAAATACAAAAAAGTCTGCCTGTCTAATCCTATTTCTTTCCACTTTGGAATCTTAATTAGGAGGAGATAAAAACCATCATTTGACTAAATTATTGTCTTGAATCTGTAGCAAAAGGTATAATCCGCAATTGGGCCAATTAGTGCACCCTGTAGTTAGCCATGCTGAGGCAGGCAATGTGATTAGAGCTGACACCAGCCTAGTTCCCACTGTTGCTTTGCCAGGTATGATGGTCAGACTTCAAAGGGCTTGAGGCATCAGCAGGGCAAGGTTTGGAGGCCAACTTTTGGTCCGGCCGTTAATCTCTCTGCTAAACTGCAATGCCCCTCGCACAAAACGAGCTTACGCGACATAATCATGCGGCATTAAAGTTTCAGTTGAGTTATGCCAATTGCCTTTGATTTTCTGATGATTGACCAAAAGACGCCTATACAGCCAGACACATGCTCAAACTTTCCAGATTAGGTAAGCTGAACAGCAATCTAAAGCATTTTTGTACTTTTTATTTGATTGGCCCAGATGATAGATTGTTGCTTAACTTCTGAGATGAAATCATCTGAGTCCAGTTTATTCATATTGTTTATAATCATCTGAAAACACAATGGAACACCTTTGGAACTCCTGCCCTGATTGCCTAATCATCTGTCTCTTTTGTACAGTATTTTGTTTCCTGTTTAGTTTTTGCTTTCTTAGTAACGTCACAATGTTTCCATTTTAAGAACAGCCTACAGCAGCACTAGTTCTGTTGTGAGCGAGAGGAGCTGCCATCCACTGACTTTCCCTAAGGCTGCTACATACAGCATTGCTTAACTTGTGCCTCTCATTTACACATTTCAACTGACTTTAGACAGGTCAGAACATGGAAGCTCATGACGCAGCTTGACGAAGCACTCACCATCACATTCCTTCCAGATTTGATTGCTAAATGTATTCATCATGACTAAACAATCTTAAAGGAGGTCAAGCATTTTAGCTGAAAATGAATGAGATAGACCCTATACACAGCTTTGTTCTGATGCAGATAATTTGGTTGGTTGTAACACTTATAATAGTTGGTCACCATATTTGGCAGTCGTTGCCCAAGATGATATGTATCATTTGAGTGCTAGAAGAATGATTATGAAATAATGCCACCAGGCATTACACACACATGATCAAGATTTTAACTATGCGCTTAAAAGTTAAAGTGAACATGGTTTAGTTTTGAAGTTGGGCATATGGAACCCTTCCTTCCTCCAAATTTCATTGGTGTTTTCAGCTATGATGGATGTCATTGTGCATTTTCTTTATACTAATTACAGAATAGTTGACCCATTAGTATCATATGAATACTGTTGGGGATTTTGATACATTCTCTGACAAGCTGCTGATACTGCAGTTCAGCAACCTCCCAGCGAAGGGGGAAAGGTGGTAGAATTGCAGCAATCTATAGCAAACCCTCTCCTCTTTTTTCTCACTTGTAAAATAATGATAGAATAGTCTTCCTTTAATGTATTTTTTTCCTTGTGTATTTATTTGTGTGCCTGCATTGACATAGCGACAAATGAGAGAAAATCATGAGGCTGGAAAGAATAGGAAGATCATGGGGGAGTTAGGAAAAGCACTTGTAAACAAAGAGTAGGAAGATGAGTTGGAGAGAAGGAGAACACAGATGCAAAAAAGGTTCAGTTTGAGGAAAGTGACAGGATCTTATAAAATTTATCAAAAATAAATACAAATAAAATATACTCTCTCTCTCTCTCTCTCTCAAGTAGGGCACAGTAAAATGTCAGTAATGATTCAGGTTCTTCCAGGCAAAGATTAAAATTTGGGGGGGGGGGATTTTTTTTTCTTTTACATTTCCTATGCTTTTCCCCTTTTTATGTCTTCCTCTACCACATGATCTCTCGATCCCCTCTCCCAGCTCCATAGTCTTTTCTCTGTTACCTGCTTTTGGCCAAATGAATAAACCAAATGCCAGCCACATAAATATTCTTGCTGTTGCTATGTCTTCGCAACAGAAAATAGTACTCTGTTAACTGCTACATGACTATATTATATACTTTTAACACTTACCGTGTTAAGATGCCCTAAACCACCTGAATCAGTAAGAAAAATGTGCATTCATTTAACGTTTGTCATGACTTCCGGACATCCAAAGTGCTTTACAGCCAATTAAGCACACTTGTAAAGTAGAACCTAAAATGTACTGTGCATTGCCTAAGAGGAGGTAAGTGTGTGTTTATTTTTAGTTGTAAATTTTGTGAATTCTTGTTTGCTGTAGTATTTTGGTAAGGTGCTTGCCACATAATCACCCAGAGCTGAACCTGTTTTTTTGTCACTAAGATGAAAGCAAAATACTGCAGATGCTGGAAATCTGAAATAAAAACAAATGCTGGAAAAACACAACAGGCCTGACAGCATCAGTGGAGAAGGAGACAGAGTTAACATCTCAAGTCCATATGACTCTTCAGAGCTCCGAGAAAGAGTCATATGGACTTGAAACGTTGACTCTGTCTCCCTCTCCACAATGCTGCCAGACCTGCTGAGTTTTTCCAGCATTTTTTGTTTTTATTTCTGTTTTTTTTTTGTCAACTTGCTTCCCCTTCCCTCCTGAAGGCACAGACATCCTCTGAGACACAGCTCTACAGGCAGTGGGAGCTGTCTGGCACCTTGCTATTCTAAAGCAGGAACTGCAACATGTTGTTAGGGCAGGGAGAGCGTTATTCTGCACCCCACTTTGGCACACCTGACCTGAGAGTGCCAGGTGTCTGTAAATGAAATGTGTTCCATTTCTCAACACTAACATCCTTCACGTCGATGAATACAAGATTCAATATGAAATGTTTTTTTTATTGCAATTTTTTGATCTTCGCCAGTCAGATACAGAGTATGAGGAAAAGAGTACTTAGTAAGGTGAGTCCCTGCAGGAGGCAAATTCCTCCTTGCCTTGATTTCTAAGAGGCAAGCTAATTGTGTTTTTCTAGCCAACTAATTTTCTGTATTCTTAGAATAAATTGGGAAGATTTTTTTCCCATAGACACTCTATAAATTGCCATGAGTTTGCAACAATTTAATTAGCAATCTGTCGATATTAGATAAAATTATACAATGCATTTTTGTCTCCTGCAGCTTGAAAATTAACATGTATTTAACATGGAAAAAGCTTGACTGAGAGACTGTGGAAGAATGTTTTTGGTGATGTTCTTTCCACCATGCCCATCCTCTCAAATAAACCAGAAACACACCAACTAGACCACAAATACATCAACAATTGTTGTGAAGTGTGTGGAGTAAAGCAAAATGAATAGAATTAAAGGTCTCAAAAGAACACTGTGCAGCTTTAGTCAGACACATGGTTATGTTAGAGGTCAGTGATAAAGCTTGAAATGCAGTGGCATTTGCTAACCAATAAACATATGGGTCACCACCTCTCAATATTTGCAATGCCAAATCCTGCAGAGAACTTGGGATGCATTGTCGTTTGATTTACCAGTATAGCATGTCAAATTGTAAAGCTGTTTGGAATAGCATGTGTGAAAGTGAGCAGGTACACCCAGGTTGATATGAGTAATTAACTATAAAATGACTCATTGTTGATTTATTTGTGGTCTAGTTGGTGTGTTTCTGGTTTATTTGGAGGAGGATGGGGCGTGGTGGAAAGAACATCACCAAAAGCATTCTTCCACAGTCTCTCAGTCAAGCTTTTACCATGTTAAATACATGTTCAAGATCACTGTTATTTTTGTGAATAAAAAATGATTAAAACAAACATTTTACAAAGGCAAAATGCTACAGATGCTGAAAATCTGAAATATCAACAGAAAATGCTGGAAATACTCAGGTCAGGTCACATCTTGGAGACAAAAAATAGATTAAATGATTAGGGCTGGTGACCTTCCAACAGAACTGGAAAATGTTGCAGATGTAACTGGTTTTAAACAAGTACAGAGGCAAGGGAAGGTATGTGATAGAGTGGAAGGCAGGAGAGATTAAGTGACACAAGCGATGACATACAAAACAAAAGGTGGTGTTAATAGGCCAAGTAAAGAAACAAAAGATGGGTTTAGAGGAGCTGTGAATGGCAAGAGCAGAATCTTTGCCACTGCCTGCTACCCGAAAAAATGGGAATAGTGGTTATAATCTAAAACAGTTGAATTCTTTGTTAATTCGGAAGGTTGCAAAGTGCCCAATCAAAGGATGAGGTTCTGTCCCTCGAGCTTTCTGCCATGGAACTGTTTTGGATAAGTGTAAAAAAGTTCTTTAGAAAGTACCTGGAAGAGCATGAGGAGACACAAGTTCAAGGTGAGGGACAGGAGGTTTAGGGGGGATGTGAGGAAAAAATTTTTTACCCAGAGGGTGGTCACGGTCTGGAACGTGCTGCCTGGGAGGGTGGTGGAGGCGGGTTGCCTCACATCCTTTAAAAAGTACCTGGATGAGCACTTGGCGTGTCAAAACATTCAAGGCTACGGACCAAGCGCTGGTAAATGGGATTAGGTCAGGTGTTTCTCACGTGTTGGTGCAGACTCGATGGGCCGAAGGGCCTCTTCTGCACTGTGTGATTCTGTAACAGGTCAAGGTCAGAATGGAACAGAGAATTAAAATGGCAAGCAACCAGAAGCTAAAGGTCACATTTGTAGACTAAACTGAGGTATTCAGCAAAGTCATCACCAAACCTGCATTTGATCTCCCCAGTGTAGGAGTCCACATATTGAGAAGCAAATATAGTATACTAAATACCAAAGGAAGTACAAATAAATCACTTGTCACCATAAGGAGTGTTTGGAGCCCTAGACACTGGGAAGAGAAGAGGTGAAAAGGCAGGTGGTGCATCAATGTTGGCCATGATGGAAAAGTGGACCAGGTTGTCTTGGAGAGAACAGTCCCTTTGGAATGCTAAACGGGGAATATATATTTGGTGGTGGTGTTACTCACTGGTGGTAATGGAAATGACAGAGAATATGGAGGTCAGAGTGCCTGGAGACAAGCAGTCAGAAGGGCATGGAGAAAAGCATAGGATATAAGAAACGACCAGATATTGGAAAGGAGAGCCTGGCAGAAGGTTAAAACATCAGGCGACCTCAGGCCAACCTTATTCATCTCTGCCCACTACAGAAGGGACTACCACTCATGAATCAGCCTCAACAGATCGTGTTCAATACAGTAGTGACTTACACCTTGGATGCTGTCCATCACCTGAGACGAATGGATGCCAATAAACAAAAAAGTTCAGTGGAAGGTGAGAACAAGGGGAACCCAAATATGGCTCTGGAAGAAAGGCAGTGAGTTAAGGATAGAAATGTAGATAATGTTACAGACACATTTGAGGGCCCAATCAACCACGGCAGAGATGAAGAAAAAGAAAGCGTTATCTCGAGCACTGATGTGGAAGGTGGCATTGTCAGGACAAATGTGACAGGCTGAGAAACTGGGAGAATGGAATACAGCCCTTACAGGAAGCAGGGTGGGAAGAAGTATAAACAAAAGTAGCTCTGGTCAACTGAGCTTATTGTAAGGTATTGGTTGACAGTCTATCTCCAAAAATGGAGATAATGAGTCGAGGAAGAGAAAAGAAGCTGTTTTATTACAGCTACAATACTGGCATCTAGCCAGCAATATGGAAAATTACCCAGGCATATCTTGTACACAAAAAGCAGGACATATCCAACCCAGCCAATTACCACCTCATCAGTCTACTCTGGGTCATCAGTAAAGTGATGGAAGGGGTCATTAACAGTGCTATCAAGCAGCACTTGCTTAGCAATAACCTGCTCGCCCAGTTTAGATTCATCCAGATAAAAGCAAAAAAACTGCAGATGCTGGAAATCCAAAACAAAAACAAAAATACCTGGAAAAACTCAGCAGGTCTGGCAGCATCTACAGAGAGGAGCACAGTTAACTTTTCGAATCTGAATGACCCTTCAACAGAACAGTTCTGTTGAAGGGTCATTTGGACTCAAAATGTTAACTGTGCTCCTCTCCGTAGATGCTGCCAGACCTGCTGAGTTTTTCCAGGTATTTTTGTTTTTGTTTTAGATTCCTCCAGGGTCACTCAGCTCCTGATCTCATTACAGCCTTGGTTCAAACATGGGCAAAGGAGCTGAACTCTTGAGGTGAGGTGAATTTGACTGTCCTTGACATCAAGGTAGCCTTTGACCGAATCTGGCACCAAGGAGCTCGAGCAAAGCTGGAGTAAATGGGAATCAGGGAAAACTCTCTGCTGGTTGGAGTCATACGTAGCACAAAGGAAGATGGCTGTGATTGTTGGAGGGCAATCATCTCAATTCCAGAACATCACTGCAGGAGTTCCTCATGGTAGCATCCTAGGCCCAATCACCTTCAGCTGCTTCATCAATGACCTTCCTTCCATCATAATGTCAGAAGTTGGGATGTCTGCTGATTACACAATGTTCAGAACCATTTGCGACTCCTCAGTTACTGAAGCAGTCCATGTCTAAATGCAGCAAGACCTGGACAATATCTAGGCTTGGGATGACAAGTGACAAGTAACATTTGCGCCATACAAGTGCCAGACAATGATCACCTCCAAGAAGAGAGAATCTAACCATTGCCCTTTAACATTTAATGGTTGCTGAATCCCCCACTATCAGCATCCTGGGAGTTACCATTAACCAGAAACTGAACTGGACTAGCCATATAAATGTATGGTTACAAGAGCAGGTCAGAGGCTAGAAGTCAGGAGTGTGATGGAATACTCTCCACTTGCCTGGATGAGTGCAGCTCCAACAATACTCAAGAAGCTTGACACCATCCTGGACACAGGAGACTGCTTGGCTGGCACCCCATCTACAAACATTCACTGCCTCCACCATTGACGCACAGTGGCAACAGTGTGTACCATCTACAAGCTGCACTGCAGGAACTTGCCAAAGCTCCTTAGACCTTCTAAATCCATCACTGCCACCATCTAGAAGGACAAACATGGGAACACCACCACCTGGAAGTTTCCCTCCAAGCCACTCATCCTGACATGGAAGTATATTTCCGTTCCTTCACTGAGTGAAAACCCTGGAACTCCGTCCCTAACAGCACAGTGGATGTACCAACACCACATGGACTGCAGTGGTTCCAGAAGGCAACTTACCATCACCTTCTCAAGAACAATTAGGGATGGGCAATAAATGCTGGACTAGCTAGTGACATCCACATCCCATGAATGAATTTTTAAAAAAGGAAACATCAGAGATGGATGATATGAAGGCAAGGAAAGAGTGGAAATTTGAAGCAAAGTCGATAGAATTGTACAGCTTGGGGTGAGAGCAGGGAATGGTACTGAAAGTCCATCAATGTACCAGAAAAAGAAATGAAGGAGGACACAGTGATAGAACTGGAATGAAGGATGTTCCACCTAAGGCAGTCATAATCTATACCACTTCCCATACCAGATTCTATCACAGCACCTTTTAGTTGGAGGAAACAAGAGGAGTCACATTGAAGTTATTCAATGCAAGTTCAGCTAGGTGGAGGAGGGTGATAGTGGATGAGGACCAGTTGGGTCTCAATTCAAGGAAGAAATATAGAGCCTGCAGGCCATCTAGACAATTATGGCCAGGAAATTGGAAACTCTGAAGTGGCAGAGGGTATTGAAAGTGTTTTGGATGTAGGTCAGGAGGGGAAAAGTAGATTTTGAGGTAGAAGGAAGTAAATTCTGTGGATCAGGAACAAGCTGAAATGATGCAGGGCAGCCTTGTTTGTAGATCTTGAGAAGAACGTAGAAGGGGATTGCCATTCGTTGGATTGGAGGTCTATAAGGTTAGAAGCCGTGGGGAGGAAGATCTCCAGAACAGGTGAGGTCAGTGATTATGGGAAATGATGATTTGATCTTCAGTGGTGGAGTCATGGTCCAGAGGGAGTTAGGAGGAAATTTTAGAGAGCTGGCGTTTGGCCTCTGCAAAGTAAAGGTCTGTTCATCAACAACAACAGTGCTACCCTTTCCAGTAAGTTTCATGACAATGTCAGGGTTGGACTTGAGAGAACGAAGTCTTAAAGTTCAGAGGGAGATAGGTTAGAGTAAGTGAGCTGACCATTGGAGCAGCCAATGTCAAGCCAGCAGTTCCCAATGAAAATTATCCAGAGTGGGTAAAAGGTTAATCAACATTCTGGCGATCATGTCTAACTAGAAAATCAACTGGACCATCAAATACATGCCATGGCTACTGGGACGGGTTACAGGTTGGATATTCTGCGACACGTGGTTCCCCTTCTGACTTCCCAAACCTTTTTCACTATCTACAAGGCACAAGTCAGGAGTGTGATGGAATACTCTCCGCTTGCTTGGATGAGTGCAGCTCCAACAACAGTCGAGAAGGTTGACACCGTCTAGGGCAAAGCAGCCCACTTGATTGGCACCACATCCACAAACATTCACTCCCTCCCTCACCAACGTATAGTGGCAGCAGTGTGTACCATCTACAAGATGCACTGCAGGAACTCACCAAGACTCCTTAGACAGCACCTTCCAAACCCACGACCGCTACCATCTAGAAGGACAAGGGCAACAGACTCATGGAAACACCACCATCTGGAACTTCCCCTCCAAACCACTCACCATTCTGACTTGAAAATATATTGCCATTCTTTCACTGACGCTGGGTCAAAATCCTGGAACACTCTCCCTAACAGTGCTGTAGGTGTACCTACAACACATGGACTGCAGCTCTTCAAGAAGGCAGCTTCTCACCTCCACCTCAAGGGCAATTAGGGATGAGCGATAAATGCTGGCCCAGCCAGCGATGCCCACATCCCATAAATGAATTTTTTAAAAGTCTCCTCAAATTCTCTTCATTGGACATGCCAGCAATCAGTCTGGTGAACCTTAGTTGCACTCCCTCTATGGCAAATATATCCTTCCTTAAATAAGGAGACCAGACCTGTATGCAATACTCCAGGTTTGGTCTCACCAAGGTTCTATACAATTGCAGCAAGACATCTTTACTCCCAAACTCAAATCCTCTTGCAATAAAGGCCAACATACCATTTCTCTTCCACATTGCTTGCTGCACCTGCATGTTGCCTTTCAGTGGCTGATGAACGAGAACACCCAGATAGATCCCTTTGGACACCAACACTTCCAATCTCTCCCCTTTTAAGAAATACTCTGCATTTCTGTTTTTCCTATCAAAGTCGATAATTACACATTTTTTCATGTTATAATTCCTTCTGCCGTGTTCTTGCCCACTCATATAGCCTGTCTAAATCCTCTTGAAGCCTCTTTGCATCCTAAGGCTCTCAATAACCACAACCTTCTTCCTATATACAAGTATGACTCCAACCACTGGAGAATTTTCCCCCATTGACTTCAGTTTTTCAATGCCTTTTTAATGCCATACTCTCGCATTCTACCTTGGTCTTCTCACTTCAACTCTGGAATTCAGCTCTTTTATTCATGGTATGGTCAAAGCTGTGATGAGGTCTGGTGCTGAGTGGCCCTGACTGAACCCAAAATGAAGATCAGTGGGCAAGCTATTGGTGAATTTGATAGCACAACTCCTTCCATTACTTTCCCGATGATTGAGAGTATGTTGGTACGTTGGGAATTTGCCAGTTCGGATTTGTCTTGCTATTTTTGGCAAGGGTATACTTCGGCCATTTCCACATTAAATGAATGCGAGAATTGTAGCTGACAATCTGACTAGGGGCATAGCTAATTCTGGAGCACTGGTCTTCACTATATCTGGTTGTTGGGATCCATAGCCTTTGTTATCCAAGCATTATGCCTACTGAAACATCCGGAGGACAGTCCAATACAAGCGCAAAGAGATGCAAGATACTTGGCTGAATCATAAAGCAGAAGAACTTCAATCATATGCAGACCACAAAGACTGGAAGAGATTTAGCTCTGAAATCTGTCTACATCAGTAATCCTTGGTGCCAACTGGCCAAAACTGTTCACAAAAAAAGCCCAAATTCTAGAAAGATAGACCACTTCAACCACATCCTCAATCTGCCTTCATCCATCAATGAAGAAGCAATCAACAGACTGCCATAGTTTGACCTTGACTGCTGTCTTGATAACCATTCCACCTTGTTAGAAATGGCAAATGCAATTAAACTTCTCTTTAGCAGCAAAGCTCCAGAAGCCAATGCTATTCCAGCTTAGCTCTACAAGGTTGGAGGTCAATGCCTGCATCAAGAAGCTCACTTAAATCTTTCGGTCCATATGGAAGCAAGGAACCATTGCAAAAGAATGCACAGATGCCTCCCTTGTCCACCTGTGCAAGTGGGAAGAATCTAGCCATGATCATAGAGGAATCACATTCCTCTCCATTGTCGGCAAAATCTTTGCCAGAATCCTTCTACACTGCTTAGTGCAACATCTCGACACGGATCTGCTGCCAGAGAGTCAGTGTCATTTCAGAAAAGGTTGAGGAACCACTGATTAGGTGTCTGCAGTTAGACAGCCTCAGGAGAAATACCAAGAGCAGGTGGTAGGCCTCTACACCACATTTGTTGTCTTGAACAAGGCCTTTCACACAGTCAGCCGTGAGGGTCTTTGGAAGGCAACGGAGAAACTCAGCTGCTCTGAGAAATTCACCATAATGGTTCAACAGTTCTATGATAGCATGCTCATGCATGCCCTAGCTGATGGTGAATCTTCTGACCCATTACCAGTCACTAATGAAGCTAAACAGGGCTGTATACTAACACCAGCCCCCTTCAGCATGTTTTTTGCTCTGCCATGCTCTCCATTGCCTTCCATGATGATGATCCTGGCATTGAAATCACATGTCACATGATGGGAAGCTTATCAATCTGACATGACTCCGGGCAAAGACCAAGGTCTCCAAGGGCATACTTCATAATTTCTACGCGCTAGAGCTGGACATGTAATGTAGCATGGATTTGTTCTCCAATGCATGCAACAACTTCGGCCTTACGAACAGCACGAAAAAAACTGAAGTAATGTGCCAACCTGCTCCAGGAAAGCACCATCTCGAGCTCAAGGTTTCAGTCCATGACTTGAACCCGTCAGCAGGGGTAAGTTTACTTACCTTGGCAGCACACTTTCCAAGCTGCCTATATTGAAACAAAACACATGCAAGAATTGTCAAAGCAAGTGTAGCCATCGCCAGACTTCAAACATCAGTTAGGAATTAAGTATGCCTCCCAAACTAAAAGTTTATGGAGCAATAATCCTACCCACTCTACGTATGCAAGATTTAGCCTGTGTACCAGCATCATGCCAAGAAGCTCAACCACTTACACTTGAGCTGCTTTCAAAAACTTCTAAAGATCTGATGGGAGGACAAAATACCAGACGCTGAGGTACTCACCCGAACTGGCATGCCAAGCAACTGAACCATATTGAGAGACAACTGAATTGGTTGGTCATGTGGCCAGAATGCCTTATGCTTGCTTATCAAAGTGAATCTTCTACGGAGAGTTTGAGTCTTTGGTGAGCTCTTGTGGCAGTCAAAGGAAGCACTACAAGGACTTTGAAGGTTTCACCTAGGAGTTCTGATATTGACTTTGAGTCCTGAGAGATGCTCGCCAGGATCGCTGCACCCAGTACAACCAAATAAAAAACAGTGTAGCCTCCTTCGAAAGCAATTGCACATCAGAGGCACAGAGAAAACAAGGAGAGGAAATCCTGAGCCAGCAACTCATCCAAAACTCAGTCATTTGTTGAATCCTGTCCTATTTGCAACATAACCTTCTGGGCAAAATCAACCTTGGCAGTCACTTGCATATTCACCAGAATCCTACCAAATGTCCTCATATGATGAACATGGCCATCTTTGCTTCAACAGGTGAACAAGACCTGTGTCCCAAAGCAAAAAACTGTGGATGCTGGAAATATGAAATAAAAAAGAAAAAATGCTGGAAATACTCAGCAGGTCAGGCAGCATCTGTGTAGATAAACAAAGTCAATGGGCGGAATCATCCCAGATTTGCATTAAATGCAGTAGCGGGCGTGGAAAAAGTAGTTTTACCCGCCAGCCGCAATGACGGATTTTCAAGCCGTATCGTCCCCTTCCCACCTTATAAAGTATGCAGTCACAGGAAACATGTCAGATCACTGGCAAAGACCTCCGATTGGCCTTCCACGGCATTACCTCTGCTTCCTCATGCTAGGCACCATATTTAAAATGCAGTCACGTGCGCACACCTCAATGCAACCCAGGACTGCTCCACTGAAAACATGGCCCTAAAACCCAGAAAGATTGCAGCCCCCTGATTTAGTGACACATCCCTGGGATGCCTTCTGGACACCTGGGAGGCCTGCCATGAAGTCCTCTACCCCCCACTCTGCCCAAAGGAGTCCCACCACTCCAGCTTGGGTGACAGTAACAGAGGTGGTCAGTGCCAGCGCTGCACACAGGAGGTTGGCCATTCAGTGCAGAAAAAGGATGAATGATCTCATCCATGCCACCAGGGTAGGTCAACCATCTCATCAATCTCCACTAACAAGCCCATCACACAATCACTGGCAGCTCACTGCCAGCTTAAGGGCAATCATCACTCACTGTCACACACACCCTCACATCTCCCATCTGGCCTCATCTCTGCTAACTGCCTCCACATCCCATCCATGGTGCCACATTTGGCCTGGCATGCACCTTGCTCACACTCTTTCCATCGGAGGGCAAGATGCAGCAAGATCACACATTATCACTGGGAAAAGCCCCAGACCAGCGATGGAGTGCCAGGCATCGAGGTCCTGACTCCATTTGGGAGTCAAGCATTGGAGCCGGAGAGGGCATCGACCATTCCTGCAGCAATGGTGAGGTTGGCGGCAAACACCCACGTGAGGATCCTGCACCACATCATCCCTATCTCAATGCTACTGCGAACCCACTGTTGTGTGTTTAACATGGCTACCAAGTACTAATAATCTCCACTTTATCTCCTAGACACACCTGACATGTCACTCTCAGGCAACTGCGACCTCGACCCCAGCGCCAAGATCACCTCGGATGAGGAACCTAAAGCCAACATATTGAAGACCCATCATGGTGCACACCCACACCCTCCACCAGTGCAGCGATACACACCTCAGTGGGATACAGATGTGGAGTAGCCTTGCAATCACAATCTGGTGAGCACACCACATAATCTGCTCAACAGCATACGGAGGCAGGGACATCCTTGGTCACTGGCACTCAGAGGCTGCTGGAGGCAAGGAATCTGTTGAGTCCTAGTCAGATGATGAGCTTCTGGACTTGGTCCTCAGTCAGTTGGTGGAGCACCAAAGGCCATCAGGGGAACATCAGGAAGGAATGTCTAGTGCACTCCTCAGATTGTAAGGGACAATGGAGGAGTTAGTCCGAGGCAATAGCGCTGGCATGCCAAGGCACCGAGGTCAACACTTGTAGGATGGCGGCCACCATGGAAACCTTGGTCCTGTACTACTGTGCAATCGCTGATGCCATAGTTGGCCATCAATAGTGTCAACATGAGAAGGGAGCAGGGCAGCTTCATCTCACTCCAATTTACCCTTCTCAAAGAGTCAGCCATTGGCCATCGGGCACCCATAGGGAGGACCAGCATCTCGACACCCCAGGGGCCATCCAGCCTTTTCCTGTGACCCATGCAGCTTAGCTCAGTGGGCCAAATAGGATGCACCTGGCCCACAGCAGAATATCCAAAGCAGGCCAGATGCTCCAAGTCTCGGCCCTCCGGAGGACACCCACCAAGGTCATCACAGACAGAGCGTGGCAGTCAGCCGGCTGCCTCCACGTCCACTGCGGATGTTGGGGAGAATCAAGACTTAGCAGCAGGGTCAGGAAGGTTATGAAGATGTAGTGCCACAGTGTGGGCATGGGTGTTAAATCATCTGCACATAATGTTCACTATTGTAAATAAACTCCCAAGACTGTCTCCTTGTCATGATGAGCAATGTTCATGGCATTCAGATGTGAAACCTTGGTTCCTGCACAAGATAAAGGCAGGTGTCTTAGTCCAGGGCCTCTTCCCTGTGCAGTGTGTAACCTTCAGAGCAAAGTGATGGTCCAGCTTCACACTCACTGGACGCATTAGTGATGCCTGCACCACTGGTGCTTGTCATTGCTGTTAGAATACCGTGGGCAGGTGTCACAGAGTTCCGTCATTCCCTCTGTGTGCTCTCAGCACCTTTGAGGTGGGGCTGGCCCCCCATCTCTTCAGCATCTGTGACCAGTGACGCTGTGCTCCTGAAGGGGTCAGGTGCCAAAGGCTGACAAAGGATCAGGTGCATTTAAAGTTTCACAGCTGCATCTCCATGATATGACCCTGATCACAGAGCGCAAGCAAGCTGCCCTCAGCCTGACAGGAGTCAGACATTCACAGAGGCAATGTGAAGATCTGTGGAGTGACCTCACTGCATCTCGTCATCATCCTCCACGAATCTTGCGGCTATGAGGCCCTCCTGAGTGCACCTGCCTTGCCTGGCCAGTGCGATGGCCTCATCACCAGCATCGTCATCTTTGAGGACCTCATCACCATCATCCCTTTCGATGCCTTCCTCATCAGAGGAGATATACAGCTCTTCCATCTTCTCCTCAGCCAGGTCCTCCCCCCGTTACAGCACCAGTTTGTGTAGCGCGCATAAGCTACGATGATGCATGACACCCTCGGTAGACTATTGCAGTGCTCCACCAGACCCGTCGAGGCTCCGGAACCTTATTTTCAAAATGCCTATCGTTTGGTCCACTAAAGTCCAGGTCGCGGCATGAACCTCGTTATGCCATCACTCTGCTGCAGTCCAAGGCTGCCACACAGGCTTCGTCAACCACGCCCTCTGTGCGTAGCCTTTGTCCCTGAGGAGCTAGTACTGCAGCATGGGAGATGTCAGGGGTCTGAGACCTGCTAAGGGTGTAGGAGTCATGGACGCTCCCTGGGAATCATGCGCAGGCCTGTAGGATATGTTTGTGGTGGTCGCACACCAGTTGAACATTCAGCAAGTGGAAGACCTTGCAGGTGGCGCAGTTGACTGCTTGTTGCCACAGAGACCTAAGCACCACGTGAGTTCAACCAATGGCAGCCTGCCCCTGTGGAAAACCAGAAGTCTGTGCAAATCCCAGTGCTCTTGCCTGCTGGCTTTCCTGATCCCGGTCAAATTGCACAAAGTTTTGTGCCTTTGCGAACTTGGCATCTAGCATCCTGGATACACTTATGCATGGAGGCTTGTAAGATTCCAGATAGGTCACCGGTGGAGCCCTGAAAGGAGCCACAGGTATAAAAATTGATCGCCACAGTCAATTTCACAGCCATTGGCAGTGGATGCCCTCCATGTTTCCGTGGCATCAAATCCTGCAGCAGGTGGCATATGTGACCGACCAGTTCCCTAGACATGCACAATTTTCGGCAACACTGGTTCTCAGTCATCTGCAGGAATGACGAGCGCCATCTATAGACCCTGTGTCTAGCGAAGTGCCTATGAGCAATGGCTCTCTGGATCTTCAACTGCATGCGCAGCCAGCCCTGCCACCCCTCCAACTTGAGGGAGGTGCTCCTCGCTTTGCCAAGCCAGGTGCCTCTGCCGCATTCCTCTGCCTCCTGTAAACCATGAGGCATACCTCACCAGACTCCATGATCCTGCAAGATCAAAGAGAGAGATGCACGAGTTAGCATGCGTGCCTTAAGAACCTCTTTTGGTTAAGCCTGAAGGCATGCAAAAGAACGCTGGCCAGCACTTGGATGGCCAGTGTGTAGTGTGCTTCATGGCTGTCCGAAACCCTAACCACCTCTGCCCAACTCGACGTGACCAATTGACAGCAGCTTCAACCACTGGACAGCATGCTGTGCTCTCAGCATTCTCTTAACCTGCACTGCAAGGCTATGCTGTTAGCTTGAACCATGAGGGATACTGGTACAAACTTTAATGAAGGCACTGCAAAGGGCTGTGAGCTCCTCCACCAGAAATGCGCTATGGCCACTTTTTGCAAGGGGATTCTACAATTTGCCCAGTCAGCCAATTGTTCTGCTGCCCCCTAATTAATTTGCAGTCTGCGCCCGAGGAGTGAAATGTTCTGGAGTATTCAGTGGCACTTTCGTACTTCTACTTTACTCGAGTGGGCAGAAAAGTTTCAGAAGCCCGATTCCAAACATGCCAATGCAGCTGCTGCTGAACTGTCTCACCTTTGGCACGCTTTTCCAAATGCATGGCTGCTTCTCTCACCTGCGCTGGAGCCCTTGCCCCAGCACTGCACTAAAAACCAGCTGGGAAAATACGACTTACCTGTGGCCCCCCCCACCACCCCACTCCACCCCCGAACGCGTGACAACTCTTCCTTGATGTCCTATGGGTGATCCTCGCAAGCGCTGCACAAGTTTATGTGCTCTGCAAATTCCCCTTGAGGTTCAGGTCTCTAGGTGCACGCCTTTTAAAGACAGTCATGAAGCACGCTGTTCTGAAGTCACGCCGACGTGGGCGGTAACTTTGTCATGGGAGTTTATTCCGGCAAGCAGGGTTAATAATGAGGTGCTAAGATATTCAAATTAGGTCCCCGACATAGGCAATGCGGCACGCCATTGAAGGGTGGAGCGGACGATCGCAAACTGCTTTCTTGACGGCGTGAAATCAATTTTTGGCCTTCTCACCATATTGTCCACTCACACCCACCGTGACGCCCGCCCCCAACGGGACCAGGCACCCCACCAGCATTTCTATTGCATTAGTAAATCAAATTGGCTGAAGACTGGCATCTGTGATTGTGGGGACTTAAGGAAGCTGAGAAGGATAATCAACTCAGAACTTCTGGCTGAACAAAGTTGTGAACTTATGTATGTCCTCTAGTTTTCTGCCCTGGTTAGGTTTGCAATTCAATGCTGCACTATACAGACCAGGAAGGTGTAGCTGACTTCAGGCCAGAGATAGAGATGCTACAATTGGCCTCAGTATGGTTGGGTCAGGGAGGCAGATTCTGATAACTATCCAGGATCCCTATTACAAAGCATTCATATGTGAATGTCAAAGAAGGTCATGACTGGGCTCAGCTGTGATTTTAATTGTGAAGATGGACGAATATATCAAAATGTCACTTTTAGTAGAATTATTTAAGGTATCCTGATTTCTGAAAAATTGTCATATATTTTTGAAAATTCCTTTGTGTTCTTCACTGTTAATGAAACAAATTAATTGCAGTTTTTTCAGAACTTATAGAAACAGTGTCATCAGGTGAGAAGTATCCAAGCCTGATATAAACCAACATTGTACTAGATTACTACTGCAGAAACACCAACGATCTTATAGACATGGCTGGAAAATATGCCATGAAAATATTATAATGTGGGTTGTTTGGTAATTGTATATGGAGCTCTGGAAATTCTAAAGCAGAATTACATTGTTTGCAACACAAACAGACGATTTGGCCAGTCTGGTCTATGTCACTGTGTATGCTCCACATGAGCCTCCTCCACCCAACTTTATCCAGCCCTTTCAACATGTTCTTCTGTTCCTTTCTCTCTCTTGTGTTTATCTTACTTCCCCATCTATGGCATTTATTCCTTTTGTTACAAGAGGATTAGAGTTTGAGTAAAAAGGATGTAAGACAATTATGTAGGGCATTTGTGAGACACCTGGAATACTATGTTTTTGGAATTTTTATCTCCTTACTAAGCAAAGAAACTCTTGCATTACTTCCTAGAGGGTCTGCCATGAGGACTCACTAGATTGGTTTCTGGGATGAGGGAATTTTATGAGGAGAGATTGATGAGAAAATGTTTCCTTAGCTGAGGAATCTAGAACACTGGGTCTTAGTCTTAGAATAAAACGTCAGCCATTTAGGGCTGAGATGAGAAATTTCTTCACTCGAAGAGTTATCAACCTTTGGAATTCTCTACTCCATAGAGCGCTGTATGCTCAGTCATAAATATATTCAAGATAAAGGCCAATAAATGTTTGGAATTAAGGTTTATGGGGATGGTGCAAAACGGTAGATTTGACGTAAAAGATCATCTTAGTAAATGTAGGAGCAGGTTCGAAGGGCCAGGTGGCCTGTTGTAGCCTCTATTTCTTGTGTCCCGTTCTTTTCAACCACCCTTTGTGGTAGCAAGTTACACATTCTCACCACTTTCTAGGTAGAGAAGTTTCTCCTGAATCCTCTTAGAATTGTTGGTGATCATTCTATATTTATGGACCTGAATTTACATTAGAACAGCTGCTTGCTATAATCAAAGTTATACTCATTTGGGAAGTAGGTCATGTCATTCCAGCACACCAGTATCAAACTTATTGGGTTTGATGTGGACTGGTTTTCAACATATAGTGATACACAGGCTAATAATAGTTGATATACTATGACTGTTTAAAATAAATTGCAGCTTCTTTCTGCTCTACTTTTCTATGTATTCAACCCAAACCTTTCCCATTTGTTCATTACTTCTTTCAATTCTGCTGTTGGGACTTTACATTCAGGATCCGAACAGAACATGCATAACGTGCCAGTCAAATTGGTTACATTTTATAACATTATGTGAGAAGTTCTATTCATTCTTTTTGTGAGTGCTGTCTGCAGTTGCTGTAGCTAATTTAGCTGGCATGTGCTGAGTTGGAAAATAATGATATTTGTCATTGACAATCTGTGGTCTTAAATATTAGTTAAATTGCTGGTTGTTTTTTTTTTATTCTTTCCACAGGATGTGGGGCATCGCTGGCTTGGCCAGCATTTATTGCCCACCACTAATTGCCCATGAGAAGGTGGTGATGAGCTGCTGCCTTGAATCGCTGGCAGTCCATGTGATGTAGGTACATGCATGGTGCTGCTAGGGAGGGGGTTCCAGGACTTTTACCCAGTGACAGTGAAGGAATGATGATATAGTTCCAAGTCAAGATGGTGTGTGGCTTGGGGAAGAACTTGTAAGTGATGGTGTTCCCATGCCTCTGTTGCACTTGCCCTTCTTGGTGGTAGAGATCAAGGGTGTGGAAGGTGCAGTCGAAGGAGCCTGGGTGAATTGCTGCGCTACAATTTGTAGATGGCACAAACTGCTGCCACTGTCCATCTGTGGTAAAGGAAGTGCATGTTTAAGGTTGTGGATAGGGTGCCAGTCAAGCTGGCTGCTTTGTCCTGGATGGTGTCAAGCTCCTTGAGGGTTATTGGAGCTGCGCTCATCCAAGCAAGTGGAGAGTATTCCATCACACTCCTGACTTGTGACATGTAGATGGTGGTCAGGCTTTTGTGAGACAGGAGGTGAGTTCCGAGCCTCTGACCTGCTCTTGTAGCCACAGTATTTACATGGTTGTTCCAGTTCTGGTCAATGGTAACCCCCAGGATCTTGATGGTGGGGAATTCAGTGATCGTAATGCCATTGAATGTTAGGGGAGATGGCGTTGAATGTCTTGTTGAAGATGGTCATTGCCTGGCAATTGTTACTTGCCACTAATCAACCCAAGCCTGAAAGTTGTCCAGATCTTGCTGCAAATGGACATGGACTGCCTAAGTATCTGTGGAGTGGCGAATGGTGCTGCAGATTGTGCAATTATCAGCGAACATCCCCACTTCTGACCTTATGGTGGAGGGAAGGTGAGGCAGCTGAAGATTTTTGGGCATTAGACACTACCCTATGGAAATACTGCAGTGATGTTCTGCGACTGAAATAGTTGACCTCCAACAACCACAACCATCTTCCTCTGTGCTAAGATTCCCAACCAGTGGAGTATTCCCCCGACTCCCATTGACTTCAGTTTTGCTCGGGATCCTAGATGCCACACTTGGTCAAATGCTGCTTTGATGTCAAGGGCAGTCACTCTCACCTCACCTCTTGAGTTCAGTTCTTTTGTCCATGTTTGGATCAAGGCTGTAATGAGGCCAGGAGCTGAGCTGCTCTGGCGAAACCAAACTGTGCATCAGTAAGCAGGTTATTGCTGAGTAAGTGTTGTTTGATAGCACTGTCAAAGACTCCTTCCATCACTACGCTGATGATCAAAACTTTTCTAACAGCAGTGTGGGTCTTCCTACAACACATGGACTGCAGTGATTCAAGAAGGCAGAACACCTTGACCATCTGAAGGGCAATGAGGGATGGACAATAAATACTGGCCTAGATGGTTGTGGTTGTTGGAGGTTAATCATCTCAGTTCCAGGACACCACTGCATGATTTCCTCAGGGTAGTGTCCTCGGCCCAACCATCTTCAGCTGCTTCATCAATCACCTTCCTTCCATCATATGGTCAGAAGTGGAGATGTTTGCGATGATTACACAATGTTCAGCACCATTCACGACTCCTCAGATACTGAAGCAGTCCATGCCCAAATGCAACAAGACCTGGGCAATATCCAGGCTTGGGCTGACAAGTGGCATGTAACATTTGCGCCACACAAGTGCCAGGCAATGACCTTCTCCAACAAGAGAGAATACGACCATCACCCGCTTGATGTTCACTGCCAGTACCATCACTGAATCCCCCACTATCAACACCCCGGGAGTTACCATTGACCAGAGACTGAACTGGAATAGCCATATAAACACTGTGGCTATAATAGCGGGTCAGAGGCTAGGAATCATGCGACGAGTAACTCACCTCCCAACTCTCCAAAGCCTGTCCACCATCTGCAAGGCACAAGTCAGGAGTGACACTCATGACATCATATTTTACCCCTTCCTTGGATTCACCTAGTTCTGCTGAAGGATCATGAGGACTCGAAACGTCAACTCTTTTCTTCTCCGCCGATGCTGCCAGACCTGCTGAGTTTTTCCAGGTAATTCTGTTTTTGTTTTGGATTTCCAGCATCTGCAGTTTTTTGTTTTTATCTCTGTGACACTCAAGAAGCTTGACACCGTCCAGAACAAAGCAGCCCACTTGATTGGCACCACGTCCACAAACATTCACTACCTCTACCACTGATGCACAGTAGCAGCATTGTGTACTATCTACAAGATGCGCTCCAGGAATTCACTAAGGCTCCTTCAACAGCACCTTCCAAACCCACGATCACTAATATCTATAAGGACACGGGCAGCAGATAGATAGGAACACCATCACCTGGAAGTTCCCCTCCAAGTCACTCACCATCCTGACTTGGAATTATATCGCTGTTCCTTCACTGTCACTGGGTCAAAACCCTGGAACTTGCTTCCTAACAGCACTGTGGGTGTACCTACACCACATGGACTTCAGTGGTTCAAGAAGGCAGCTCACCATAACCTTCTTGAGGGCAACTAGGGATGGGCAATAAATGCTGGCCCAGACAGCGAAGCCAACATCCCATGAATGAATTTTTAAAAAGCCAGCAAAGCCCACATCCCATGAGCAAATTTTTTTTTTAAACGAGGTCAAGTGGATTTTTTCCCCTTGTCGGTTGCCTCATCACCTGCCACAGATCCAGTCTGGCACTTACGTACTGCAGGAGTCAGCCAGATCGATAAGTACTGGTACTACCAAGCCAGCCTTGGTGATGGATCTTAGAGTACATTCTGTGCCCTTGTTATCCTCAGTGCTTCTTCCAAGTGGTGTTCAACATGGAGGAGTACTGATTCATCACCTGTGGTGGGGCAGTTGGTGGTAATCAGCAGGAGATTTATTGCCCATGCCATGGGACTTCATAGGGTCCGGAGTCGATGTTATAGACTCCCAGGGCAACTTGCTCTCAGCAGTATAACACTGTGCTGCCAGCTCAAGTGAGTCTGTCCTGCTAATGAGACAGGCCATACACAAGGATGGTGATGCTGGTGTCTGGGACATTGTAAGGTATGATTCCATGAATACGACTATGGCAGACTGTTGCTTGACTAGTCTGTAGGATGGCTCTCCCAATTTTGACACAAGCCAAATTGTGTTGACCTACTGTATTAAAAAGCATATTAATTTCCATTCTGATGCTTATCAAAACTGAGGTTAATAGGAGCCCAAAATTCCATTTCTCAATAACAGTTGTTTTACAGAAGAGGGACACATCTTATGCTATGTTATAAATCAGATGAGAGCACTGTCCATTCTAACAGCATTATCTGGCACACTTAGATATACAGTTTAAAATCAAAACACACAGACCTAAATAGCTAAAATTAGTCTTCATTACTTAAAAAAAAGATTGTTGTAAATCTAATCTGCAAGTCACACAGCTCACTTGAAGCAGGCAGTTTCTGATCCATTTCAAAATTCATTCCCTATTTTCTATTTAAATGCATAATTCCCTGAAATGTGCTACAAAAGGCACAATAAGGTGAATAGAATTTTGCATTTTATATGAGTGAAGAAATAATGATGAATTAAGTAAAACATTCTTTGGAACACAGTTGGAGTATTGAATTCAGTTTAGGGCACCCTGCAAGAACATTAAAGCCTCATGTAGCATACAGTGTAAATTCACAAGGATGATCCCAGGAATTGTCAACTGCCATGAAGAGGAGATGTTTGAGATACAGGGAGAATTTCCACTGGAGCAGAGAAGACTTAAGAAGAGATTTAATAAAGGTGTGAAAATTATCAAGAGTTTTGATAGTGCAAATATGTGAAGACTATTTCTTCTAGTTGTGGAATCAGTGACAAGGTATCATATTTAAAATTGAGTTGTTGGGAGAAAAAATTTTCACGGTAGGTTGTTGGAATATGGAATGCTTTGCTGCAGGGAGTAGCTGAAGCATTAGCTCATTCCATCTTTTTTAAGAGGAAATTGGATATAAATATTTGAAGCGGAGACAAGGCTTTGGGGAGGGAGAGCAGGGTTTGCCTGCAGAACAGTAATTATACTTCCAAAGTAGTCCATTGGTTGTAAAGCTGTTTGAAATATCCTGGACACTGGATAAACAAAAGCAACTTGCATCTATATAGTGCCCTTAACATTCTAAAACACCCCATGGCATTTCACAAGAGGTTTTGGAAACAAAATCTGATGCTGAGCCAAGTAATGAGATATTAGTAAAGTGACCAAAAACCTGAAACACCTACAAGGAGGAGAGAGAAGTAAAGAATTAGGGAGGAAATTCTCGATTTTGGGCCTAGGCAGCTGAAGGTGCAGTGGGGCGATGAAAAATGGAGATGCACAAGAATCCAGAATTGGAGGAGAGCAGAGATCTTGGAGGAATATACAGAAATAGGGAGGAGTGATGAATGGAGGAATTTGAAAACTGGTATGAGAATTTTTAAGTTGAGGCATTGCCAGAATGGGACCTAATGTAAGTTAGTGAGCACAGTGATGATGGATGAATGGCATTTAGTATGAGTTAGCATACAGGCAGTGAAGTTCTGGAAGAGCTGAAGTTTACGGAGGATACAAGGTCGGGAAGCTGACCAGGAGAGCATTGGAATAGTGGAATCTAGAGGTAACAAAAGTTTGGGTGAGGGTTTCAGCAGCATATATACTGAGGCAGAGGAGGTCACAGTGAAACGGAGTTGGAAGAAGGTGGTTGTGGAAACAATGGTATGGGATTGGAAGTTCAGCTCTGAGTCAGATAGCATGCTAAGGTTGTGAATGGTCTGATTCAGCCTCAGACAGCTACTAGGGTGCAGGATGGAATTAGTGTTTCAGGAACAGATGTTTTGGCAGTGACTGAAGACAATATTTATTTAACTGGAGAAAATTCCTGCTCATCCAATAATAGATATCAGATAAGCATTGCACCAAATCATGTGGCACTGGTGGAGGTGAAGCTGGGCGTCATCAGCGTACATGTAGAATCTGACGCTGTGTTTTCAGATTGATGTTGTCACAGGTAGCATGCAGAAAAGAAATAGGAGGGGGCCAATGATATATCCTTGAGGGTCTCCAGGGGTAATGGTGTGGAATTGGGAAGAGAAGCCATTGCAGATGGATCACTGGTTACTACTTTATAGATAGGAATAAAGTCCTATATTAAATGCAGTTTTGTCTCTCTAAATATCAAGACGTCATTAGAAGTATTGTCAGCCTCAAAACCCTTGGTCCAGAGAGAGAAGCAAAAAGTGAACCATGTTTGATGGTTATCTCTTCCCTCTGCCCCCACCTAAATTGGAAAATGCATTGGTATGTTCAACCTGGGATTGACTGGAAGCCCCACACAGAACACCCTTTGACACTCACAGACCAGGTTCACAATAAATAACAGCCACTTGGAGGAGATATTACAGGATATCCTGAAGGCTTTGGGTCCATATTCCAGCAGGAATCTGTGTCATCGGGGGAATTGGTGAGAAAATTAGGTGAGGCACAGAGAAACAATCATCATGTTAGAAGGAGCCACAAGAATGTAGAATTGGAAAAGTTAGTTTTTCCTCTGTGTAGCACTTCTGTTTCCTGATCAATTGGGTTTTGAGGAGCATTACCACTTGGAGCCATTGCAGTGGAGATGGAGTGTATAATGTTTTGATTCAAATATCTCTGTTGCCAACAACATTTAGGATTGAATTTCAAAACATTTATTAACAAAAGGCTGGATTTTCTGATTTTAATATTGAGTCTGTTTTTGAATTAGACTTGAACACCATTGAAGATTCTACACCCAGCCAAAATAAATGACTTGCTACCCTAGCATGATTAGCAAGAGCCCAGTTCTTTGCAGATGATTACAAATAAGTGCAATTACTGTAGGGTTGTTTAATTATCAGGGCTGGGCTGAAACATGGAGGAATGTTCATCTATTCTGTTGCTCCACTGTAGCCACAGGCTATCTCTGCTTGTCTGCGTTTGCATCTGCACAAAAACTATGGCTAGTAATAACTTTCCCACACCTTCAATCTAGATGTTTGTGAGCGATATTATAATTTATTTTTACAGTCAGTCACAAATTAACATTTAACGTTCCACAGAAGTATAAAACATGAGAGGTGGAAATTTGCGATGCAATTTAGATATTAAACCTGCCAAAAGTGATTTTGCTGTTAAAGTAGTTCCCGCCTTCTGTTTTGTAGGAGATTTCATGCTCCCCTTGTAAACAGTAGATGATTTAAAACCTGTTTCTAAGATAAACTTTCCCATTGTCATTAATGAGGATGGATAATGCTGAGTGACAAGTGCATTTGGAAAAGCACAGAAAGAGCTGCTAGGTTTGTCAAAGCATTTTGCTTCAGGCGTTGGACTTAAGGCCTTCCCTCCTTTTGTTAATTTTTAATATGCGATTTTTTTTGGCAAACTGCATGCAGGGAGAAAAGAAGAATTAATCTGCACAAGCATCTTATAATAAAAATATGATTTTAGAGAGGTAGACAAATTCTTCAGCTTTATTGAAGGTTCTTCTTTAAAATAAGGAAACTGTTACAGACCATGCCCACTGCATCCATCCTGCCCATTACAGCTTCTAGGATGGAGATGAGAAAAATTGGGACACTAATGCATTTAATTTACATTCACTCACTCCAACATCACATTTCACTTCAGAGGGGACCTTTAAAATTTAATAAGTGAAGTATTCAATATTTATGAATATTTTTCTTGTGTTTGAAACATTTGAAACAACTGACAACATCCCTATCAGTTTCCATTTTAAACATGCAATTGGTCACTTTATTTCGGCTTGATTCAACGTTGCCTGGCTGGCAACCAAATTGTGTCTCCGTATGGCTTCTTGACACTAATAATGACTGAGTTTCTGTTCGTTTGCGTGCAAGATTTCCCAAGCGGCGGTTTGGGCTGGGATAAACTATCTATCATGATTGCATACAACTAATCTGTTTCATCCAACCCACCCAATGATTGAAATTGCATTTGACAATTCACCTCTCCTTGGCGTGCCTGTGGTGCGCATAGCTGCAGACCATCCCCCGAAGGACATAGCAACTACTCCATATGCTGGGATCATTTTATTTTTATCAAGAGACCTTTAGCCAGCAGAGGCAAAGAAAAGAAAAAAATGCAGCCCCATTTGTAGTACACTATGTTTAAAAAAAAGTAACATATCCACATGTCAGTATTAAATGGCATAAATAAATTCTGAAACCTGCTTCCAGATTACTGAATCAGAATGTTTAAGGAGGTGACAAAAATCACTCAAATTAGTTTTAGCCTATTAAACCTTTCATGTTCTATATCACAAGATATAATGTGAAGTGCTGTCTTTGACTTGCAATACAGAATATGCGAAAGCAATTTGGTTTTAAAAGCTTGCAAAGTAAATATTTAGGTGAATGACAAAAAAAATGTTCATCCAAGTCTGTTGATTGTAACTTGGAATTCCTACATGCTTGGAGCACATTAATGTTTCTGTAGAAATAATTTTTAATGAAAGGTGATCTAACAAGTAAAAGCTTGTCTGTGTCAAAGAAAAATCTTGTCAGCTTTTAACCCCCAGTCATATTCTGAGTGATATTACATTATATTTTTTATTGGTCAGTGGGACAAACTTAATATTCTTCATTTTATTTAGATTGTAAGGATAATTTAGAAATTACATTGAAAATGCTCACTGCTATAGGTTTTCCCACAAAAGGCATGAATAGTGAAAATGACTAAATCAACATATTCTAGTTCAAAGCATAGTTTTCTCAACTGCTGACACATACTTGTTGAAACAACAAGAAAATAAAAGCAGCTTTCTTTGTTGTCCCTGCTCAAACTGCATTCACCTGTGGATAATTACTTAATACAGTGCAGCAATTAGTTCCTTTTTGGTGTTGATCTAATTATTTATCCAATTTACATACATATGAAATAAATAACTTGCATTTATATAGTAATCTCAGGATGTTCCAGTCATTGAAGTACTTTTGAAATAAAGTGTAGAAACACAGCAGCTAATTTGCACACAGCAAGGTCTCATCAATGGCAATGTGTTAATGACAGCATAACTATTTATGTTCGTTAGAATAGTACCATGGGATCTTATATATCCACCCGATAAAGAAGATTTAATGAACTATCAAAAAGACAGCGCCTCTGATGTTGCTGCCCTCCCTCAGTACTGCAGTGAGTTGTCAGCCTAGATTATGTGTTCCAGTCTCTAGAGTGGGCAATGAATCCACAACTTTCTGACATAGATGGTGGGAAAATGAGGTTGTCCACTTTGGTGGGAAGAATAGAAAAGCAGAATATTATTTAAATAAAGAGAAACTGCAGAATGCTGTGGTACAGAGGGATCTAGGTGTCTTCACATATGAATCACAAAAGCATAAAAATCGCTGTAATCCCAGAGGACCATAGGCTGCTCTCTCATTAGAGAGACACAACTGGTGTTGAGTTTAACCACCAGTTGAGAAGGCGGAGCCTTCATGGATGACCTCAGCCAGTACAGGAATTGAACCCGCAGTGTTGGCATCATTCTGCATCACAAACCAGCCATCCAGCCAACATGCAGGTACAGCAAGCGACCTTTATTGCAAGGGGGATGGGGTATAAAAGTCTTATTACAACTGTACAGAGCATCGGTGAAACCACAGCTGGTGTACTGTGTACAGTTCTGGTCTGTTTACTTAAGGAGATATGTAACTTACTTTGGAAGCAGTTCAGAGAAGGTTCACTAGGCTGATTCCTGGGATGAATGGGTTTGCCTTATGAGGAAAGATTGAGCTGGCTGGGCCTATATAGGAGGCCCTCATTTAATGTTGTAGTTGCATTCCTGAAAAGTGCAACTTTAAATGAAATAAAGTTATGCAAATCAGATTTTTCCATTATAACCAATATAAAAGGTTCTGTAGCACCTTTCTCATTAGAAATTAAACACTAAAACATTATATCCCGTAGGTTGAAACACTTTGCATTGCTAAATTCTTATATTCATAAATTAAATAACTTTTAAAATAAAATAAATTTAAAAGTATAAAAAGTATTCTGACACTCCCTACTTAACTCCAGCTTGCCGTCTCTCCGGCTCGCCCTCTTTCCCATTCCCCAACCCTCCAGCTCACTGCCTTCCTGGCTTGCTGCCTCTCCTGCTCCCCAACCTGCCAATTTGCCGCCTCTATGGCCTGCAGCCTCTCCCATCCCAGACGGCTCCAGGTTCTCCAAACCTCCCTCGTGCCACATCTCCCTCTCACTGCTTCCCTCTCCCGAACCCTCACTGTGAATGAGGGCTCACAAAATGAGCGTTGAGAGGCTGGAAGAGCAATTTGGAGTTGCAGAGGTAAGCCGCAAGCTGGAGAGGCGGTGAGAGGAAAGGTCGACGGTAACAGAGGGATTGGCAAGAGGGAAGGTCGACAAGAGGAAGGGTTGGCAGCAACTGGGAGGGTCAGCAAGAAGGAACGTTGGTCAGAGGGAGGATCAGCAGCGACCAGGAGGATTGGCATGAGGGAAGGTCAGCAGCGACTGGGACGTTTGGCGAGAGGAAAGATCAGCAGCAGCCAGGAGGTTCGGCAAATGGTGTTGGCAGCGACCTGGAGGGTCAGCAAGAGGCAAGGTCGACAGTGACTGGGGGAGGGTCAGGGATCGGGAAAGGTCGTTCAAAATGGCATAAATTGGATCAGTCGACCCTATATAAGAGCCAGCGCAAAACAATGTTAAAATGAAACTCCTGACGCTCAACTCCGATACTGTCCCTGCTAACTGACCAACGTTAAAACAAAATGAATTAAAATGGGGCAACTTAAATCGAGGACTGTGCTCTTTGGAGTTTAGAAGAATGAGAGGTGGTCTTATTGTGACATTAAGATTCTGAGGGGGCTTGGCAGGGTAGATGCTGAGAGGATGTTCCCCCTTGTGGGGAACTTAACACTAAGGAGCACAATTTCAAAATAAGGGATCTTCCATTTAAGACTGAAATGAGGAGGACTTTCTTCTCTCAGAGGATTGTTAATCTTTGGAACTCTCTACTCCAGAAAACAGTGGTCATTGAGTATATTCAAAGCTGAGTTAGACAGATTCTTGATCACAAGGGAGTCAAGGGTCAAGTGGGGCAGGCAGAAGGTTAGAGTTAGGGCCACAATCAGATCAGCCATGATCTTATTGAATGGTGGAGCTGGAGCAAACTAGAGTGGCGAAATGGCCTACTTCTCTTATTTCTTATGTTCTTGTGTTGTGTTCTTTTATATCTTTTGAAAAGTTAGAACATGGGTGCTACAAGAAAGTTTTTGTTATTGATCACTATGCTAAAATGTTATTTGTTATCCAGCTAACACGAACTTATCCTGATTAATGAACATGAGAATTACCAAACACAATTTTATTTTGTATGAAAATGCGAGTCTTGTTGAGAGTTTGGGCCTTATTTGTCTCCTGAAATTTCCCTGAACATTTCACATACCATAAATGTTTGAAGTGCAGTAACTTTTACGTAGGCAAAAATGGCAGACTTTTTACGAGCAGCAAGATTCCTTAACTAGAAGTCACCAGTTAATCTGGTCATGGTGACGTTGATTGAATAGTTTCACCATGAGTCCCATGCAGCTGGCAGTAATTCCATAGTTACTGGATTCTAGGGTGAAAACAGAAAGCATTTTTTCACAAAGTGGATTGGAAATCTGGACATGTCTTTGCCTGGGTCAATTAAAATCTCCAAGACTGAAATCGATAGATTTGTATTAGATATGGAGTATCAAGGGATATAGATCAAAAGTATGATCAGCCATGATTTAATTGAATGGCAGAACAAGCTCAATGGGGCTGAACAATCAGCACCTTTTCTGATCTATGTCCTTAGAATTTGATGACTCTAGAAGAACGTTTTTGGCATGGATTTTTATTGGTTCTTACAAGCTACTGCCTGTGTTAAGATCATACTCTTGAGAGAGGCAGCACAAAACTAATGTGACATCAGCTTTAATCCTAATCCAAGTGCACTTTTCAATCTGCAAGTAAAATCATTGGTAATCAGCAAATTCACTTCATACCAGCAGAGAATGTTATTTATTTGTGTTGTGTTTGTAATGTTGAAGTGAATAGTTTCTTAAATTTAAGGTAATCTCTTTCAAACTTTCTATTCACAATGGTTCGATCCGGGGCAGAATTTTTAGGTAGGTGTATGGATGCACACCCAACCAGATCTGACGTGAAATCGTGCGATAATTAAAACGATTAAAGTTGTTAAAGTTCCAATTGTCCCCGATGGATGAATCTGCCAGGCATTTTTACATTTTTGACAAAACTCGTCCAAGAGCATTATGAGGTTGCCGTTATTAAATTTAAAAAAATAAAACATATGGTCAGAATTTTCATGATCCATATGTTCAGGTGACTGATTTTGATGCTTGGGCATTTTTTTTGTGATTTTAAAATCTTTATTTAATTGTTTTGAAGTCTTCAGCTCCCTGAAGCAGCCCCCCACCTTCAGGGAGCTTTCATGCAGTGCTTGCCCGCGCTTACGTCAGTGCCCACCCTCCTCCCACCGCGCTCACCCCCGCCGGTCCATCCCATGGACTCCAGCTTTGCTAAGGCCAGCCAGTGTGAAATCGTGGGTAATGGTCTGTACCCTGGCCGCTCCCAGGTCCGCCAACCTAAAAAGCCTGGATGCCGACCTAAAATTCTGCCCCTGGTTATACTGCTGTCTGGGAGGCAGAGAAAATCGCATCCAACATCTATTTTTTTTCCTCAAAATAGGAGAATACGCCAAATAATTTTCTTTATTGTGGGTTGGGGTGGGGGCGAGATCCTTAGTATTGCTGACTTTCATATTTAGTTGTTTTTAAAATTCATTTATGGGACGTGGGCATCGCTGGCTAGGCCCGCAGAATGGCCCCTTTCTGTGCCATTTTGACTGTATGTAGCACCTCTCATATTTTCACAATTTCCCAAAGTCCATCACAAGAAATTAATTCCTGATGTAGAGAAATGTTCTGTTTTGTTTTTATTCGTTCCTGGGACGTGAGCATCACTAGCAAGGCCAGCTTTTGTTTTCCGTTCTTAATTGCCCTTGAGAAGATGGTAGTGAGCCACTTTCTTGAATTGCTGCAGTCCATGTGGTGTAGTTACAGTCACAGTGCTGTTAGGATGGGAGTTCCAGGATTTTGACCCAGCAATGGTGAAGGAGCAGCATTATTGTTCAAGTCATGGTGAGTAGAGGAGAACTTGGATATGGTGGTGGTCCCATGCATTTGCCGCCCTCTCCTTCAAGGTAGTAAAGCTCACGAGTTTGGAAGGTGCTGTTGAAGGAGTCCCTTTACATTAAACACTGAACTCACTAATGCATATGTTGTTGGGAACTAACCTGTGCAGAAGCCCATGCCTAACAAGCTAAAATCCATACATTTTAATTGTACAAAGCACTGGTAAACTTCTCAATGTTTATCCGGATAGACTATCTTGTCTGTTAGCACATAGCCACCCAAACTACTGCTCAGAAACACTTCTGGTCCTGAATTCATGTTTCAAGGCCTTTGGAATCCAGGCAATTCAGCCTCATTAGTGCTTGCATTTCTTATTTGCTGATTTGTGCTCTTTGAATATTGCCAGCCATATGTCTTGGAAGTAATGGTTCTTTATGATGCTGCATCATTGGTGGATACATCCTTAATCAGAACACTAAGATATGCTGGTTAGTATCAGCAGCCTGAAATATATGCAAATTAATGTTGATGTAAGCTTTTTAAGTGCAGTCTTGTCTCTATGGTAGCACTCTCACCTCAGCTTCACAAGAGACGTGAACACATAATGTAGGCTGGCGTTTCAGTACAGTACTGAAGGTGTGATACACCGTTGCATATAGCATCTTTTGGATGAAACATTAAACTGGATCCATGTCCTCTCATTGGACACACAGCACTCCTCAAGGAACAGTCTGTGTATCCTGGGCACCATTTATCCATCAACCACCAGCCCTATAAAACAGATTATCTAGTAATTTCACATTAACCCTGTTTGAGGAATCTTCCGAAAATTGACTGATGCGCTCTGATAGCTCAAAGAAGACTACAAGAGAGCATGCCAGGAGCAATATCAGGTATAATTAAATGAGGTGCCAACCTGCTGAAACTGTAATATAGGACTATGTGCATGCTAAACAGCGGAAGCAGCATGTGAAAGATAAAGTTAAGTAACCCCACAACCAATGGATCAGACCAAAGTTGTGCAGTCACACCACATCTGGTTGTGAGTGGTGGTGGACAATTAAACAACTAACTGGAGGAGGAGGAGGAGGAGGCTCCACCAACATCCCCATCCTCAATGATGGGGGAACTCAGCACTTCTGGCTGAAGATGGTTGCAAATGCCTCAGCTTTTAAAGAGATGATAAAGTGTATGATCCATTTCAGCATTCTCCTAAGGCCCCCAACATCACGGTCTTCAGCCTGTTCAACACACTCCACATGATACAAGGAAATAGCTGTAAATACTGGATACAACAAAGGCTTTGGGCCCTGATAACATCCTGGCTGGAGCACTAAAGGATTGTGCTCCAGAACTGGCAATGCCCCTAGTCAAGCTGTTCTAGTTCAGCTACAATACAGGTATCTATCTGACAGTGTGGAAATTTGCTTAGATATTCCCTGTTCACAAAAAGTGGGACAAGTCCAATCCAGTTAATTACCAACCCTTCAGTCTATTGTCAACCATCTGCTAAGTCATGGAAGGTGTTTTTCACAATGCTATTAAATGGCACTTTCTCAGCAATAACCTGCTCACTGATGCTCTGTTGGGTTTTGCCAGGCTCCATACCTCATTACAGCCTTTATCCAAGCAAGAGCAAAAGAACTGAATTCAAGATAAGGGTGGGAGTGACTGCCCTCGACATCAAGACAGCATTGAACAAGTGAGGCATCAATGAGCTGGAGCAAAATTGAAGTCAGTGGGGATCAGGGGAAACTCTCAACTGGATGGAGTCAGATCTGGCACAAAGGAAGATTTGTTGTGTTTGTTGGAGGTCAATCATTTCAGCCCCAAGGCATCACTGCTGGAGTTCCTCAGCATAGTTTGTGTCTTAGGCCCAAGTACCTTTAGTGCTTCATCAAAGACCTTCCCTTCATCATAGGGTCAGAAGTGAGGATGTTCGATGATGATTGTAATGTTCAGTACCATTCCCAACTCCTCAGATACTGAAGTACTATATGGCAGCATGTAGCTACACCTGGACGACATTGAGGCTTGGGCTGATAAGTGGCAAGTAATGTTTGTGTCCCACTAGTGCCAGACATTGACTAACTCCAATGAGAGAATCCAACCATCTTCTCTTTGATGTTCAACAGCATTACCATCCCTGAATCCCCCTCTATCAACATCCTGGGGGTTACCATTGACCAGAGGCTTAACTAGATCAGCTATATAAATACTCTGGATACAAGAGCAGTTTAGAGGCTGGAAATTCTGCAGTGAGCAACTTACCTCATGACTCCTCAAAGTCTGTCCACCATCTACAAAACACAAATCATAAGTGCGATGGAATACTCTCCACCTGCTGGATGCGTGGAGCTCCAACAACACACAAGAAGCTCAACACCATCCAGGCGAAAGCAGCTCCCTTGATCTGCACACATCCACAACCTTAAACATTCATTCCCGCCATCACCAGCAGAGTGACTGCAGCGTGTACCATCTACAAGATGCACTGCAGCAATTCACCAAGGCTCCTTTGACAGCACCGTTCGAACCCATGACCTCTACCGCCTAGAAGGGCAAGAGCAGCAGATGCACGGGAACATTACAAGTGCAAGTTTCCCTCCAAGCCACACGCCATTTTCACTTGAAACTACATAGCCATTTTTTCACTGTCACTTTGTCAAAATCCTGGAACTCCCTTCGGAATAGCAGTGTGGATAGCACATTACATGGACTGCGGCAGCTCAAGAAAGCAACTCACCACCAATTAGGAATAAACGACAAATGCTGGCCTTGCCAATGAATCTCATATCATTTGTTGCAATCAAAGCCTAGAGAAATTATAACTAAGGGATCTGCAAACAGAAGCAGAGCAAGTGCTGATGTGAAATCCAAAAATGTCCACTGTGGTTCAGATGAACAGGCAGATAATTTCATCTGCCAGCATTAGCTCGTTAAATTTCCATTGGCTCCCAGGAACCAAAGTTATGCTGAATTGACATCAGCTCAGTTGACCAGAAGCAGCTCAAAGTTTGAGCCAATCCTCTGACACTGCTTCCTTTCATCATAATTATAAAGACATTTACAGAGTTCCAAAAACATTTGTGACTTGGGTTTCTGTTATGAATCAGGCTTATAGCTTTTCTTCTACAGTAATTCCTTATTTAAAGTTGTGGTTGCCCACTGATGCTCAGTTTGGGTTCTGCCAAATGTCAAAGGCAAGTGGTGAGGATGACACACACATTCTACAGAGGGATATAAACAGGTTAAGTGAGTGGGCAAAAATGTGGCAGATGGAACATAATGTGGGAAAATGTAAGGTTATGCACTTTGGCAGGAAGAATAGAGGCGCTGAATATTATATAAATGAAGAAAGACTGCAGAAAGCTGCAGCAGAGACAGATTTGGGGGTCCTCATACATGAATCCTAAAAAGCTAGCATATAAGTTCAGCAGGGAATAGGTAAGGCAAATGGAATGTTGGCCTTTATTTCAAAGGGAATGGTGTTTAAAAATAGGAAGTCTTGCTAAAACTATACAAGGCATTAGTTAGATCACACCTAGAATACTGTGAACAATTTTCCTTATCTAAGGAAAGATATACTGACATTGGAGGCAGTCCGGAGAAGGTTCACTAGGTTGATCCTGGGTATGGAGGGATTTTCTTATGAGGAGAGGTTGGTTAGGTTGGGCCTGTACTCATTGGAATTTAGAAGAATGAGAGGCAACCTTCTTGAAACATATAAGATTCTTAGGGGGCTTGACAGGGTAGATGCTGAGAGGTTGTCTCCCCTTGTGGGAGAGTCTAGGACCAGAGGGCATGATCTCAGAGTAAGGCGGCACCCATTTAAAGTAGAAATAAGGAGGAATTTCTTCTCTCAGAGTATTCAATCTGTGGAATTCTTTACTGCAGACTTGATGAGCCGAAAGGCCAACTTCTATTCCTACTTCTTACGGTCTTATGCTCCTGATCTCATTGCAATCTTAGCCCAAACGTGGACAAAAGAGCTTGACTCAAGGTGAGAGTGACTGCCCTCGACATCAAGGCAGCATTTGACTGAGTGAGGCAGTAACAGCACTGTGGGTGTTCCTACACCTCATGGACTGCAGCGGTTCGAGAACGCAACTCACCACCACCTTCTCAAGGGCAATTAAGCATGGGCGATAAAAATGCTGGCCTAGCCAGCGATGCCCACGTCCTGTGAAAGAGTTTTTAAAAATTCCTGAAAAGTTCATTTTCAAGTGAAACAATTTTAAGCAAATCAGATTTTCCCATTACAACCAACGTAAAACCTGTGGGTGTGCTCTGTAGCACATTTCCTGTCAGGAAAAAAATTAAATCATTATACCCTGTAAGTTGAAATACTGTACATTCCTAAGTTCCTATTTTATTAAATGAAATAACTTTTAAAATATAATAAATTTAAAAATATAAAAGAAATATGCTCACTCTTTCTACTTATTTCCTGCAGGCCAACACTCTCTCGCTGACTCTCTTTCGCTCTTGCCAACTTGCTCTCACTCGCCGCTTCCCTGTTTGATTCTCCCACTTATATACTTTGATATAACTGTATCACCATTCCTTCACTGTCACTGGGTCAAAATCCTGGAACTCCCTTCCTAACAGCATTATGGGTACAACATGTTTTTACAACACCTGGATTGCAGCAGTTCAAGTAGACAGCACACCACCACCACCGCAAGGGAAATTAGGGATGGGCAATGCTCACATCCCATGAACAAATAAAGAAAGACTTACAGCTTCCCTGCCCGTCTCTCCCTTTCGCCTCTTCTCCTGAACCCTCACCGTGAGCGGGAATTCAGGAGAGGGGCGGCAAGAGGGAGAGCAAGCAATGAAGCATGAGGAGCTGCAAGTAGGAGGTCGGTGAGGGAAGCGACAAGTGGGTGAGCCAACGAGAGAGAGAGAGTCTCGGGGAGTGAGAGAGATCTCAGGGAGTGGGAGAAGCTACTCCTAAGTGGTGCAAAGCTGCTCCGAAATGGCACCTATTGAGTCAAGCACGCTCTGTCAACCCAGATGCGAAGCACTGAAGTGAAATTCTAATGCTAAATGCGCGTACCAGCCTTATTGTACCCGCAACGCTGAAGCAAAAGTCCCAATGCTAAGTGTGCTTACCAGCTCTGTTAAACCTACGACACTTAAGTGAAACAACACTGAATGAGGCAACTTAAAACAGGGAGCTTTTTTTTATTCATTCACAGGATGTGGGCTTCACTGGCTGGGCCAGCATTTATTGCCCATCCCTGGTTGCCCTTGAGAAGGTGGTGGTAAGCTGCCTTCTTGAACTGCTGCAGTCCACGTGGTGCACATACACCCACAGTGCTGTTAGGAAGGGAGTTCCAGGATTTTGACCCAGCGACAGTGGATATGGAATGGCGAAAGTCAGGATGGTGAGTGACTTGGAGGGGAACTTCCAGATGGTGATGTTCCCATCTATCTGCTGCCGTTGTCCTTCTAGATGGTAGTGGTCATGGGTTTGGAAGGTGCTGTCTATGGAGCCTTGGCGAATTCCTGGAGTGCATCTTGTAGATGGTACACACTGCTGCTACTGTGTGTGGAGGGAGTGAATGTTTGTGGATGTGGTGCCAATCAAGTGGGCTGCTGTGTCCTGGATGGTGTCGAGCTTCTTGAGTGTTGTGGGAGCTGCACTCATTCAGGGGAGGGTAATCTATCACACTCCTGACTTGTGCCTTATAGATGGTGGACAAGATTTAGGGAGTCAGGAGGTGAGTTACTTGTCGCACGATCCCTAGCCTCTGACCTGCTCTTGTAGCCACAGTATTTATATGGCTAGTCCAGTTCAGTTTCTGGTCAATGGTAACACCCAGAAGGTTGATAGTGGGGCATTCAGTGCTGGTAATGCCATTGAACGTCAAGGGGCGATGGTTGGATTCTCGCTTGTTGGAGATGGTCATTGCCTGGCACTTGTGTGGCGCGAATGCTAAAACAGGAACTTAATGTACTTGGCTTCCAATGACATTGAGATCTATGATGATGCTTAATCTTTATCAGATAATCCTGATAGCTGGCCTTAATAACTCTGCCAAGTTTACTTTGGGGTTGCTGCCAATTATCTAAGATCTGTGTATCAGGAGCTCATGACACCAGCATTGCGCTTAACCCAATATCAAAGCACCTAAGTTGTTTTAATGGTGGAACATGCCAAACCTGCCTCCTTATTGCCATAGATCTCAAGCCTCAAAATGAATTCCAAATTTTAATAGAACTGTAAACTTTTTTTCAAAATCGTACCTTTGTTACAGGGAGAATTTTGCAATTTTCATGGTGCTAGCCTGAGAAGGTAATATATACATGGTATGTGTACTCTCCCCGAAGGCAGATCTTTGGCTCATTGTCTGCTACTGCTTCATCCTGAGCTATTTTCGTGGCTGTTTTTGTTCATGGTGGTTAACCATTACTTTCCACTTTTAGGGGCTGGGCAAGAAGACAGGCCCTAAGTCTGCCTCAGCCGGAACCAGAATTGAACCTATGCCATTGGCATTATTCTGAACCATGTGCTAGCCATCTAGCCAACTAAAATAACCACTGCCCACCAAGATATATATGCACATCTTTAAATGTTTTATCATTTTTACAAATATGACTTTTGCAGCCGTGTTGACTGCCTGCTATTCCATCTGTGGTTCCAATACTCCTGCAGCATTCTCAGCTTGTGGGTCCATACAAAGATGGAACTCTCTAATGCTATGTAGTAAACGCTAGTCCCAGCTTTATACTACATGTTGTACATCTGCCATTGACTGTGCTCTGTCAAATTAAAAGTGCGCTTAGTGATCTTGAGTATGGCAAATGCAAACTTGAGACACATTATAAAAGTCAAACTTGTGACTCCTGAAGCATTGGCTTAGTTCCAAAAGTGACTTTGCATTTTTGTGACATTTTAAAGTAATCCCCCACAGATTTCAAAAGAGCAGTGTTTTTCCTTGGGCACGTTCAACGTATATTAGAATCACAAGGGATGGCTTAAGAGTGCCGTGCACTTTCACAGTAGTTTGAACACAGTTCTACAGCTAGCATCTACATGTAGTCTGTTAAAGTAAACTCCCTTAATAACAGTATAGCCAACACTGCACTTGGCGATAATTTAGTTTTATTCATACCCTAAATTCTGTTTTGTGGTCCATGTACAGAAAGATATTCTCAATGCTGAATAAATTAATTTTAATCAAAAAATGGCCACCAGGTCTAAGGGAGTTTCATACTCCCTTGTCTACCTTTTTTTTAGCTTTAGGCTCGCACATCATGACCTTAAATAAAACTTTAATTACATAGTACTTATGACAGTCACAAACAGAATCAATTAGTATCATCTAGGTTAGCAAAGTAACTTTTACAGAACTATTTGTGTACCAAAATACATTTTATTGGACCTATCATTTTGTATAATGATGGCTAATGAAGTACCTAAGTATGTGTTCTGAGAGATGAAAATGCTGAACAGTCATACAGTGGGTAGAAGAAACCTTGAAAAACAAGCTCAAAGTATTGATATTCCTCCTCCAATTACTGGCAGCGAATAGCAAAGTAAATTGATAGGAGGGTCCATCAACAGAGCTAGTGCTCAGCTTGGGTTCTGCCAGGGCCACTCGGCTCCTGACCTCATTATAGCCTTAGTCCAAATATGGACAAAATAGCTGAGCTCGAGGTGAGGTGAGAGCGACTACCCTTGATATCAAGGCAAGTATTTGATCAAGTGTGGCCTAGCAAAACTGGAGTCATTGGGGATCAATAGGAAAACTCTCCATTGGTTGGAGTCATACCTGGCACAAAGCAAGATGGTCATGGTTGTTGGAGGTCAATCATCTCAGTCCCAGGACATCACTGTGGATGTTTCTCAGGGTAGTGTCCTTGGCCCAACCAACTTCAGCTGTTTCATCAATGACCTTCCCTCTATCATAAAGTCAGAAGTGGGGATGTTTGCTGATGATTGCACAAAGTTCACCATTCGCAACTCCTCAGACACTGAAGCAGTCCATGCCCATATGCAGCAAGACCTGGACAACGTTCAGGCTTGGGCAGATAAGTGAGAAGTAACATCCGCACCACAAAAGTGCCAGCAATGACCATCCCCAACAAGAGAAAATCCAACCATCTCACCTCAACATTCAATAGCATTACCACCACTGAATCCCCCACAATCAACATCCTGAGGATTGTCATTGATCAGAAACTGAACTGGACCAGCCATATAAATACAATGGCTACAAGAGCAGGTCAAAGGCTGGGAACTCTGCAGAGGGTAATTCAACTCCCGACTCCCCAAAACCTGCCCATCTATAAGGCACAAGTCAGGAGTAACATGGAATACTCTCCACTTGTTTGGATTAGTGCAGCTCCAACAATGCTCAAGAAGCTCGCCACCATCCAGGACAAAACAGCCTACTTGACTGGCACCCCAATAACCATCTTCAACATCCACTCACTCCACCACCGATGAACAGTGGCAGCAATTTGTACCATCTACAAGATCCACTTCAGCAACTCACCAAAGCTCCTTCGACAGCATCCTCCAAATCATGACCTCTCCCATCTAGAAGGACAAGGGGAGCAGATAGATGGGAACACCACCACCTACAAGTTCCCCTCCAAGCCACACACCATTCTGACTTGGAGCTCTATCACCATTCCTTTGCTGTCACTGGGTCAAAATCCTGTAACTCCCTCCCTAACCGCACCATGGATGTACCTACACCATATGGACTGCAGCAGTTCAAGAAGGCAACTCACCACCATTTTCTCAAGGGTAATTAGGGATGGACAATAAAAATGTTGGCCTATCCAGCAACATCTACGTCCCTTGAAAGAATAAGAAAAGTTACAATGACGCAGTGCCCACTAAAAGTACCTGTACAGGTTGAGTAGAAAGAAGAGAATCTCTAAAATCACTCACTACGTGCAACTGATTCCAAAAAGACTATCCTGCTCTTCAGTTAGACCATTGACTTTTGTATTGGACTCATTAGTCACGAGTGGAAGCACCAGAGAATATGAGAAAATTGCTTTTCTTATAAATATTGTGCTTACCAAAGAGCGTTTCTACTGAGGAATGTTAGGCACCCTTTGTTAGCAACAGTCAGGTATCACCAGTCTTTCTGATTGAGTTTGCCCATTCAGCGTCATATAGGAGCAGTGTTCTACTGTAGACTCATGTTCATGCCAACTAGAAACTCATTTTGTATCCAGATTCATTTGACTTGGTGCTATGCAGCCAGCAAACAAAAAGGGTTTTCAGCCGGTCATTCTAGATGAAAGAAAACTACATAATCCACTACATGACAAGTACTGATAACTTAATAATTGTCCAGTCATGCTTAATATTTATATATTTACAAAATTGAACTCTGTCACTCTTTTCCCCATTTTTCCTTCTATTCCTTCCGTACTCCTGAACTATTTATATTATTTTAAGTTTATATCTGCCTAATTTTAGGAGGTGGAGCCAACAGAGAAGAAAAAGACAGACAATTGGCTAAAAACCCAGTTCCAAACCCATTTTTATAGTATAATTAAGATCTGGAAGTCTCAACTGGTTATGTCAACCCTTGTTGTAATCTGTATAAGTCAAATTTACATTGCTACTACAGAATGAATTATCTTGTCTATGGCACCAGCAGTTCAACTATTTCTGGATGAATTAACATATCCTGAGTGCAACAGAGATTTTGCAGAAATATGTTGATAGTTGTACCATGCCAGTGTTTTCTGTTTTGGTATGACACTAAACCATGCAGCCAAGTGATGAGCATAAGCCAGATTTAATAGTATTCTAATCTGACTAAACTGATAAATTAGGCACCGACAGATGGATTTTATTGTGGATAAATACAAAAGAATACACACTGGAACATGATATATATATGAACTGAAGGTTTGTGCATTGGGAAGGGTGGAAAGGGATTTGGGTGTTTCCTGTCAATCATGCTATTACTGAATCTCGTGAGTGTTTTATTACAGAAATAGAAAAGCTACTCTGACCTTGATCAAACCACATTTATAATATTGAGAATTTTTGGGTGCTATACTTTAGAAAGGACATTGATACACCTGGGAGTGTTCAGAGAACAGCAACTAGGATGATTGCAGGACTTAGAGCTCTAAGTTAGAAGAAAAATTGGCAAATTTTGCATTCACCATCAGAGGGGGAAAAAAGATTTAGTTGATAAATGTGCTGTAGGTTTTTAAAATTTTCAGTGGCATAGATAAATTAGATAGAAGCAGACCATTTAACATAGATTGTGAACATAAAAACCAGAATAAGACATTAACAAGGCTAAGCAAGATAGAAGGGAACCTTTCACCATAGAAAAATTGAAATAAATTCTGTGCCAAGACACTCTACAGGTATGACTAACTCATTCAAAAACAGCCAATTAATTAGTAATCGGGAATTAAAAGAAAACAAAATTCTTGCATTTATATGGTTGTCATAACCTCAGGACATCCCACAGTGCTTCACAGGCAATGAAGTACATTTGAAGCGTAGTCACTGTTATAATATAGAAAATACAGATCACAATTTGTACACAGCAAGGACCTATAATCAGCTATGAGATAGTGACCAGATAATCTGTTCTAGCATTGTTGGTTGAGGGATAAATACTGGCCAGGGTACCAGGAAGAAGTCCCCTGCTTTTCTTCCATTAATGACCATTTGTTCTTGTACTTGCACCAGAGGACCTAGATATGACCTCAGTTTCATGTCTCATCCGAAAGATGGCACCCCCTAAAGTGCAGCACACCCTCAGTACTGCAATGGAGTGTCAACTAGATTGTGTGCTCAAATTTCTGGATTTGTTATGAGCCCATGGCATTCAGATTCATGCAAGAGTGGTACTATTGTGCCTTGGCTGACTGTAATTTGGTTTAAAGAAAGCAGGGAGATATGTGTTTAGCATAAATATACCTTGGTACACAATGGTTTTTGTGCTGCTGCTGCTACGAAAGAATGTGGAAAAATGCAGAACCAGAATAGAGTCCATCTGGCCATCCCAAGAACTTAAACCCATTAATCATCCACTACCTCAAATGTTTATATAACTCTTCCTCTAAATTGTACAGACAGCTTGTGGGACTTGTCTTTTACCCATCTGAATATGTATTCCAAGATCCAGTTAACTTTCCTTACTGCTGTCAGGGATTTTCAGTGAACTATGCACCAATATCCAATTCCTTCTCCAGTTCTGTGTCCCGTAGCCTGGAGCTATTTAGTTTATACTCCCGCTGCTTATTTTCCTTTCTTACTCTTGTTAACTTGCAATTGTCCATATTTACCCTTTGGTAGTCCATCTTTCCAAATATTTAAGTTCCCTTCAAATTAGGGTTACCTCTGCCCTATTATTTGAACCCAGCCCACAAATTGAGTATTAGCTGCAAACTTTCCCCCACAGAATTTAACGGTTTGACCTGGAAATTCCCCGAGTCATGTCCATGTGACTCTTATAACATGAACTTTATCCAAGAATTAACATAAGACCATAAGATGTAGGAATAGAAGTAGGCCTTTCGGCCTAACGAGTCAGCTCCGTCATTCAATAAGATCATGGCTGATCTGGTAATCTTCAACTCCACTTTCCTGCCTTGTCCCCATAACCGTTGATTCCCTTACTAATTAAAAATCTGTCTATCTCAGCCTCGAATATATTTAATGACCCAGCTTCTGTAACCCTCTACGGTAAAGAATTCCACAGATTGAATAACCTCTGAGAGAAGAAATTCCTCCTTATCTCTGTCTTAAATGGGCATCCCCTTATTCTGAGATTATGCCTCTGGTCCTAGACTCTCCCACTCGGGGAAACAATCTCTCAGCATCTACCCTGTCAAGCCCCCTAAGAATCTTATATGTTTCAAGAAGGTTGCCTCTCATTCTTCTAAACTCCAATGAGTACAGGCCCAACCTATTCAACCTCTCCTCATAAGAAAATCCCTCCATACCCAGGATCAACCTAGTGAACCTTCCCTAGACTGCCTCCAATGCCAGTATATCTTTCCTTAGCTAAGGGGACCAAGATTGTTCACAGTACACTAGGTGTGCCTTGTATAGTTTTAGCAAGACTTCCCTATTTTTGTCCTCCGTTCCCTTTGAAATAAAGGCCAATGTTCCATTTGTCTTCCCTGTTATCTATTGAACTTGTAGTGACGGCTTTGATAATTTTTCAACTTTTTGTGGAATGGAAAGCTGAGTGAGAAGACTGGTGTATAGCAAATGTGATTTCTCTTCCTGAGAATAAAAAGATGGAGTTCAGCCATGAAGTTACAGGCCAACCAGTTTTACTCCAGTGTAGAATTTCTAATACGGAATGAAATTACAAAGCATTTGAAGAAACATAGTGGGCTAAATTTTGCATATGAAATGTGTCAACTTCTGGAAACTGCACATGCAGTCAAATGCACATATATGGGGCTGAATTTTACAGGGTGGTGCGGGGGGGATGGTGGTGGCATAAATTGCTCACCACCTCCCACCCCTGAGAAGGAAAGTAAGTTCCGCACTGAGCAACATTCAATAAGCCCGTCCCCACTGCAATAACAACCCAGCAGCCTTAAGCTGGGCCAGGATTTTGCAGCTCCTCCCGCTCAGCAGGCTATTACGGTCCCGCCAAACTGAATAGAGCTTTAAATGGCTCGCCATATCTGCCGGGGCAGACACGCCACAGCAGGGCTGTAAAATCCTGACCCTGGTGAAGGTTGGACTTCTGCCCCTTTGTACGAGGAAGTCCCATCCTCGAGATCTGCCGGTCAATCAGATTTCAGCAGTCTTAGCGATGCCAGAGCTCAGTCATGGGCATTGCTGGGACTGCAAGCAAGCCCACAATGAATGGCAATGGCATCCAGAGTAGTTAAGAATTAGGCTTTTAGGGTGAGAATGGATCGACAACCTAAGGAATTGGGTGGGGTTCTGTAGCCAGGCAGGAAGGAACAAAATGGGATAACATCTTGATGCACGCAGGGCACTCCCCAAAGAATGGAGGCCCCTCCCCCACCCTTCCTCCCCGCCTTTGGGTTAATTGGGTTAAAAAACGGCCTACCCTCTCCTGCCCATGCAAACCATGTTATGGCATGGGCGACATACTCTATGGGCTAACTGACTTGTTAACAAGTTCAGTTGCCCGTTAATTATCTATTTTCAAATGGCAGGCAGGCTGCTGATTTAGTTACCCACCCACACAACATAACATGGAGGACGGTTCGGGGGGGTAGATGGGAAGGTGGTGGGCTACCCACCCGTCATATTTTACGTATCCCCCACCCACTGCCGAAAACACACCTAGCTGGATGCTGTAAAATCCAGCCCATGAATTCTGTTTGAGATGCTCTGCTCCTTCACATGCTATAATGATATCTTGCCAAGATACTCGCTGTTCAAATACATCGAACAATGTAAATTTGATGTATTTACTTCAGAGGTAAGAACTAAACTCATGAGAAAATGTTAAGGCATGTCCATTCCAGTGTAAATACCACTTTAATGGGAGGGTTGTCTTAATTACTAACAAAGAAAAACCTTGCTGGCACTCAAAATTAACATTTAGATGTTTGGAGTCTCATCCCTTCAGATTTTAATTATTGTTGGAAATTCAATACCTCTACTTTTTCTGTTTCCTTTATCTCTCTCTTAATCTAATCTTTCGTGTTCTTTATTTTGGTTTCTGTACCTGATTTGACATGGAACTCAGTATTTTGACTGATTCTCCCTGCTTCAGACTCTGCACTGCTCATTAACGATTTTTAAATTGGTTAAGAAGATACACTGTTGCTTTCCCTGTTCTCACAGGTCTCAGATTCTCTGCAGAGGATGCTACCCCTTTGACTCTCTAATTTACAGTAAGTTCTAGTGCAAACTCCCAGAGAAAGTCTAAGGGCAGGTGGCTTTTGTTTGTCACTGAAAGCAATGCCCAGCTTAATACATTTGAGACCAGTCAACAGGGATCTTGCTTGACCAACCTTATAGAATTTTTTGAACAAATATCAGAGGAAATGTAAAGGAAATACAGTGATGTGTTTATAGGGCTTTTAAAAAGACATTTGATCAGGAGACCACAAAATTAGAGCAAAGATAATGGCACATGAAGTTCAGGGGAATGTGGTTTATTAAATTATGAAGAAGATTCTGAAAAACTACAAGAGGACATGGACAGATTGTTGGGGTGAGCAGACAGGTGGCAGAAATATTTATGTAGAAAAATTTGAAAAATACATTTGAGAAATAAAGACTAAGATTTTGATTGGAATAGAGAAACAGGTTGATTTGAGGTATACATGGGGGTTAGTAAAGCTGACAATACAATTAAATAAAGCCATAAACAAGCAAAGTTGAATTCTTATTTTATATCCAGAGACACAAAATACAAAGCCAGAAGATATTGTTGACCTGTTTCCTTATTAATGCCAGAGCTTGGTGTACTGGATACATTACAGGAGGGTTATAAAAACAGTGGAAAAGATGCAGTGCAGCTTTACAAGAAAGACAGGTTTCTGTTAGAAAGAGAAACTTGAGAGTTGGAAACTTTTTTCTAAAAGAAGTGAAATTAAGGGGTGATCTGATGTATGTTAATGATCTTCAAAATTTTGAAGGATAATACTGAGGGACATGGTGATAGATTTTTTATATCTGTTTCCTGGATGGAAACAAGAGTCATAGGGCGAATTGTCCCAGATTCGCACTAAGTGTGGTACCTGCCAGCCACAATGACGGCTTTTCACGCCTTCTCGTCCTCTTCCCGCCTCATAAATTATGCCGTCACGGGAAAAACACTAGATTGCTGGTGGGCAGCCTCCGATTTGCCTACAATGCCGTTATCTCGCTGCTTCCTCGCACCAGGCACCATATTTAAACTGCAGCCGCGCGCACAGCTTTCAATGCTTGCAGACCAAGACTGCTCCGGTGAACACGTGGCTCAAAAGCCAAGAAGAGTGCAGCCCCCTTGATTCAATGACACATCCCTGGCACGTGTGGAGGCCTGCCACAATATCCTCTACCTCTGTTCTGGCCACAGGAGGCACATCAGTCTCACCACTCCGGCTTGGGAGGCAATGGAGGACTGCTAGAGAATAGGAGTCTGCTGAGTACAATCAGATGATGAGCCTCTGGACTTGGTCCTCAGTCAGTTGGTGGAGCTGCAAAGACAATCACGGGAACATTAGAAGGGATCTCTGGTGTACTCAGATTGCAGGAGATGATCAAGGAGTCCGTCCGCCTTTCACCTGGGGTAGTAGCACTGGCATGCCAACATACCAAGGTCAACCTGGCAGGATGATAGCCACCACGGAGACCTTTGTCCAGGACATTGGACTGCTGTGTGAGCTGAACTCTATCGTTGACGCCATAGCTGGCCTCCAACAGTGTCAACACAGGAGGGGTGCAGGGCAGCCTGATCCCACTCCGGCTTCCCCTTCTCTTCAAGGAGTCAGTCAGGGACCATCGGGCACCCATGGAGAAGGACCAGCAGGTCGACATCCCGGGGTCATCCACCCAGGTGACTCTTCCTGTGACCCCCGCAGCTTCAGCTCCACAGCCCGAGGAGGGTGCAGCTGGCCCACAGCAGGATGCTCAGTGTCGGCCGGAGCCCTCCAGATCTCGGCCCTCCAGAGGATGAACGCCAAAGTCATCGCAGACAGAGCGTCAAAGGCAGCAGGCCACTTCTATCTCCACTGTGGATGTCAGGGGAGCACCAAAATGTAGCGGCAGGGTTAGGAAGGTTAAGAAGATATAGTTGCACAGCATGTGCATGGGATAATGTTCACTATTGTAAGTAAACTCCCAAGAATGTCTCCTTGCCTGTGGCTCCTTGTTATGATGAGCAGTGTCCGTGTCAATCAAATGTGAAATCTTGGTTCCTGCACAAGGTAAAGGCGGGTGCCTCACTCCAGGGCCTCCTCTTTGTGCAGCGTGTAACCTTCTGAGCAAAGTGGTGGTCTGGCCTCACACTCACTGGACACATTAGTGATGCCTGCACCTCGACGGTGCTTGTCATTGCTGCCACAATGTCGTGGGTAGGCATCTCTGAGTTCCATCATTCTCTCTGTGTGCCCTCAGCAGCTTTGAGGTGGGGCTAGCCCCCCATCTCTTCAGCATCTGTGACCAGTGATGCTGTGCTCCTGAAGGGGGCAGGTGCTGAAGGCTGACAAAGGATCAGGTGCATTTAAAGTTTCATGTCTGCGTCCCTAAGCTATGACCCTGATCACAGAGCACAAGCGAACTGCCCCCAGCCAGACACGAGTCAGACGTTCACGGAGGCGATGTGAAGATCTATGGAGTGTCCTCACTGCATCTCGTCATCTTCATCCACAAATCCTGTCGCTATGAGAGCCTCCTGAGCATGCATGCCTTGTCTGGCCAGTGCGATGTCTTCATCACCGGCATCCTTATCTTCGAGGACCTCATCACCGTCATCCCCTTCTTCCTGCTCATTGGAAGAGACATGCAGCCCTTCCACCTCCTCCTCAGCCAGGTCCTCCCGCCATTGCAGCGTCAGGTTGTGTAGCATGCAACAATGATGCATGTCACCCTCTGGGCACTGTATTGTAGTGCTCCACTGGACCTGTCAAGGCATCAGAACCCCATTTTCAAGATGCCTATCGTTTGGTCCACCAAAGTCCTGGTCACAGCATGAGCTTCATTATAACCATCGCTCTGCAGTATTCTGAGGCCACCTCACGAGCGTCATCACCCACGTCCTTTTGGGTGGCACTTATCCCAGAGGAGCCAACCTTGCAGCTTTTGTGGATCCTGCATGATGTCAGGGATCTGAGACCTGCTAATGACATAGGAGTCGTGACCGCTTCCTGGGAATCGTGCTTTGACCTGTGGGATGTATTTGTGATGGTTGCACACCAGCTGAACATTCAGCAAATGGAAGCCCTTGTGGTTGACGTTGTTGACTGCTTGTTGCCATGGAGATCTAAGCACCACATGAGTGCAGTCGATGGCACCTTGCACCTGTGGAAAACCAGAGATCTGTGCTTTTCTGACCCCAGGCGAAATGCACAAAGTTCTGTGCCTTTGTGAAGATGGCGCACAAGTGTATCTGGGATACACTTGTGCGTGGAGGTTTACAAGATCCCACACAGGTCACCTGTGGAGTGTTGGAAGGAGCAATTGGTGTAAAAATTAAGCACCGTGGTCACTTTCACGGCCACTAGCAGTGGATGCCCCTTTGGCGCCAAATTGTGCAGCAGGTGACATATGTTCCCTAGACCAGTTCCCTAGACATGCGTAGTCTTCGGCAACACTGGTTCTCAGTCATCTGCAAGAATGACGGGTGCCATCTATAGACCCTGAGTCCACCAAGGCGCCTACAAGCAGCTGCTCTCTGTGGATCTTCAGCTGCATGTGCAGCAGGCCCTGCCGCCCCTTCATCTTGAGGGAGATGCTCCTCCCTTTGCTGAGCCAGGTGCCTCCATCGCACTCTTCTGTATACTGTAAGCCATTAGGCATACTGCTAAATCACCAGGCTCTATGATGCTGATGTCCTCCTCCTGCAGAATCAAAGAAAGAGATGCATGAGTTAGCATATGTGCCCTTAGAACCTCTCTTGGTTAAGTCAGAAGGCCTCTTCATGCATGCCTGACACTGCAGGCCACCAATTGGATGGCTCCACTTCATGGCTCCGCCCCACTACACTTGACCGATTGGCGGCAGCTTCAACCACTGGACTGCATGCTGTGCACTCAGCTCAGGCGCAGGCATTCTCCTAACCCACACTGCAACGCTGTGCTGTTAGATTGAACCATAAGGGATACTGTTCCAAACCATAATAAAGACATTTCAAGGGGCTGTGCGCACCTCCATCAGTGACTCTGCCATGGCCACCTTTAGAAAGGGGATTCTACAACTTGTCCAGTCAGTCAGTTGTTCTGCTGTCCCCTAAAACACACATTAATTTGCAGTCTGTGCCTGAGGGGTGAAAAATTCGGGAGCATTTGGAGGCACATTCATGCTCTTATGTTGCTCAAGTGGGCAGAAAAGCTTTGGAGGCCCGACTCCAAGCATGTCAATGAAGCTGCTGCTGAACGGTCTCAGCTGCAGAAGAATGCTCACTTTTGACAAGATTTTCCAAGTGCATGGCCACTTCCCTATCCTTTTTGCCAAAATGCATGACCCTCACTTCTCAGCATTAAATTCCATTTGCCACTTGCCTTTCCATTCTTCTAATCTATCTCTGTCTTGTTGCAGTTGCTTTATAACATCCTCACTGTTTGCCACTCCTCCAGTTTTCATATCATTGGAAAATTTTGAAATTTTACTCTAATTTTTAAGATCCAAGTCATTTATATTTATCAAAAAAGCAGTGGTCCTAGCACTGTTAACCATCACTGTCAACCATCCTCCAGTCTGAAAAACAATGATTTACCACTATTTCTGTCCTTAAGCTAATTTTTTTATCCAAGCAGACACTAACCCTCCTATTCCATGAGCTACAATTTTGTTAACCAGCCTTTTATGTAATACTTTGTCAAATGCTTTTTAAAACATATGGACAACTTCCCTTTATCAACCTTTTCTGGCTCTTCATCAAAAAATCCAGTTAAACTAGTTGAGCACAACCTGCCTTTGACAAATCCATGTTGGCTATCCTTAATTAATTCAAACCTCTCCAAGTGCCTGTTGATTTTACCCTATTCTAAAGCATTACCCACCACTGATGTTAAACTAATTGCCCTCTATTCACTACAACTGTCCTTGCACTCTTTTCTCAATAAGGGTTTCACATTTGTCACTCTCCAATCCTCTGGCACCTGCCCATATCTAAGGAAGATTACAAGATTATGGCAAACCCTTCTGCTATCTTCACTCCAACTTCCTCTAACAACCTGGAATGCAAGCGATCTGGATTGAGCAACTGATCCACTCCAAGCATAGTCAGCCTTTCCAGTACTTCCTACCTCTCAGTTTTCACCTCATCCATTACCTCTCTTAGTAAACATCATTGCCAAGGTACTCATTAAAGAATTCTAGCCATGTTCTGCACCTCTAATCACATACCGCCCTCATAGTCCATATTAGGACCCATTCCACCACTCATGACCCACTTACTGTTTACATGTTGGTGGAAGATTTTTGAGTTTTCTTTTATGTTGACTGCCATTCTTATCTCCTGCTCTCTCTTAGCCTGTCTTATTTTCTTCTGCACGTCCCCTCTCAATCTATTATATTTCACTTGGACCTCATTTGAAGAATTCACTTGATGTGTATCATCCACCCTTATTTTTTTTCATCATATTCTCTATCTCCCTTGTCATCCAAGGAGCCCTGGCTTTGGTTCCTTGACCTTTTGCCCACTTTGGAATGTAGCTAGCCTGTACCTGAAGCACCTCCTCCTTAAGGATCACCCATTGTTCCGGTACAGTTTTTCCTGTCAGCCTTTGGTTCCATTTTACTCTGGCAAGATCCCTTTTCATCCATTAAAAATTCACCCTCTTCCAATTTAGACATTCTACTTTAGATTGTTCCTTGTTCTTCTGCAGTACTAATCTAAACCTTATGGAGCAATGATCACTCTTATCTAATTAACCCCCACAGACACTAGTCCACTTGATCCAGATCCAGCAATGCTTCCATTCTAGCTGGGCTGAGGACATAATGGTCAAGGAAATTCCCCTGGACACATTTCATAAATTCCTTCCCCTCCTTACCCTTTACTCTGTCACTACTCCAATTGATATTTGGCTAATTAAAGTCCCCCAGTATCATCATTTTATAGTTCTTGCACATTTCTGTGATTTCCCTATAGATTTTCTCCTTTGTCTTTCTCCCACTATTTGGAGGTCTATAGAATACCCCCGGTAATGTGATCATGCCCTTTTTTGCTTCTCAACGCTAACCAAATGAATTCTCTCCTTGGCCCCTCAAAAAAAATCTCCCTTTCCAATGCTACCATGTCTTCCCTAATGAGAACTGCTTCCCATCACCCTTTTTTCATTCCTGTCTTTTTAAACCACTTTATAGTCTTGAATATTAAGGACTCAGTCCTCACCATTTTTAAGCTACATTTCCATTATTGCCACTACATATATTCCTTGGTTATTTGTGCTTGTAGCTCACTAACCTTATTCACCATACTTCATATGTTTACATACATGCATTGTAAACCTGTCTTTCTATTCCTCATAGTCCTTCCTAGTTCACTCCTAACTAATATGATTTTATTCACCTCTAGTACTGTCCAACAGTCATTTTATGCACCTTATTCCTCCTTTCTGCTTCTACGTACTGGTGCCCACCTTACTGCAAATTTAGTTTAAACTATCCCAGCCCCGCAATTGAGCCTTTGCCTAGGATATTTGTCCCAGTCATCTTGAGATGTAACCCAGCTCTTGGACCTTCTGTCCCAGCACTGGTTCCAGAGCCCCAAGAATCTGAATCCCTTCTTCCTGCACCATGTCTCAAGCCACGCATTGATCCTCCATGTCTTCCTTTTTCTACTCTTGCTAGCTCTGGTTTTGGGAGTAATCCAGAGATTAATACCATCAGGGTCTTACCTTTTAATTTCCTCCCTAGTTCCTGACAGTCTGACTTAGGATCTTAATAACTTTCCCCTCTATGTTGATGATACCAATATGTACCACAACTTCTGGCTCATTCCCTTCTCCTGCTAAATATTCTGCATCATTCCTGTGATATCTTTTACCCTGAAACTAGGGAAGCATGAGGGTTTCACGATGAAAGTTACAGAAATGTCTGCCTGTTCCCCTGACTATGGAATCTCCTAAAATGACTGCATTTCTACTCTTTGCTGTTCCCTCTTCTACAGTCCCTTGACCATTAGTGCCATGGCCTGAGCTTCACTCCTTCAAGGTGTCATCACTCCCAGCATTCTGCAATGCATAGCACCCGTCTGAAAGTAGCACTCACCCTGAGGATTCTTGTACTCCTGTCTCTTCCTACTACTAGGGATGGCAACCCATCTACTATCCTGAGCTCTTACTACCTTTAGGGTATCCAATTCCTGGAACGGATGATCCAGGAAGCACCCATCATCCCCTGATGCTTCGCAATGACTCCAGCTGCCCTTCAAGCTCAGAAATCCTGAGTTTGCACTGAAGCAGCTGGAGACACTTCCTGTGCATGTTGCCCCTCAAGACATGCGAAGTGTCCTGAAGTTCCTGAAATGGCACAGGAATTGCAAGCAACAGGCCTCAGATGCCCATCCATAATCTAAAAACAAAATTTTTATTCCTTTTTTTTACAATCTAGTCAGTACCTTTTTTAAATTATTAATTTTAATTAATGCCTCTAGATCCACTCTGTGCTAATATAAGAGCAAAAAACTGCAGCTGCTGAAAATTTGAAATAAAAACAGAAAATGCTGTAAATGCACAGCACGTCAGCTATACTCACACATCAGGCAGCATCTGTGGCGAGAAACAGTTAACATTTCAAGTCAATGTCCCTTTATCAGAACTGATGATTGATGTTAGACGACACCCTAAATGCATATTTAAATAGTATTCGACTCTGAAAAACTGTTAATTGTCACATTCAGTAATAAAGGTGACATAATTTTTATATTTCCAATATAATAGTGACAGTTTATTCAATGCTACACTAACAAATCACAGCATTAGTCTCAATCCGTCTAGATAATTTGTGAAATAAATTAAGATGTCTGTTTTATAGTAAAGACAATTATTAATTTTCCCAGAGGAATCTGTCAAAACTAACATTGCAGCTATATTGTATATTTAACATATTGAAACAGGAAGCTTATCAATGAAATCATGCTTTATTTTTGAACTAAACTGAATTGGTAGTCTATTAGGGAGAGGTTATCTTACAGCATATATATTTATTTACTTAAATAAAGTGATATGAAGCAAAATCACATTTAGTTATAAGATGCTCAGGATACTTCCTCAATTCTAGGAGATAGGGCTGTAGTTTAGTCGTCCTTTCAATCTTTCCATTTGGCCAAAATTCGCTGTCAAAATAATGGTGAGGCTAATGGCACTCTTTGATAGTTAAATGCAAATTGCATAGCAACTTCAATCAAAGCTGGATATGAGTTTATTTCAAAAGCTCAGAAGTTGCTGTCCAAGATGCTTTTAGCTTCCCAGAAACAGCATCTTCCTGTCTGCATTGAACAGCATGAAGTTCCTGTGCTTGGGTAGCAATTAGGGGGTAAACTCATCAGAGAAATTTAGGGCTTATCCATTTGAGTCTAAGTATCCTTTTTAATAGCATGCTAAGTCTTAATTACTGTCAAGTAACTCTGGTACTAAAATTAATGTTTACAAGTGTGGACTCTTATTCCTTCAACTCTTTCCCTCCCTTTATTTTGCTTTCTGTACCTGATTTGACATTAAATTTCACTATTCTAACTTATACGCCCTGGTTCAGACAGTGCAACAATCCTTCCATCTGTTTAAGGTAGGTGGAGCAGGTGAAGCTGGATAGAAGGCCAGAGATAAGTTGAGACAGTGAAGCCCAACGCAAACTGGAGGAACAGCACCTCACCTTCCAATTAGGCACTTTACAGTCTTCCGGACTTAACATTGAGTTCAACAACTTCAGACTATGAATTCTTTCCTCCATCTTCACCCCTTTTTAATCACTTTTTTCAAAATTCATTTTTTTTAACCACCTATTTTTATTCATTTATTCATTGCTTTATCCCCCCCCTTTTTATCCCATTTTCAATCCCTTTTCCTCCCCCAACCCCACCGCAAGGGCCATCTGTTATTTGTTCATGTTGTTCTTTTCAGAGTGCTTACCCCTGTTCTAATATTATAACATTCTACTTTCTCACCTTTGCCACTAACAGCACCCTTTTTAACACTCCCTTTGTCCTATTATTCATGACATTTTTATCTATCTCTCCTTTGCCCCTATCTATCACTGGTCTTCTCCACCTTCTCCACTCACCTTAAACGGTATAAATTTCATCACATTTCTACTTCTCTGTAGCTCTGAAGAAGGGTCATACAGACTCAAAACATCAACTCTGTTTTTCTCTCCACAGATGCTGTCAGACCTGCTGAGTTTTTCAAGCATTCTCTGTTTTTGATTCAGAAGACACTGCTCATTTGTAGCTACAGTAGATGCTAACCCACTATGTTTAGGATATGACTGAGAAAGCAGAGAGCTATATACTTCAAATTGTCATGGTAGCTAGATATCAGTTTTGTGGATGGTTACAATAGCAAATGAAAAACAAAATAAATATTTTAAAAATTGAAAATTTGTAAATTTTCCTTAACCTCATACATAAAGCAAAATATGCCTTATAATTTTCAAAATTGGTTTGAACCTGAGTTAATCATTTAGCATGTTAAACTCACTCTTGTTTGTCCTCCTTTTTTATTTTTCCCCTGCGCAATTTTATTGAATTTTCAAGCAAGTACTTTTTATGACACATTTTGACTGTCTGATGTTAAAAAAAATGATTGCACTGATATACCTCCCCCCCCCCGGGCCCACCCTCCTTTTCAAACCTATTTGCATCCTTCGGGGATCAAAGTTCCTTGTTATTAAGAATTCCTTATTGTAGCATTTGACTTCTGCAGCTGTGCACATTGTTTGTCTGCCTTTGCATCACTAGCTGCTTTTTAAAGATATTTTTGGAGGTTTCTGTATTCCTCCCTGTGATTACCCTCCCATTCTCCCTACATGCTTTGTAGAGTTGCTATACTTATTCCTCTTTGTGTTCTTATTAATCCAATTAGGGTCACATTTCTTTAATCTGTACTTAACTGATCCTCGGTAGGTACTTATCCTGCATACTGTGTAGAATGTTCTTTAAGGTATTCCATTTGTCCTCAGTTCAAGTTATATCAAGTGCTATTGCCCAGTCAACTTGGTTACGCTCTTCCCTCTTTCCTTCAGTTTGTCCCTGGTATGGTTGTGCACCTGACTATTGATTTGCAGCGTTACTTTGCCTCTGATCATGTCAAACATAATCATTGTTATGGTCACTTACCATCAGGAAGAAACATTTGTCCTATCAGTCTGAGTTGCAGTTGAAGTAAAGTCTTGGAGATGAAATGAAAGTATTTGTATCACTGAGCCCCCATACCTGGTGTCTGTGTGTGTGTGTGTGTAAATATATTTTTTCCAAATCTGAATATATTCAAGGCGATAACATAATTTATGGGTTTGAACAGCCCAGAATGCTGACTGTTCCCTTCTGGTTAATTAAGACATTAGAACTGCCTGTTTAAAGTGAGAATCTTGCAAAATTTTGTGTATTAAGATATTTATTGACCACAAAATGTGGTATACCGAAATGAAGTTGTTTGGGATGTATTATATTGATGTCAAATCGCCACATCACCCAACTCTTTACAATGTAAGTGCCATAACCCTATCTGCAGTGTATAGGTGAAAGATGGGCAGTTTCAACCAATTAATGTATCTTGATATCACGGTTATAAAGCATCTATTTTAGGTGCTGTGCCACACCACCAAAACAATCTGAGTTTTGTAATGTTAGCTGCATGCTGAACTTACTTCAGGTCCCTCTACAACGCTGAGGCTGAAAAATTGTTGCCTGAAGAGTACAAAGGGTACAAAGAAAAACATGAAACCTTGGTACTGCTGCCCACAGTGACAGGGGGAAGAAGTGGAGAGAGGCTGTAATTTGTGAAATAGTCATGATGCACTATAGCTGAATCAGGTAAACTATTCTGGATGAATCTCCTCTTGCTCCAAAGCAAAACCAGGGAAGGGAGGGTGGGGTCACCTCAGAAAATGTACAGCCTGAAAGGCAATTTAATGGTTAACTTGAGAGGAAGATTGACAGTTGCCTCAGCTGTAAGTGACAGTATCATAACAGCAAAGTACATAAAACCATCCTAAATAGGAGCAGGAGTAGGCTATTCGGCCCCTCTAGCCTACTGTGACATTCAATTTGATTATGGCTGATCATCCACCTCTGCCATTTTCCCGTGCTATCCCCATATCCCTTGATGTCATTAGTATCTAGAAATCTATCAATCTCTGCCTTGAACATACTCAATGACTAAGCTTCCACAGTTCTCTGAGGTAGAGAATTCCAAAGATTCTTTGCCCTTTGAGTGAAGATATCCCTCCTCATCTAAGTCCTAAATGGCTTGCCCCTTATTCTGAGACTATGTCATCTGGTTCTAGAGCCCCCAGCCAGGTGGCATCTACCCAGTGTCACCCCTTAAGAATATTGTAAGTTTCAATGAGATCACCTCTCATTCTTCTAAACTCTAGAGAATACAGGTCTAGTCTTCTCAATCTCTCCTCATAGGACAGTACTGCCATCTCAGGAATTAGTCTGATGAACTTCCGCTGCACTCCCCCTATGGCAAGTATATCTTTCCTTGGATAAGGGGAGAAAAATTGTACACAGTGCTCCAGGTACGGTCTAATCAGGTTCTATACTATTGAAACAAGATATCTTTACTCCTGTGTTCAAATCTTCTTGTGATAAAAGCCAACACACCATTTGCCTTCCTGATTGCTTGTTGCATCTGCATGTTAGCTTTCAGTGACTTATGAACACGAACCCCAGGTCCCTTTGGACATCAACACTTCCCAATCTCTCAACACACTACACCTCTGTTGCTCCTACCAAAGTGGATAACCTTACACTTATCCACATTATATTCCATCTGCCATGTTCTTGCCCACTCACTAAGCTCGTCCAAATCTTCCTGAAGCCTCTTTGCATCATTCTGTCAAACGCAGATCCCCACCTAGTTTTGTGTGACCCACAAACTTGGAAATATTACATTTGGAAGGCTGTTTGGCTCCTTGAGCCTGCTCCTCTCTACAATAAGATCATGGTTGATCTGATGTGGCCTTAACTCCATTTTCCTGTGTTGTGAAGAGGTCTAATTTCATGAAGCAGCACCGAAGTAATCATCAATGTACCAGAGAAAGAGTTGTGGGAGGGGGCCGGAGTAGGACTGGAACAAGGAATGTTCCACATACCTCATAAAGAGACAGGCATAGCTGGGGCCCATGTGGGTACCCATAGCCACACCTTTTATTCAGAGGAAATGAGAGGAGTGTAAGGAGAAATTGCTCAGTGTGAGAACAAGTTCAGCCAGATGGAGGAGAGTTGTGGTGGATGGGGATTGTTCGGGCCTCTGTTCGAGGAAAAAGCGGAGAGCCATCAGACAATCCTGGTGGGGATGGAGGTGTAGAGGGATTAGACGTCCATGGTGAAGAGAAGGCGGTTGGGGCCAGGGGACTAGAAATTGTTCATATAATGTAGGGTGTCAGAGGAATGACGGATGTAGGTGGGAAGGGACTGGACAAGAGGAGAGAGAATGGAGTCAAGATAGCAAGAAATGAGTTCCGTGGGGCAGGAACAGGCTGACACGATCGGTCTGTCGGGACAGTCCTGTTCGTAGATTTTGGGTAGGAGGTAGAAGCGGGCGGTCCTTGGTTGGGAGAATATCAGGTTGGAAGCTGTGGAAGGAAGATCTCCAGAGGAGATGAGGTCAGTCCTGGAAACAATGGCGTGATGTTCAGTGATGGGGTCATGGTCCAGGGGGAGGGAGGAGGAAGTGTCTGCGAGTTGACGCTCAGCCTCTGCGAGGTAGAGGTCAGTGCGCCAGACAACAACAGCACCACCCTTCTCAGCGGGTTTGATAACAATGTCAGGATTGGACCTGAGAGAACGGAGTGCAGCAAGTTCAGAGAGAGATAGGTTAGAGTGGGTGAGAGGAGCAGAGAAATTGAGACGACTAATGTCACGCTGACAGTTCTCAATGAAAAGATCAAGAGAAGGTAAGAATCCAGAGGGAGGGGTACAGGTGGAGGGAGAATATTGGAGGTGGGTAAAAGAATCTGTTGAACTGGGAGAGGACTGCTGCCCAAAGAAGTGAGCATGGAGACGAAAGCGGCGGAAGAAGAGTTCAGCATCGTGCCGAGCCAGAAATTCATTGAGATGAGGGCGTAAGGGTATGAAACTAAGTCCTTTGCAGCTGTAACTGTGTTCCTCTCTGCAGATGCTGCCAGACCTGCTGAGCTTTTCCAGGTATTTTTGTTGTCGTTTTGGCTTTCCAGCATTCGCAGTTTTTTTGCTTTTATCGAATTTCATGATTCATCTGTTTTAGGAGTAAAACTTTTAGATTTGGATTGAAGTTTTTAAAAAATAGGATAATGGAAACACCCGGTTTGGGAAACTGGTAAACAACATCCTGAAGTATATGCAACTCAGACTTTTGAAAGGGTTCAAAAGGGAGGTTTTTTGTTGCTGGAATGGTGGTAAAATATATTCACACTTAGGATTATATTGGTTATTTTGTCTATCTGGAGGAGCAAGTTTGTCTCGAGACATCTTAGAAAAGGCTTTGATGTTGGACTGTGAACTGGGGAGGTTTCAATTACTCATGCAGGTTCCCCAGGTCAAAGAATCTAAAAGACACTCACAAACACTGGGTGTCTTGATGGAACCAGTAGGTCTAGTAAGAGGGTTGTTATTTCAATTAGAGATATAAATTATTCATGTGGGTCCCAGAATCAAAGGGGGTTGTTTTGAAGGTAAAAGATAATTAGTTTAAATCTCCAGCTGGGACCCAAGGTGTGATGTCACCATGGGTGTAGGTTGTAGGGAACTACCCTTTTGAATGGGGTTTATCTGTGTGTTTTTCTCACAGAAATAAGCAGTCAGCTTAGAAGGCTGTGAGAAGGCAATTGTATATCTGTCAGCAGCCAGAACAACGAGCATAAATGCCATTAGGAATCAGGGGTGTTCCTGATCTGGAGCCACTAAACAAAAATTGTATGTGGGGCACATTTTCGGAATGAAAATTCCCAAATGAATGAAGAATTAAAATTGTCAAATCTACCTGGTAAAACCAGTGGAAGAGATAGGCAGTGGAATCCTCACCAGGGGGACTGAGCTCTGCAAATCTGAGTGCCAGACTGGGAAACTAACGAGATTCAAAGTGAATTCCTGAGAGCTGTGACACACTCTGGTTTGGACTCATGAGAAGTGAAGGAACCCTCAATATGTTACAATGTATAGGGGAACTCTTGGATGGAAATAAAAATAGAACAGGGAATGTCCTCTTGTGATTTCTGCACTTAAATAAGGAGGGTTTATGAAATATAGTGTTAAATTAGTAGTACTTGCTTTATTGAATTCTTGTGCAGTAAAAATTTTTGTTTAAAATGTGAAATCTTGTGGTTTAATTTCTTTCAATTCACAACTGGGAGTTTGAATTCCTTTTTGAAAAGTTAAATGGCCTCAAGCGAGATCATAAAACCGGCTTACCTCCCCTTAATCCTTGACTACTTTGGAGATCAAAAATTTGTACAATTCAGCCTTGAATATATTAAATGACCCAGCCTCCAATTTTCTCTAGGGTAGAGAATTCCAAAGATTAATGACCCTCTAAGAGAAGAAATTCATCTTCATCTTCATCTTAAATAGGAGACCCCTTATTTTGAAACTGTTCTCCTAGTTCTAGATTCCCCCACAAGGAGAAACATTCTCTCAGCAGCTACCCTGTCAAGCCCCCTCAGAATCATATATGTTTCAATAAAATCATCTCTCATTCTTCTAAACTCCAACTTGTTCAACCCCTTCATCGCAGGAATCAACCTAGTAAACCTTCTCTGAATTGCCTCCATTGCAAGTATATCTCTTCTGAAGTACTCAGTGCTCTTGGTGCAGTCTCACTAATGCCCTGTGCAGTTGTAACAAGGTTTCTCTACTTTTACACTCCATCCCCCTTGCAAAAAAAGTTAACATTCCATTTGATTCCTAACTAATCACAGTACCAGCATGCTAATTTTTTGTGATTCATGTTCAAGGACACCCAAATTGGGAAATTGTTGGAATCCATTATTAAGGAAGTAGTAATGGGGCATTTGGAAAGTCAAAATGCAATCCATCAGAGTGTGCATGGTTTTATGAAGAGTAAATAGTATTTGACTAATTTGCTGGAGCTCTTTGAAGATGCAACAAGCAAAGTGGGTAATGGGGATCCTGTAGATGTTGCATATCTGGACTTCCAGAAGGCCTTTGATAAGGTGCCGCACAAAAGATTAATACACAAGATAAGATCACATGGAGTTAGGGGTAATATATTAGCTTAGATAGAGGATTGGCTAACCAACATAAAGCAGAGAGTCGGGATAAATGGGTCTTTTTCTGGATGGCAACTAGTGGGGTGCCACAGGATTCAGTCCTTGGGCCCCAACTATTTACAATCTATATCAATGATTTGAATTCAGGGATAGAAGATACTATAGCTAATTTTGCAGATGACACCAAAATAGGTGGGAAAGTAAGTTGCAACGAAGAAATAAGAAATTTACAAATGGATATGGACAGGTTAGGTGAATGGACCAAAATTTGGCAGATGGAGTTTAACGTGGATACGTGTGAGGTTATCCATTTTGATTGGAAGAACAAAAAGGTGACTTATTATTTAAATGGAGAGAAACTTCAGAGTGCTTGAGTGGAGAGGGATCTGGGTGTCCTCGTGCGTGAATCGCTGAAAGCTAGTATGCAGGTACAGCAGGTAATAAGGAAGGCAAATGGAATTTTGGCATTTATTGCTAAAGGAATAGAGTATAAAAATAGGGAAGTGTTGTTGCAACTGTACATGGCATTGGTGAGACCACACCTGGAGTACTGTGCACAGTTTTGGTCCCCTTACTTAAGGAAGGATGTAGTTGCATTGGAGGCAGTTCAGCGGAGGTTCACTAGATTGATTCCAGAGATGCAGGGCTTGTCTTATGAGGAGAGATTGAGTAGTTTAGGCTTACACTCGCTAGAGTTTAGAAGGATGAGGGGAGATCTAATTGAGATATATAAGATGCTAAAGAGGATAGACAAAGTAGATGTGGAGCGGATGTTTCCCCCTGTGGGGCACATTAGAACGAGAGGCCATAGTTTTAGGCTAAGGGGTGGTAGATTTAAATCAGAGATGAGGAGGAATTACTTTTCTCAAAGGGCCGTGAATCTGTGGAATTCAGTACCTCAGAGTGCAGTGGATGCCAGGACGCTGAATAAATTTAAGAAGGAGATAGACAGATTTTTAATTAATAACGGGTTGAAAGGTTATGGGGAGGGCAGGAAATTGGAGTTGAGGCCGAAATGAGATCAGCCATGTTCATATTGAATGGGGAGACAGGCTCAAGGTATTATGAATTGCCTACTCCTGCTCCTAGTTCTTATGTTCTTAAATCCCTCCGTACCACAGCATTCTGCAGTCTCTATCCATTTAAATAATATTCTGCTTTTCTGTCCTTCCCACCGAAGTGGACAACCTCAGATGTTCCCCACGCTTGACATTTCTATATCCCTTCACAGACTCTTTGTGTCCTCCTCACAACTTACTTTCCCACCTAAAGTAAAAATAGAAACCCTGCAAAAACTCAGTTACTCTGACAGTATCTGTGCAGAGAGAAACAGAGTTCACGTTTCGAGTCCAATATGTATGATTCTTTGGAAAAAGAGTCATATTCGACTTGAAACACAACTCTGTTTCTTTCTCCTCGGATGCTGCCAGACCTGCTGAGTTTTGCCAGAACTTTGTTTTTATTTCAGATTTCCAGCATCCACAGTATTTTGCTTTTATATTACTGATTTCCTACCTTTGTATCATTAGCAAATTTGGCTACAATGCACTAGGCCCCTTCATCCAAGTCATTAATATAGATTATATATAGTTGAGACCCCAGCACTGATTGATCCCTGTGCCACTCCACTAGTTACAGTTTGCCAACCTGAAAATGACTCACTTATCCAAACTCTGTTTCCTGTTAGCCAGTCAATCCTCTTTCCATGCTAATATATTACCCCCAACACCATGAGCTCTTATCTGTTGGAGTAATCTTTTATGTGACACCTTTATCCAGTGCCTTTGGAAACCCAAATACGTGGAGTATCAAGAATAGTTTCTGGCAGACCTTATGAATACAAAATACTTGATTAATTTTTGCTATTTGTTATATCTATCATTGATTATTTTTGTTTTCTTCCAACTCTACGCAAGTAGAAGTCACTTCAGATGGCACTTATTTATTTTCAGTAAAATATGGTGCTTCTGTAACAAATTCAGCGTATTGTACTAAATTCCTTGTCCAGCTAAGCACATAGTTTTGCCTGGACGGATGTGTCTTCTGCAGACTCTACCAGACCACACACTTCAATAGGGTCTTTCTTAAAAATCCTGTATGCAATCATGCTGAATGTTTCTGACCAATACTTTTATTAATGGCAATACAACAATATTTGCTTCTGACTACTACCATTGAGCACTGTGACATGTCACTAATGAGCAATGTCCCAACTCCACTGGGGCAAAAGGATTGGTTTCTTGAGGACTCCTATGAATTACTCTAAAGGCAAGTACTTCAGCTGACTAATTGTAATCAGATTGCTGAGATACCATTGAAAATTATAAACTGCTACAATGCCCCGTGGCATTTTGGAGGAGGGCTCTATGATGGGTATCATTTACATTACCATATCATTATGGTGCCACAAAAAGTCAACCTTTTCAGATGGTTATCTTTGGATTTGTCTTCCTCATTTCAACATATTTTAAAAATATTTTCCACTCGAAAAGTTGACATATCTCTTTTGACCACGTTGAGTCCAGATGATTACTGCGAATGTCTGAGGAAGGAAGACCGCAAATTTATTTACTTTGAGTAATAATATCAGATTTTTTCTTGAAAGGTACACGTATTTAGAGTTTCTAATTTTAAACCCCAGAAACGAGAAAATTGACAGAGAAAGAACTAATATCTGATACCTGGTTATTATTTATGTATTCTCAAGATCAGCATTTAATTTGCATTTGAAGGATCAGCATAACAAAAGTTGCTTCCACTGAATAAAAGTCAAGCATCTACTCCATTAGAACTAAAGTTCGATCCTTATGTCTTTCAATCTATATCCCTCTTTGGTTTAATGCTTGCTCTTCCAGACTTTACAGGCTGTTCCCCATGTACCAGATGCAATCCACACCCCGCATGCAAGTATAATAAAAGCAAAATACTGAGGATGCTGGAAATCTGAGATAAAAACAGAAAATGCTGGAAAATTTCGACCTCTCTTCAGAGCGCTGAAGAAGAGTCATACAGACTCAAAGCATTAATTCTGGGTGGAATTTTCTTTGCCCGCTGGCATGTAGTGTGTTCGGACAATATGGCGAGAAGGCCAAAAATCACTTTCATGACGTCATCAAACTAGTTTGCAGTCGTCTGCTCTGCCCGTCAATGGCAGGCCGCGTTTCCCGCCGTCTGACATCGGAAACCTCATTGTAACACATCGGCATATCATTATAAGGCCAGCGCGCCAGAATCATCCCCTGCACTGAATCACACGAATGTATTTCACAATAACATATATAAGGCATGCACTTGGTGGACTGGACTTTGAAGGGAACACTGAGGTGAGTGCACAGTCACATTACACAGTGCTCGTGAGGGTCGTCTGTTGGACTTCAAGGTTGAGGTACGTTGGTGGCGGGGATCAAGGGCTGCCCTGCGGTTGAGGCGATTTGGTGGTGGGCACAAGGGCTGGTCAGCGGTTTAAGGTAGTGCACAAGCATGTGCGGGGTGGGGATAGAGGGAAACCTTGTATAAGTGACCATTCCTCCACAGCTGAGACAGTAAAGGCGCAGCCACATTGATATGACTTGAATCAGGCCTCTAGCGTATCTGCCCACTCAAGCAACGCACAGGCATGAAAGTGCCACCAAGCACTCCAGAGTTTTTCAGGCACAGACTGCAAACTAATGAATGTTTTAGTGGACTGCAGAACAGTTGGATGACAGGGCATGTTGTACAATCTCCTTGCTAAAGCTGGCCATGGAGCAGTCATTGATGGAGGCACTCATAGCCCTTTGCAATGTCATCATCCCGGTTTGGACCAGTCTCCCCCAGGTTCAAACTAATAGTGCAGCTTTGCAGTGCGGGTTTGGAGAATACCTGAGCTGAGAGCACAACACGCGGTCCAGTGGGCAAAGCTGCCGCCAATCAGTCAGGTGGAGTAGGCCGGAGGAGGGTGGGATTTCAGGCAGCCATGCAGCACACTAAACTGACCATCCAAGTGGTGGCCAGCAATCCCTGGGATGCATTGACAGGCCTTCAGACTTAATCAAGAGATGCTCTTAGAACACCCTAGCTAACCCATGCCTCTCCCTCTTTCATCCCGCAGGAGGAGTACATCAGGAGCATGGAGCCTGGTGAACTAGCTGTATGTCTCCTGGCGTACAGTGAGCATAGATGACAGAGAAGAGAGTGATGGAGGTGCCTGGCTGCGCAGAGGGAGATGCAGCACCCTCAGGAAGAAGAGGCAGCTGAGGCTTCCGCACACGCCACCGAAGAGCTGCAGCGAGCTGCCGCTGGTTGGTGCCTAGCTATACCCAAGGTCTAAAGATGCCATCTTTCACTCCTGCAGAAGACTGAGAACCAGTGTCGCCAAAGACTGCGCATGTCTAGGGAACTGGTCACATCTACCAGCTGCTGCAGGATTTGGCACCATGGGGACATGGAGGGCATCCACTGCCCATGGCAGTGAAAGTGACCGCGGCCCAAAATTTTTACGCCGGTGGCTCCTTTCAGGGCTCCACAGGTAACCTCTGCGGGATATCACAAGCCTCCATCCACAAATGCATCCATGAGGTCACAGACGCCATCTCCATGAAGACACACAACTTTCTGAATTTCACCTGGGACTAAGGCAGCCAGGATGCAACAGCGATTGGCTTTGCCCATATCTTGGGCTTCCGACAGGAGAAGAGTGTCATCGACTGCACTCACGTGGCACTCAGGGCTCCCTCACACAAGCAATCAACTATGTCAACCGCAAGGGATTCCATTGGCTGAATGTGAAACTGGTGTGCAATCACTGGAAAGGCATCCTGCATGTCTGCACACAGTTTCCAGGGAGTGTCCACAACTCCTACGTTCTTAGTTGGCCACATTTCCTTGACGTTTTTCCAGGGTCCATGGAGGCTGCAGGGATGGCTTCTCGGGGACAAGGGCTATGGCTGATGACACTCGTGCGGCGACCTCAGACTGCAGCCGAGCAAAGGTATAACGAGGCTCATTCTGCAACTCACAACTTGGTGGAGCAAACCATCGGGATGCTAAAAATTAGGTTCTGGTGCCTGAATCGATCTGGTGGTGCCCTACAATTTAGTCCACAGAAGGTGTCACGCATCATCATCACCTGCTGCACCCTTTACAACCTTGGGCTGCAACGCGGAGTTGAGCTGGCTGAGGAGGAGCTGGAGGGCTCCTCCTATGAGGAGGACATCAATGGTAATGAGGGTGAGGAGGTCCCTCATGAGGATGACAGCGATGAGGCCATTGCACTGGCCACACGAGGCAGGTGCATTCAGAAGGCTAGATTTGTGGAAGATGATGGCGATATGCGATGAGGAGACACCATAGATCCTCATATAGCCTCTGAGAATGTTTGACTCCTATCTGGCAGAGGGCAGCACGCTTGCACTCTGTTATCAGTCTTATATCATGGAGACTCAGCCATGAAACTTTAAAAGCAACTTATCCTTTGTTATCCTTGAGCATCTGACCCCTTCAGGAGCATAGCATCACTGGTCACAGATATTGATGAGATGAAAACCAGCCACACCTTAAAGGTGCTAAGAGCACTTAGAGAGAATGACTCAACTCTGTGACGCCTGCCTATGACACTCTTACAGCAATGACAGGCACCATTGAGGTGTAGACATCAGTAATGTGTCCAGGGAGTGTGAGGGCAGATGATCACTTTGGTCTGAAGGCTGCACAAAGCACAGGGAAGAAGCCCTGGATTGAGACACCTGCCTTTATCTTGTGCAGGAAACAAGGTTTCACATTTGAGTGACGGGGACACTGCTCATCAGAGCAACGAGAAACAGGGAGACATTCTTGAGTTTTTTTACGATAGTGAACACTATGTACAAGTGATTAACACCCATGCCCAGGCTGTGCAACTGCTTAAATAGCCAAGTGGTTATGGTACTGGGCTTGTAACCCCAAGATCAAGAGTTCAAATCTCACAATGGCAAACTATGAAACAATGTAACTTCATCTGAATAGGAACAGATGGAAACGTGTTTGTACTCGAAAGAGTTACATCTTCATAACTCTGCAGCTACGTTCGCGGCCGGGTGTCCTTGGAGAGGGAGCACGCGGTGTCTGTCGGCACTCTCGAGGCCTTCTGTGCTCAGTGGGCACCGCGGGGACTGGGGTGTTTTATTGACCCCCTTAATCACATTTTGGTTTAAAGTTTGTAAGTTTCCTTTTAACTTTGTCCTTAGTTTTACTGCTGACCTGAATTAGGGGCTGTGCTTGATTTATCCTAATTTTGTTAATTTAGTTTAATTGTCTTAACTCAAAAGAGTTACATCTTCATAACCTTCCTGACCCTGCCGCTACGTCTTGGTGCTCCCCGGACATCCACAGCGGAGGTGGAGGCGATCTGCTGATTTCCGTGCCCTGTCAATGATGACCTTGGTGGACGTCCTCTGGAGGATCGAGACCTGTATGGCAGTGGCACCCTCCTTGGCCAGTGGAGCTGGAGCTGCTGGGATCACAGAAAGAGGGGAATCAGAAGGGCCGGACTGTCCCAGAGTCACCTGGGTGGATGGCCCTAGGGTGTGCACCTGCTTAATCCTCCTCCCTTTGGATGCCCATGGGCCCCTGGCTGACTCCTTGAGGAGAAAGGGAAGCTGGAGTGAGATCGAGCTGCCCCGCACCCCTCTCGCATTCACAACATTGGACGCACCATGGCGTCAGTGATGGAGTTCTGCCCATGCAGCAATGCAAGAGCAACGTCCTGGACCAAGGTCTCCATGGCGGCTGCCATCCTACCGTTGTTGACCTCAGTGCATTGGTATACCGGCACTTTAACCTCAGACTGAAGGTGGACGGTCTCCTCCAATGTGCCTTGCAATCTGAGGAGTGTGGAGACATCCCTCCCTGATGTTCCCAAGCTTGCTTTTGTAGCTCCAGCAATTGAAGTATGACCAAGTCTAGAGGCTCTTCATATGACTTGGACTCAGCAAATTTCTGGCCTCCAGCAGTCCTCCGAGTGCCGGAGACCTGTGAAGCCCCTGCCCCGCCTTCTGTGGATCAGAAAGTGCGATGTGCTCACCAGATTGTGATCCCGAAGCTGCTCTAAAACGAGGTCCCACCAAGGTGTATGTCTCTGCGCTGGTGGAGGGTGTGGGTGAGTGCTGTGACAGGTCTTCAATGAGGATGCTTTCAGATTCCTCTTCAGCGGTTTCTTCGGGGCTTGATTGGAGACCCAGGGTTGTGGGCTCTGTCAGCTGTTTCCCAGATGTGCCTGCCAAAGCAAGGAGACATAATTAGTGCATGGCAGTGGCCTGTGAAGCAGGACACATACTCTCAGAATGATTGCCTGATGGCCGTTGCACTTCTGAATCCTTACGTGGTAGCGCGCCTTAACATCAGTGCAGGAATGGTCCAGATCCTCGTCAACCAGCTGGATGGCTCCATGAGAACCTTGATTTCAGGCATTTCTCCACTAGTCTGTGACCTTTCATTCTTCTTGTGTGCCAGCTTCTCATGCATGAATAGAGATGGAGAGAGTGTAAGCAGGGTGCCTGCCAGGCCAGATAATAAGTATGCCTGGCATGTGTGGGTGGTGTGGTCCCATGGTTGGGATGAGGACAGTGAATGGTGATGTCCCTTGAACTGCCAGTGAGTGAGGCCCCTGTGGATATGTCATGGATTTGTGAGTGTGAGTTGAGAGTGATGAGAGGAGTGACTTACCCTGGCAGAATGGAGATCATCCTTTTTCGGCACTGGGTGCATCACTTTTGCATCACTGCCACTCCCTCCCAAGCCGGATTGGTGATGATGCCCATCCTCCAGCCAGAGCGGGGGTAGAGGACATCACAACATGTTTCCATTGTGTCCAAAAGGCACTCGAGGGATGCGCCATTAAACCTGGGGACTGCAGTCTTCTTGCTTTGCGGGGCCATGTCTTCTGTGCAGCCGTCCCGGGTTGGAAGCACTGAGACGTGTGCTGCATCTGTACTTTAAATATGGTGCCCGGCTTGAGAAAGTGGCAAGGTGATGATGTGTGAGATCCCCACACACACACACCCCGTGCCCCAAATGATTGAAACAGTGTGTCTCCTGGAAGTGCATAATTAATACAATTTGGGATTGGGATACTACAGCATGAGAAGCCACCATTGCAGCTGGTGAGTAAAACGCCATTTTTCCCGCCCGCTACTGCACTGAGTGCAAACCTGGGATGACTCTTCCCTCTGTTTCTCTCTCCACAGATGCTTTTTTAAAATTATTCGTTCATGTGGATGTAGGCCAGCATTTATTGCCCATCCCTAATTGCCCTTGTTCAGGGGGTATTCAAGAGTGAACATGTAGACCAGTCCAGGTAAGGACAACAGATTTCCTTTCCGAAAGGACATTGGTGAACCAAATGGGCTTTGATGACAATCGACAATGGTTTCATGGCCATCATTAGACTTTTAATTCCAGACATTTTTATTGAATTCAAATTCCACCAAATGCTGTGGTGGGATTTGAACCTGGGCCCCCCTGGGTCTCTGGATAACTAGTCCAGTGACAATACCACTATGCCACAGCCTCGCCCCATTGCCAGACCTGCTGAGTTTTTCCAACATTTTATTTTATTATTTAACTTGCATGCAAGTCCTGACAGTGTGACCCTTCCTGGATGACTCAGTCCTATCTGCATTTCTATTTTTTTATCCAATAGTTTGTCCTGTTTGAATTCTGCAGACCTGTACTTTTGGCAGGGCTGTTTTTAGTGCTGTTTCTCTATCAGTGAGTAATTCAAAAATCAGACTTTATCTGAAGTTCCAAAGTACACACCTATGCAGTTCACAAAAACAAGCTTTCGCATGAGGCCAATACTTCGTGTTTCTAACTCTCGATCAATTTTTGCTCTTCTTTTAACCAATTAAAGAAAGCATTGAATTTGATGTAAATAAAAAAAAATTAATTCAAGGGATGTGGGCTTCGCTGGCTAGGCCAGCATTTATTGCCCATCCTTAATTGCCCTTGAGAAGGTGGTAGTGAGCTGCCTCTTGAACCGCTGCAGTCCATGTGGTGTAGGTATACCCATAGCGCTGTTAGCGAGGGAGTTCCAGGATTTTGATCCTGACCACCAGAATCTGAAAAAGTAAATGCACAAAACCAAAAACTATGTATGTGTTTGAATTATAACTTGCTTCATCTTTTACAAGCTTATTGTGTTGTATCACATGGGATTTTACCTCAAATTATTGTATGATGGTTATTGCTTGGGGACTGATAATTTCAAAGTCACTCTTAGAATGCTTAATACAATATTTGACATTTTGAGTCAGCCACCTGTGTACAGTCTTTGTATTCAGTGTGATAAATGCTTTCATTCAGACTGATTGCAAATGTTCCTGTGGTTGTTGATGATAATAGGACATTTCAATGTCCCATCTAAATCTTGTTAGTGAAGAAGTGACAAGGTTATAGCTTTTCAGTATAGTCTGAATGCCCAAATGGTTTAAGTAGTGTCAAACAATGTATTTTTCTTCCACACTCAAATGTAGCCCACACAATGCAATCTATTTTAAGAGAAGAGTAATAACGTTTTTGAGACTTGAACAATTCTCTTTTCTCCCAACCCAAGACATTGGATCTCGCTGGAATATAGTTTGTTCATTGGTGTTAACTATCCGCTACAATCTAACCCAAACATCCATCCTTCATGGGTGACCCCAGATGGAGTGACAGCAGGTTCCAGCTGGCATTACAGCCAAACTTGATCAGTTTCAACCAGATATCCCTGTGTGCAGACTTCGCTATGTAACTGTCAGAATGGAGGACCAACAATTTTTATGTTTTCCCTCCTCTGGTCCAGATGTTCCTAGGCCAATTTTAGGTATCCTACTGCTGCCTTGGCTTAGTTCAGCTAACCCAGCACAGATAAGGAATGGCACCTGTGACTTTCTGGTTGGTAGGGCTTAGGCCTAGTTTGAGCAGTGCCTTTTCCTACTAAGCCATGAGGGAGATCAAACAGGTGAGTAATCATTTTCATAGCCAGTATTGCAGAAACTTCAATTTCTGAATCATTCTAATAAATGAGGTGTTATTTAATTGATAGTTGACTTGCGAGTTCAACATCATTTTTATTTTCATTGCAGCCTTTTTTTTAAAGAAGATGCTGCATGGCAATTTAAAAAATTGTAACAAATTGGAGTCTTCCAAACATTATTTTCCATAAAGAGACCTAATTTCCTGTGGTCTTGATTGTGGATAGTCGGGGATCTGGAGTTGTGACGTTTATCTGCTAACCATGGCTGACCTTCGAAAGCCACTCCTGAACTACTTCCTGTTGGGGAGATATTCTAAAAAAGTCCTGAGGTCAATCAGAGTTTAATTGCCATATTGTGAGGCAGGTTTGCAGATTTCCAGGTGCTTGTAAATGCCTGGCTCCTTGGCAGGAAGAAAAACTGTAACATGTCTTTTTCCATTTTATATATTTTTGACACTTAGAAAAGTGATGCATGGAGCAGAGGGATGCTCTCAAAGCTTTTAAATAAATATATGCTGCATTTTAGATGAAGGCCATCTAGAAATCACAAGTACTCTGAAAATTTGTCAAGTTGACATTGTGATCTGCATTGGTTGGAATGTATTTCTCTAACAGTACAGTAGTAAATTTATTCTGCTAACATATTGCAATCAGGAGGCTATCTCCAAGTTTACAGGTATTTTACCATGTAGTCCCAAATACTGCCACCTGGATAGATGATAAATGCAAGCAGAATTTCCTGATAAAATCTTGTTGATATTTAAGCCCATTTTGCTAAATTACAAGCAAAATACTTTTTATTAAGATATCTTTTGTACCAATTGGAAGTTTTTGTAGCATTTAGCTAACATACTTAATTCAGGGTAGTCTTTATCCTATTAGTGAAACATAGGGCAGAATTCTTAGGCCGACCCGATTGGACGTGAAATTGTGCGAGATGACGTCGGGTGAACGTCCCAATGTCATCCCACGCTGGTGCGACCTTTGGTCAGTGGGCACATGCAATTGTTGGAAGCGCACCTACCGACAATTAAGAAGACAATTAAACTTGTTAAAGTTCTAATTGTCCCTGATTTTTTGTGATCCGTTCACGGTTGGTGAATAGGCAAATCTGCCAGGCAGACTTTGTATTTTTGATGAAACCTCATCCCAGGGCAGGATTTGGTTTCCATTATTAAATGAAAGAAAAATAAAAATCAATGGACAGAATTTTTAACATCTATATGCTCAGGTAACTGATCATGATGCTTGGACATTTTTTTTGTGATTTTAAAATCCTTAATTGTTTTGAAGTCTTCAGCTCCTTGAAGCAGCTCCCTGCCTTCAGGGAGCTTTCACTCAGCGTTTGCCCACTCCCGTGTTTACGTCAGTTTCCGCCCTCCTCCCGCCCCCACCCTGGCAGCACTGAGCATCTCAGCGCACACTTCACGCTGGCTGGCCATGAATTGGCCAACCAGCATGAAATGGCGGCCGGGGGCCGATCACGGGAGGCAGCCCATTCCCTGGCCGCGCCCACACACCGACCTAAAAAACCTGCCCATATTGTACTGGCCAACAATTTTTTTATTGTGCAGTTTTACACAGGCAGTCCATTTGTCTTACACAGTTTAGTTAGTGATATATTGTAACTCTTAAATATCTATAGTGGAGCTATCATCCGCTGTGTGCACTGAGATATAACATTTATTGACCTTTTCAACAAAGAATAATGATGGGAAGGATCAGTTTCACTGATTATGGCTCATTTAACTTGTGGTCTCTATGTCGGATAATGGTTTGGAGATGAATTTTTAAAGTGAAATATTAATGGTATGCAGTGTATTAAGCTGATTTACAGACTTCCTTCCCACCACCCTTTTTAAAATGTAATTTTTCATACTTAAATTAAGCTGCAGTCACACTCTTGGCTTTGATAGCTGAGTTCAACAGTTGAACATAGCTTTGCCCTGAAGGGCTACAAATGTTGAATCACAGAAACTGGAGTTGGATCAGAGGGCGGATAAGAGATTATGGATTGGAGTTTTTTTTTAATTATTATTTAATTTTCTGTGTTGTTGCTCACTGACAAAAAAAAATCTGTGCATGTCTCACAATCTATAATTTTCCCTATCAAAACAAAATCATTCCTCTTTTTAAAAACCATACCGTTGCCCCCAACCTGTTTTCTCCAGCTACAACCAAATCTCCAACTGGTCTTTTTAAGTCCTCAGATGCTATATTGCTGACCAACTATGCCCTCACGTGTCTTGTCACTCCGTGGTTGAATCCTTCAAGTTTGATTTCTGCGCTCTGAATCCTTCAAGTTTGATTTCTGCGCTCTGAATCCTTCAAGTTTGATTTCTGCAACCTAAGGGCCAAAACCACTGCTGGAATGTCACTGAGCAACTGTTAGGTGCAGGGGTGCAGAAAACCATTCTGCCACCAACACTATTGAACTCTCCATTTTCCTCTAAAGCCGCTTCTCCAGGGTCATCACTGTGGCGCTATGCTCTCTGTGCTTCTTCTCATATCCTGTCCAATAGAGTTATTATGTCTGCTCAGGTGGCTTCCCTCCCATGTTTGCATGGTTATCCATGATGTGTTCCATGGCTGCATCATTGACCTATCCTGCTTAGAATTTATGTCCTAACCCTCAACAACAACATCCACAATTATAGATCAACCTCCACATTTATATTGATGACACCGAACTCGCTCTCACTGCCTCTACAGTACTGTAACATCCAAGTTGATAAATTGTCTAAATGCTTGTGTAACATCAACTCCTTTATTGCATTAAATAAAGACTTATAATTGTTTTAAAAAAAAAACAAAACGAAACGCTAGCGTTTTGAAAATAATCAGCCTTTTCTCAAATTGTTACTTTATTTTACAAAAAGAATATTCTTAAGGCTTTACCTTTTGGAAAAGCATTGACACCAAGGTAATATTTTTCCTATGTGTGGAGCTCAATCAATCAACCCTGCATGAATGTTTGCCTACAGACTAATGGTGGAACTAAGCATCTCAAAACTTTATAAAAAGTAGAAATTTACAAATTCCTAAATGTGCAGGCACATTATTATTTTGTCTTATATATTAACATTACTAAATGGTAGCAAATCTTACACTAACTTTAGAATTTCTGTTAGATGTATTGAGACTAATCATGAATTCTTTCCATACTAATGGAAAAAGATCTATTAAACTGATTATATCCATATCTGTTTTTGGATAAATTGTAAATCGCTATTGGAAGAGCAAATTTGCTTGCTCTGTTTTCTACCATAAGACAGCATATCGTGCACAGATATTTTTGATCATTATCAAAGAAAAGCAGCAGTTAGTGAGTACAGGTCATATTCAAACAGGAAGGATAAGAGAACATAGTTAGGGAAGGGCAGATTCTATGATTCAAAAAGTACTTTACAAATGCTGTTCTTAAAAATACAGTTACATGAACTTTGTCATGTTTGGAACTAATTTATGAATTAATTTAGAACCTGTTTGTATATGGTTTCACCTGCTTGTTGTTGATATTTACTACACTATTATTGAAACAACTGCGAACTGCATTAAAATGGATGCCTTGTGCCATCACTCAAATCAGTAGAGAGACAAATAATATGAAACACAAAACTTCTTGAATAGTTCTCATTCCTATTCTGAGACCTTTCCTAACATTTCTTGTACTTCTGTTTCTGTTGTCTTATTCAGAATTTTTTTTCCAATGAAAGTATATTTTGATCATTTTTCCTGAAAATATTTGTTGGGGATGTCATTCCCAAATCAGTCACACCATGCAAAGAGGTTGACTCATTTTGAATTTATGAAATTGACCTGAAATTGACAAATAGATCATCAGAAATGGGACACTGCCAATCTAATTTGTGTGTAGAAAAGTACTTTTGTTCATTACCTTTGCAGTGAAGAAAAAGTAATGTAACAATGCAGCTGACGGTGATTAAGATGTAAATTCTTTCTAATTAGAATGTAAATTCTTACATTTTAAATGAAGACATCAACTGTCATTATGCCATATGATATCTTATTCTACCTTGGTTGAATGAAATCTTTAACATGCATTGATAGCAATGAAGCAGTTTTGCAATCCCTTTGTCCTCTGATTCTTGTAATATTCTCTCTTCATGTTCCCTTTTCACATTGCTTTTGTTTATTTTCCCCTGCATTTGATATTGTTGTGCCTGGGGATTTTGAGGAAATTTAGAATGAAAATTGAGTTCATTTGGTGCCAGTATTTTCTTGTGCATCAATTACTTCTGCTGAATTTTCCTGAATGCAAATCAGTCTGGTTGCATAAAAGCTGCGCATGTATTTGAAATAATTAATTTTCTTTAAAGTGTTGGATCAAGTCCAATCAACCTGAATATAATCAAAATAATAGGTAAGAAAACTTAAATTAATCAGTATTTTTTTTGCTGACTTTAAAAAGAAACTAACAAAGCAAGCTATTAATTTTTTTTTGCTTTGAAACCTTTAACTCTTGCATAAACAGGATAAATTGGCGTTTAATGCCTTGTTTAGCTGGATGCTTATTACTGACATCCGAGCTACATTTTAAATAATTTTAACCTGATTGCTGCAAATTGATTCTGATATATCATCCATTATTGGCATTTTTACACCAAAATAAAATATATCAAATACAATTGTAATTCAGTTAATTTTCAGATTGTTAGTAACAATTATGGTTTTTAAGGTTGTAGTGAATTATGCATAGATAATATCTACAATTTTTAAAGCAGCATTAGTATACTACAAAGGTTAGCATTGGTTCAAATTGTTGAAACAGTAATGGCAGACAATATGACCCTTTTGATTGTACATGTAGCAGGATTGCATTACAAAACATTTTACAATGTCAATGCTGTTAGATTATATATCTGTTAAGTAAAACTTTTAAGAGTGCCCATCTCATGCCACACATCTCCGTCAACACTGTATAAAACATCAATAAATTACAGTTGAAAATCTTAAAAATTAATTTACAAAAAAGCCTGCTTTTTATGTCCTCGAGATAACCTGAGGAGATTTATGAAACTTTTACAAGTAGAGCCAAGCTTTAATTCTACAGAAAGTTGTTGTGGAAATAACTTGCCTAAATTTGACCTCCGGATCTAACTGGACCACTTTCTCACTGAGAACCTGAGAATTGGCCTTAACTAGGCAGATTAGATTTTCAGCTGTTACAACAAGAACCAGACTTCAGATTACCTGTGGACAATATAGTTATTATAAACTAGACAGATATGAAATGGACTGAAAAGGCCTCTCATGCATCACTTTGTACATCCTAATGTTAGCAGAACTTTCCAATTATTAAAAATGGATGTAATTTATTAATACATTTCAGCGCTTGCTAAAGATTTTAATGAATAGGCTAAAATGTTCAATCTGAATGCAGGTCTTTTGACATGTTTTTATTCAGAGTGCAAATGGATATAAATTTTTCAGTACACAAACAAGAGGTACGATTCAAATAAATACTTTGATTAATGATATTAGAGAAAATAATTGATTCAAACATAAATACTAGTTTGAACTAAAAAAACGACCTTGCATTTATGTAGAATATTTCATAACCTAAGAGTATCCTGAAGCATTTCACACCAATGAAATACTTTGATTTGCAATGCTATTGTAATGTAGTGAAACATTAACCAAATGGCATACAGCAAGGTCCCACATACAGCAACAAGATAATTGAACAGATAATCTGTTTTAACGATGATGATTTAAGGGTAAATATTACTGAGACATCTGGAAAACTTTCATGCTCATTTTCAAATAAGTGTCATGGAATCTTTTACACCCAACCTGAGAGGCTGTAGAGATACGCAGCCTAAAGTTTCGTCCAAAATATAACAAATATTGCAGTTTTGCTTTAAGCCTTTGACAAATCTGAAACAATAGGATAAAGGATATTTGGAAAAATTAGGTAGAATTTAATCGAGAACTTGATGCAAAAAAAAATTACTCAAGAATGAGTTGTAAGCTGGAATCTAGTCGAGTTCTGTTGGTTTATAGTTTTAGTATAGTGCAGAAATCTAAAGCTGCAGCAATCAGCCATGGTTGGACCTGAGCTGTGGCAATCTGACTCAAAAACCCCAAGAAAATGTAGTTCTACTTCTGATATTTCTTATTTGCTGATTTGTCCAATTCTGATTTAATGACCTGGAGGCTTGGAAAGGAATGTTCTTGGCATTCTGCTACTTAAGTGGCTTCCATATGGAATAATTGAAACTTGTATGTGATTTAAGGGTTCTACTTTATTTGAGGGATTCAGGAAATTTATGTAGAGAATAATGCATGCCTTGCAACAGGTTAAAGGCTGGAATCTAGTCAAGAAGTTCCATTGATTTGTATGTAGAATATTGGCTATCTTTTTATTACATTTATAAATATTCAAATATATTAATAGGCTATTACAGATTCTGATAAATGTGAAATATATCATATATAAAGCTATTGATAATCAAATGCCTTTACTATTTTTCATCATGGAGATTGTGACACTTAAAATGAGGGTTTAGTAGCATGGTGTTCATATTACTGGACTTATGATCCAGCTGCCTGGACTAATAATCCAGAGAACATCTCTCTTCCCACCCCCATGAAATTTGAAAATTTGAATTCAATTTTTTTTAAGTTACCTGGAAATAAAGAGCTGAAACTGACTGATTGCAATAAATGTTGCTTGGGGAGAGAAAGCTGCAGCCCTTGCCCTATCTGGCCTATATGTAACTGCAATCCCACCCTATTGTGACTGACTCTTAACTGTCTCTGAAGTCGCCTAGCATGCCGCTAAAAAGACCAACAACAATTTAACAAGAAGGTTCACTAGCAAGGCCAAGTAAGGATGAGCAATCACTGCCAGCCTTGGCAGCGACACTATTTTCCAAGAATTTTTTTGTAATGGATGTGACCTGGCAACATTCAGGTGCCAAAGTTTCAGTTGTATTATACTGTAGGATTGGGAGTTGTATAAATATTTGTAACCAATGGAAACCTGTTAAGTATTCTGATTATCAGGATCCTTGTAAGGTTGTTGTGGCTGGAACATTTGAAAAGAAAATGATAGCATGATTTGTGAAGAACACTAATTCATGAACATTGTGACCGTGTCAGCTGAAGCATAGCTGGTGGAGGAAGAATCAGGTTGTGAAGATTCCTGAGGTTCCTCACAGCTAAATGGCTTGGGAAATGGTTATTCAGCAGGACTCATTAGAGTTTGGGAGATGGTGAAAGGTAGAAGTGAGACCACAATTTAAGGATTTGAAAAGTGAGAGAATCTGAATGTGTATCAGATGCATTAGAGAAAGCTACAGCTTTGTTTTAATTCGACTTGTGCTGCTGCTCACTATATTTGGGGTGAAACTGGCATGAAAATCATAACACGTAAATAATGCAGGGACAAAAATCTTTTGTGTTGAAAAAGATGTTTTCTGTCGCTGCAAGAAAGATGCAAGTAGTTTTGTAATTATATTGTGTATATAATTGAATGACAATGGCATGTTCTGAAATCTTGCAGACTGTAAAAAGGAAAGAATAAGATGAAAGGGATTCAGTGGGGTAGATACAGAGAAACTATTTCCTCTGACTGGAGACATGTAGTTAAAGGTATGTAAACAAAGTTGGGGGGTACAGATCAGCCATGATCTAATTGAATGGCAGAGGAGGTGCAAATTATCTGAATGGCCTACTCCTGTTCATCTACTCCTAAGGTGACCTTCATGCACATGATGGTACAAAATCACGTTGACAGTTTTTATGAGGGCTGTGATAACATTGTTCTCTTTTGTTCTTTTTGCAATTTGCACCAAGAAAGAAAAATAGTTAAATTTCATCCTGGCCTTAATTAAAAAAGGTTAAGCTGTGTCAGCATCTGCACATTGCTTTTACAAATGAGCTATCACAGTCTCTCCAGCAAAGGAATATTAGAGATCTGCCCTAGAGTGTCACAGGACTAAATTCTAACATAGACCGTCACTCAGATTTGCTGGCTTTCACTGGGTGGGTTGCGCAAACTGATGGCAGCTATCCTAACTGGAGTTTTTCACCAAATGGAAGCATTCAGGTGAGATGGAAGAATGGCAGGACTGGACATGCCCTACCTTCAAGCAATAATAATTTAACCACATTTTAACAGCTAGTTAACTTTACCTACTCCCATATTTCTTATTTACTATCCTGGGTTGATGAAATATTTCTACAGATATTAATTAACCTTACTGCTAGACCAAGAAGCTTTCCCTGAATCAATGGTGTTGCCATGGTCACGGTTTAATAAAAACAACCGAATCAACTGAAATAGACAGGGAAGAAATAATGTTAATAATTGTTTATGACTTTGATTTTCTTTTGAAAGAGACCGGAACATAGGGCTTAAGAGCAGGAGTAAGTCATTCAACCTTCAAGCCTGCTCCACCATTCAACAAGATCATGGCTGATCTGGTTGGAGTCTTAACTCCACTTTGCCATCTGCCTACCATAACCCTTGCTTTCCTTGTCTATCAAAAATCTGTCCAATTCTGCCTTGAATAAACTCAATGACCTAGCCTCCAATGCTTTCTGGGGAGGAGAATTCCACACACTAATGACCTTCTCAGAGAAAAAAAATCACTCCTCATTTCCATCTCAAACAGTAGATCTCATATCCTGAAACTGTGTCCCCTAGTTTTCGTGATAATGATGTTGAAAATTATCATTCTAGATAATGATATTGAAACCCAATCTCTTTTTAAAATAAAAAATGACTGTGCATATCTATTCCTTATTTAACAAAATTGTAGATGTAGTGATATGTGGAGGAATGAGCCAATAGAACTTTGAGCCATTTCAAGCATGACTAAAAGAGGAAATATAATTTAAACATTTGTCTGTTGTGTCCTGTTTGGTGCAAGATATGCTTGTTTTAATTGGCACAACATTCAAAGCACATTGTTTAATACTTGACTACAGCTCTAATTCTTGAGCCAGTTGAATTTTTGTCAGCAATTTCATGGCCCTTATCAAATTTGATTCATAACATGCCATCATAGAATTTGAGCTCACATTTTTGATTTGTTCATCCAATGCCATGACTATTATTATGATATTGAGGATTGGGGGCAAAAACTTGACGACTTCTTCTGAATATGTAGATTAAGAAGTGATTTAATTAAGGTGCTTAAGATATTTAGAGGCACCAATAGGGTAGGCAGAGAGAAACTATTTCCTCTAGTTGAGTCCAGAACAAGGGACTTAACCATAAAACTAGACCTTGGCCATTTAAGGTGATGCCAAGATGTATTTCTGCATAGAAAGGGTAGTGGAAAGCTGGGGCTTAATTGAAAGTTTCAAAACTGGGATTGATAAATTTTGGTTAGGCAAGGGTATGAACGATTATGGATCCAAGCTGAATAGATGGAATTAAGATACAGATCAGCCATAATTTAATTGAATGGTGAAATAGGCTCAAGGAGTTGAGTGGCCTCATCGTTCCTGTAACCAGAGCACTACTGGATTGACATTTCAGTAATGCTGGGGGGGGGGCGGGGGGGGGGGGCGGCAGTAAGGTTATTGCATAGATATCAGAGAAACAGTACTTTAAGAAAGAAAGATAACATTTACAATTGTTTAGCGTTTTTTACAATCCCAAGAATTCCAAAGTGCTTTATAGTAATAGAACTTTTGAAGTGTAGTCAATGATGTCAGTACTACACTGACAGGAATGTTGGCTTTTGGGTGAGATATTAAACTTTGGCCTAAGATCCTAAAGCACTATGAAAAGAGATGGGAAATTCTCCCAGTGGCCTGGACAAGCAGCAGTAGAATATGATATATATCTCTCCAGTTGAGACTTATTAGATGACTTATGGTCATTGTTGTGAACATGTATATTTATCATATATTGTCAGTCAAGGCATCATTGACTTATAGCATTCCATTAACATATAATTTTTCAATAATTTGAGTGAATTTGTAATGTGGAACATATATTTCATAGAATTCATGTGTGGGGCAATTACCTTTATCTGTCAGATTTTGCAGAGAGAGGAAGGAATGCTGACTGCTTTTCGATGTTCTACAGTCTGCAAAAAAACTGCTCAGTAATTTCCTTTGCCTGCTTTAGGCATTTGCACTTTCTATCACACAATACATACATACCTCTGTGAAATGAAGAGGTCTGGGGAATCTTTGTAATTCATGAAACCTTTAAGGTAACTTCCAGCATGCACTTGTGTTGTGGTTTCTTCACATTAAGTTTCAATTAGACAGGAATGTGACAGGGGTGTTTAATTAGTCATTTTATATCTGACATAAGAAGTTAACAAGCTGGAAAGAAACCTGTGCTGCGTTTGCATCCGGTACAAGTTCTATCAGGTACTTGGGTCATTAGAGATTTTGTAAGACTGCAGAAAAAACCAAGCAGCACCACGATGACTAGAGCACCGTGACAAAACAATTCTTCCTGCAATACTTCTCCTTCCCCCTTCTCCAAACACTTACCCTCCACAGCCATGTAATCTTCTAGAAAAGGTAAAAAAAAAAGAGAAAAATATCCAGGGCCAGTAAGGGAGAAAAAAATCTGCAAAATTCTCCTCTGATCACTAATTGACCTTGTTCAGAGGCAGTTTTTAAGAGTCAACCACATTACTGTGGGCCTAGAATCAGATGTAGGCCAGACCAGATAAGGATAGCAGATTTTCTTCTAGATTTATAGTGAATTCAAATTTCACCATTTGCCATGTCCAGTGACAATATCACTATGCCACCAACTCACCATATGAACCAAGTATTACCAACAAGACTCTTAGCTTCTATGATCTCTGCTTCAGTCAAGAACCAGTGCAGCTCCATAGACTCATAGACATCTATAACACAGAAGGAGGCCATTCAGCCCATAATGTCCGTGCCAGTCAACAAAGATCTGACTACACCAATCCCATTTTCCAGTGCTTGGCCCACAGCCCTGGAGGCTATGGCAACGCAAGTGAATATCTAAATACTTCTTAAATGTTACAAGAGTTTCTGACTCAACCACCCTTTCGGGCAGTGAGTTCCAGACTCTCACCACCCTCTGGGTGAAAAAAATTCTCCTTAACTCCCCTCTTAGCCTTCTACTTTTTAGCTTAAATCTATGCCCCCTGGTTATTGACTGCTCTACTAATGGAAAAAGTGCTTTCCTATCCACCCTATCTATGGCCCTCATAATCTTATACACCTCTATTAGGTCCCCTCTCAACCTTCACTGCTGCAAGGCACACACCCCCAGCTATCCAATCTTTCCTCATAGCTCAGACCCTCCAGCCCAGGCAGCATCCTGGTAAATCTCCTCTGCACCCTCTCCAGTGTAATCACATCCTTCCTATAATATGGTGACCAGAACTGCACGCAGTACTCCAGTTGTGCCTAACCAGCATTTTATACAGTTCCAGCATAACCTCCCTGCTCTTGTATTCTACACCTTGGCCAATAAAGGCAAGTATCCCATATTCCTTCTTAACCACCTTATCTACCTGCCCTGTTACCTTCAGGGATTTGTGGATATGCACACCAAGGTCCCTCTGATCTTCAGTACTTTCCAGGGTCCTACCATTCATAGTGTAACCCCTGGCATTGTTAGCCTTCCCCGAGCGCATTATCTCACACTTTTCCGTGTTGAATTCCATTTGCTCTGTCCACCTGACCAGTCCATTGATTTCCTCCTGCAGTCTTAGGGCTATCCTCCTCACTATTTACCACCCTACTAATTTTCATGTCACCCGTGAACTTCTTGATCATACCTCCTACATTTAAGTGCAAATCATTTATGTACACCACAAACATCAAGGGTCCCAGCACCGAGCTTTGCGGTACCCCACTGGAAACAGGCTTCCCGTCACAGAAACATCCCTCTACCATCACCCTCTGCTTCCTGCCTTTCAGCTAATTTTGGATTCAATGTGCCACTTTGCCTTGGATCCCATGGGCTCTTACTTTCTTGACCAATCTGCCATCTTGAAAGCAAATAGAGAGTCAGTACCCACCCCACAAACCAGCTAAGCCTTTTGGTTTATCATCAAGATAACAAAATTGACAAGAAGAAAGGAATTGCGTTTTTCAAAAAAATAAACAAACAAATCTGAATTATGGTCAAGTGAAAGCCAGATTTGAATCTCTCCCACCCAAGGGTAGTTCTTCTGCCACAACTTGTCTTCTTGTGTTGTTACAAAACAACAAAATAATTTGTGCTTTTGTTTTATATGGGGGAGATGATGTTGATAGAAAGAGTTCCCAAGATTCCATACACCATTTTGCTTGGGTGCCCAAAAATAGAATGAAAATAGAGGAACTTGCATGTATACTGTGCCTTGTTACATGCTCAGGATGTTCCAAAGCTTCAGATCTAAGCAATCACTTTTGAAGTGCAATCACTGTTGTTGTGTAGGCAAGAGGTGTATTGAAAATCTTCTCCTCAGCACCACCACCAACACCATATGCCAAACCCCCAACCCCTTCAACTCCACTCCAAGGTTTTGCAGACTGGCTGGTTCCTGTAATCACACACAAAAATTACAAAAAAAATTCATATGGGGAAAGGGGAAATTAAAGCATTTAAACTGTCATGTTTTCTACCTTCTAGATATGGAAGTTTTTGACTGGGTAATAATAAGATTGCTTTTATCATTCAGGATATGAACCATGGCTCCTTTCATTTTAAGTTATATGTAGTATTAGCTTTTAACCTCAGCAAGTGACCTCTAGTTCCTGAGCTATTTTATGTTTTCCTTGGATGGAGTTTTAATAACAAGAATGTGTGCTTTGCAGGCAGATTGCAAGCCATTAACCCTGACTATACACACCATTTATATATGCAGGCATTGCACAGTGACAATCACTATAAAGTTACTTTAAATTACATTTTATGACCTGCAATTATGGATTTCAAGTATGTATTATTCATCAATTAAAATTACATGAGGAAAAACACCAGAGCTAATACTTTAATGACAGATTAGGTATGTTTGTAATCCTCCAGGCTCTTCTGACGAGACATCTAATGGTATTTACAACACATATACTTGTCAGCGCAATAATACTAATAAAGCCTGTAGACCAAGAAGAATAATTAATGTGAGATTTGTAGTTGGATGGAGCTCCTCAGTGATATAATCAATCTAAACTTGCTAAATTGTCTTTATCTTATAACACCATTGTTTTATAGGTGAAGATAATGGCATTTGTATTGTGCACTACACTTTTGCTTGTGGGTTCACTCCAGTTGCTTGACGACTGAATGAACTCTTCACAAAGGACGGTATATTGTCAACTTCTTGAAAAGCCTCCTTTGGCAGCACTTAGGTAAATTTCACTTCTTAGATAGCTTTAAAGACATTGCACAGACTTTAACATTTTTTATACCTTTTTAAGTCTATTGTTAAAAGTAGGTAATTAGAGGATAACTCACTGAGGCTGAGTGATTGACGTTCTTTCACGCGTACATAAGACTCCCAACTCATGAGTCCCACCTGGTCAAGTAAACCATGAAGATCTGCAATGTGTCAATAATCACTTTCTTAAGTTATTTTCTCATTTTTTTCTACTATTGACTGCAGTCAATATTTAAATGTTCGGTTGTGATGAAACATGTAATTGTCTACCTTGTAAGACAAGTTATAGTTTTGTATATGCTGAACTTCTAGTGGAAAAAAACATTAGGAATTGTTTAGCTCCTGCTATTACTTTATTTACCTCCACAGGTTTGAATTGAAAACATGCTTCAAAATCTAATTTCCCCAATACCTAGCACTTGCAGTAGGTTATCATGAACACCACTGAGAGCCTCAAATGTATTGGCTACCTGATGTGTAGTCACACAACTCAGTGAAAAGCTACATCTCCCACAGGGAACAATCCTGTCTGACAATCAGTTGAGGAGAAAATGCAGCATTTAAAATTTTAACACTAGGAAAGTAACGGAACATATTATTCCATTAGAGAACAGGAGTAAATGAGTAATAGAAATTCAAGCTTATAATAAAATCTTTGTTGATAAATCTGCACATGGAACTGCATGAATGAACTGATTTTCTTCTTATGGGATAGTGTCAGTGTACATGTCGTGACAAAATCAGCCTTGGAGAATATATTTGTTGGAAATGTTTCTGACTGCTTGGCTTTGCTTATAGTACAAGATCAATTAATTAAACTCCCAAGTTTTCTAAGCAGAGCAAATATATGACCTATTTGATTTTTGCATATGGGTTAAAAAAGCTTAAGTTTTAAAACTAAATGTACATTACATGCTTACATGTACACTTGCAGGTGTGATGCTAACCTCTAAATTACACCCTTGTCATTTCTCCCCATGAACTATTGAAGTTTATTTTATCATTGTTTTTGAAAACTTAATACAGAAAAATTAAAAATGAATGGTCTTTGTTGCCTAATGACATGTTATACACAGTCTGCTTGCTCTTTAATGGAAAATTTCACCAGTAAATTGCCGTATTAATATGTGCGGATTTTCTCCCCTCTTGTATCTTGCTCTTTGCTGAGATACAAATCTGCTGGCACCAATGCTGTCCTCAGTGCGCCAGTCAAGTAATCATTATTCACATGTAAGTATTAACAGAAAGCATTCAACTATGGGGATGTCGTAGCTGATCCTGCCTTAGTCCATTGTCCCCACATATACATGCAGCAGAATTCATGGAATAGCAAATGTGCAATGGTTTTCCCCTTATTAACCCAAGGGTATTGAGGCCAAATGTAGCTAACTGTTACCATAAACCAGGAATTGAATCTAGGATCTCCCTGCTCTGTGGCTGAGCTAGTAACTGGATAAACTTGCAGAGTCATTTAGACAAGACTTAGTCACAATATTGCAGGGTAATTTGTGTGTTTTTAAATATAAAATGACTGGTTTAACAACTCATTTTAGTTGTCTTAACTTGTTCAAAAGTTTTAACTTTTTATTTTGCATTTTCCCATATTTAACTTACCATCAAAAATTTAATTTTACTGAACATTAAATGTGGGTAGCAATATCTTTGTGCCAGTGATTTAGTCTGTGCTAATGATTAAGGACAAGATGCAGATGATGTAACAGATGAAGGGCAAATTTTGAAATCAGAAAAGCAAGAGTGGAGTGTTACAGTTGGGAAT